>NC_137695.1:103528896-103868896 GCF_964034855.1 Anser brachyrhynchus
CCTGGCATCTGCAAGACATTGCCAATTGCACTGACATTTAAGATATCATTTATAAAAACTTGACCTTCAACTATTTGCACTATTAATTAAGCTTTTTCCCAGGAAGATAAGAGAAACTCCAAATGCATGCAGAGGACATGATAGATTTCTTAGGATGTTCAAAATTCTTTATGAGATAGAAAGCATTTATTTTTAGCAGAGAAGTTAACTGGCCATTAGAACAAACTATGAGAGAAAGCGTAGGATTTTTGATGCCTTCAATACAGTTTGGGTGCCTCTCTGAAATAAGTGCTTTATCCAAACACATCAGTGACAAAAAAAAACTAGTAACATAATATAGCTTATGCCATGCAAGAAGCAAACTAAAATACCTCTTAGTATCTCCTGGTCTTAGTATCTGAGTGCCAGTTTACGAATGACACAAAAAGATTTAAAAGTTCAAAAGAGTAATTTGTCAACTAAAGTTGGATAAACACACGTTGAGATCATTATCCTTTTGGTTAGTCTAAAAATGGATAGACAGTTGTGCCTGATTTTCTTTGTTGGAAATTCTTATGCTGCCCAATCTGGTGCTGTGCACCATCATAGTACATGGGATCTTTGAAGTCAGAACTGAAACATAAAAAGATAACAGCATCAGACAGACAGAAGACAGTCACAGCCATCCTTCTCTACCACCAGATCAGAGTTTGTGTAACTTTGACTTCAAAAGGAATGCATTTTAAGTTGGGAAATCATTAATATCTTATTGCTGAATCTAGAAATGAGGCTCATAAAACTCTTGGATCAGTTTCTCTTCTTCATTAAACTCCTGCACTAATTTATATGCATAACTATTAATGACTCGGTTCATACCAAAATGATCAGCATTTTAGTTAATAGGCTTATTCCAGATCTTTTACTTCATCAGGTCTTTAATCTATACTTCAATATCACATTTACATTGTCTGTTTTTAATAAAATGTTATTTGTTTCAGCTTCTTCCATTATTCAGTCATTCCTATAGATATTATAGAAAAATTATAGAAACTTAATAGTTTTTCATAACTTTTTATATGCAAAAAATACATTTCAGAATATTTAATTGTGGGCTTATTTATCAATAACCAATAGAAATGAGAATACTTGCTACTTAAGGATGACAGTTAATGTAATTAAACAGCAAAAGCAGCATGAGTAAGATTTGTAACAAGACAGAGGATGAGATGGAATCCTGACTTCTCAATGTCTTTAGATGGCACAAGAATTTGGCTCTGTGTTGTAGTCAAATTTCCCAGTTTTGGACACTTCAGTAGCTTGAACAGGTTTTATATATCAAATTATATGATGGTTTACACTAAAATTAAGTTAATTTTATTTACTTTTTTAGGAATGAAGAATGCCTTTAAATGATAGCTTAATAGCTAAAAACCATTCAGGTAACAGAACAAATATAAGATGTAAGCCTTTACTTGCTGGCAAAATTATTCAGTTGCTACAGATTATGGATGCAAGTAAAAGTGCTACTGAGCTAGCAGCATAACATCCTAGATAATATGACTCTTTACCAATTTCTATATGTATTTAATTTAATTTATAGTTATACATTTATTTTATCTCTTCATTCAAATTAATAAAATATATTTTAATGTCTACTTCTTGCTTTTACCATCTGCTTCAACACTGACCAGGACAGTGACATTCAAAGAAAGTTGAAAAAATAACTTATCTATGTATTCCCTGATTTCTCTACAGACACATTAGCTCTGGCTACTAGTAGTATAGTATAGTCGTAACTATAGTTTATCTATATATTTAGGCTCTGATATAATTGATGAAGATTAATATTCTTTAAGATGAATCTGTTCTGGGAAAAAATAAAATAAAATAAAATCTATATTCCATGAAAATTATCTGTTCTATGCTCAACATCTAAGCCAAATCAGATAAATAAAGAAAAAATAGGTCAGATCTTTTTCATTAAGAATTTATACATCCTCTATTCTGGAGACCAAAATCAGCTATAGAAGCTGTTAACCACTAAGGAAAAATGATTTTTGTAAGTAGTTCTTTTCATTAAGTTTATATGGAAGCCAGGTCAACTTGGTTGTTTAGATTAGGTATCTAAAAACTGATGTTAATGCCCAATATATTTCATATTACTTTTATGAAATCCTAGTTCAGGATCATACAGAAATGGTTACGTTTAGGTATAGGATTGCTGCTAACATGAGACAATTCTTTTTTTATTTTATTTTTTTTACTTTTTATTCTTATAAAATCACAGAATAATATAGATTGGAAGCCACCTCTGGAGTTTATCTCATCTAACTCCTCATTCAAAAAGCAACATAACAGGTTACTATGGCTGCGTCTAGTCAAGCTTTGAGTATCTCCAAAGATGGAGACACCACGACCTCTCTGTACCCTTGCTCTAGTGTTTGGTCACCTTCATGGTTAAAACAAACAAACAAACAATCAAACAAACAAAACAGTCAGAAACCCTAACAACTAACTTGAAATTCCCTTCCTGCAACATGTGCCTAGTCTTTTTTACTATGTACCTTTGAGTCTGTCTTCTCTAAAATGTTCCATTAGATTAGTGGCAGGCAGCAGTATGATTTTGCCTTGTCTTCAGGTAGGAGAAAAACAACTCAGCCTCTCCTTGTCTTTCATGTTCTCCTGCTCATGTGTATCTCAGTGGCTCTCCGATGGATTACAGTACATCAGTGTCTTTTGTTTACCATGTGTTGTGGTTTAACCCGGCTGGCAGCTAAACACCACACAGCCGTTCGCTCACCCTCCCCCTCCCTCTCTGGGATGGGGGAGAGAACGGGAAAGTGAAGCCAGTGAGTTGAGATAAAGACAGTTTATTAAGACAGGAATATAATAATAACAATAATAATAATAATAGTGATAATGATAACAGTATTAATAATAATAATGTGTAAGAAAACAAGTGATGCACAATGCAATTGCTCACCACCCGCTGACCGATGCCCAGCCTATCCCCAAGCAGCCGGCCCCCCACCCCGGCCAGCCACCCCTATATATTGTTTAGCATGACGTCAGATGGTATGGAATACCCCTTTGGCCAGTTTGGGTCAGCTGTCCTGGGTCTGTCCCCTCCCAGCTCCTGCTGCACCCCCAGCCTGCTCGCTGGCAGGACAGAGTGAGAAGCCGAAAAGTCCTTGGCCTGGTGTAAACACTGCTCTGCAACAATTAAAACATCAGCATGTTATCAGGGCTCTTCTCATCCTAATCCAAAACATAGCACCCTACCAGCTACTATGAGGAAAAATTAACTCTGTCCTAACTGGAACCAGGACACCATGGACCTCAGAACTGGACACAGCAGTCTAGATGCTAGTCTCTCACAAGTGACAAATACAAGTGAAGAGTCACTGACTACACTTGCGAACATCCGAGTATGTCATTGGCCCTCACCATAAGGAATCACAGAAAGGTCATGCTCAACTTGTCAATGAAAACTGCAAGGTCTTTTTCTGCAAAATTGCCTTCCACCTTCTCAGTGCCTGGCTATTATTGTCATGGGGTCTATTTCATTCCAGATGCAGGACATTGCATTTGTTGTTGTTGAATTTAACAAAGTCACTGTCAGCTCATTTCTCTCACTTTTTGAGGTACTTCTAAATAGCATCCCTGCCCTCCAGTGCATTGACTGTTCCCCTTGGTTTTTGATTTGTCGAGAGTGTCAAAACCGTCAGGTTGGTCAGACACAAGTGCCACTGTTAAATCTTACTGGTTGTCTTCAAGTTACCTCATCACATATGTGCTGGAATGTGCCTCCCAAGAGGATTTATTTCAGTCTTTAAGGAGATGGAAATGGATCTGGCCAGCCTCTAACTTCCTGGATCCTCCTTTTCGCATTTCTTGAAGACAAGTATGAGATTTGCCAGCAGTAATTAGGAATGCCTTTGGCCTTTCAAAGCTAATTGAAAGACTTGCAATAACATTGATTAACTTCAGCAGCTCCCTCAGATATTTCCCATTCAGTCCCATATTCTTGTGTATGTGAAATTTCCTCAAATGACGGTAACTTCATCTTCCTCCACTGAGATTAAATATTTCACTCATACATATTCTACCACTAGTCCCAGGGACCTGAAGGCAGAATTTCCCAGTAAAAATAGTGGAAAAGAAGAAGGAAAAGAAGAAGGAAAAGAAAGAGAAAGAGAAAGAGAAAGAGAAAGAGAAAGAGAAAGAGGAAAGAGAAAGAGAAAGAGAAAAGAGAAAAGAGAAAGAGAAAGAGAAAGAGAAAGAGAAAGAGAAAGAGAAAGAGAAAGAGAAAGAGAAAGAGAAAGAGAAAGAGAAAGAGAAAGAGAAAGAGAAAGAGAAAGAGAAAGAGAAAGAGAAAGAGAAAGAGAAAGAGAAAGAGAAAGAGGAAGAGGGAAAGAAAGAAAAAAAAAAGAAAAAGAAAAAGGGAAAGAAAAAGAAAAAGGGAAAGAAAAAGAAAAAGGGAAAGAAAAAGAAAAAGGGAAAGAAAAGAAAAAGGAAAGAAAAAGAAAAAGAAAAAGAAAAAGGGAAAGAAAAAGGGAAAGAAAAAGGGAAAGAAAAAGAAAAAGGGAAAGAAAAAGAAAAAGGGAAAGAAAAGAAAAAGGGAAAGAAAAAGGGAAAGAAAAAGAAAAAGGGAAAGAAAAAGAAAAAGGGAAAGAAAAAGAAAAAGGGAAAGAAAAAGAAAAAGGGAAAGAAAAAGAAAAAGAAAAAGAAAAAGAAAAAGAAAAAGAAAAAGAAAAAGAAAAAGAAAAAGAAAAAGAAAAAGAAAAAGAAAAAGAAAAAGAAAAAGAAAAAGAAAAAGAAAGAAAAAGAAAAAGAAAAAGAAAAAGAAAAAGAAAAAAGAAAAAGAAAAAGAAAAAGAAAAAGAAAAAAGAAAAAGAAAAAGAAAAAGAAAAAGAAAAAGAAAAAGAAAAAGAAAAAGAAAAAGAAAAAGAAAAAGAAAAGAAAGAAAAAGAAAAAGAAAAAGAAAAAGAAAAAGAAAAAGAAAAAGAAAAAGAAAAAGAAAAAGAAAAAGAAAAAGAAAAAGAAAAAGAAAAAGAAAAAGAAAAAGAAAAAGAAAAAGAAAAACAGCTGAATATATCAGGCTTTTCCATATATTTGTCACTGCGTATCTGACTCCACTGAACTACATTTTCCTTAGCTTTCTTTTTGCTTACAATGTAATAAAGAAACCTTCATTGCCTTTCACAACACACATTATTTCCAGCTCTAGATGAGATGTGTCTTTTCTAATTCCACCCCTGCACGCTGTGGCAATGACTCTATTCCTCCCTCATAGCTTGTCCCTTTTTCCACCTGCTTACTTCTTTTTTTGCATTTGAGCTCAGTCAGGAGCTCCTTCTTCATCCATGCTGGCCTTCTGCCATGACTGTAACTCTCTGCAAGTTGAAACAGACTTTTCATTTGCTTTTAAGAGGTCATTTTTAATATCAAGCAGTTCTCTTGGCCTCTTTGCCCTTCAGGGCAGAGTCCCTGAAGTGTCCTGCCAAGCAGATCCCTAACAAGCAAATATCTGTTCTCCTCAAGTATAGGGATGTAATTTCACAATTAGTCTTGCTCATTCCTCTCAGGGTTTTAAACTCCACAATCTCTCCCCCTCCCACCCTTTTTCTTTTTTTTTTTCTTTTTTTTTTTTCTCTTCCAAGGCTGCACTCAACCTTCACAGCTCTGACCAGTTCTTCCTACTTTGTAAGTAACTGAAAGGACACCCACTTTAGTTGGTTTGTTGATCCCTTCTGTCATCAATACACTCCAGAAATCTGAATCATGACAGCATGTTGCCATTCCAAAATTTACTTCCTCTCCTTAATCAGTCTATAACAGACACCTACTATGATGCCAACTGTTTTCATCTGTTTTTTGATCCTTAGCCATAAGATCTCAGCTGAGTCTTCAGCTGTCTGCACACATGCAAGCCACTCTTTTGCCTAAAGTGTAACTGCTCCTTCCCATCTGTAGCAAAATGAATTATGCACTTCGCTTCTAAGAGAGAAGCGGCAGTATATATATTGATGAAAATAGTGATCTAGCAGAGCTTAATAGTGAATGAGACAGTGATTTAACAAAGTTCTAATGGTAAATGTGACACCATCTTCCCTGTCTTTCCTAAAGAGCCTGAACCCAGCTGTGCAAAGCTCCATTCATACTATTCCATCATCTCTTTTTAATTAAAAAAAAAAAAAAAAAAAAAAGCTCTGCAGCTGTGCCAGACTGCTTGTCATGGTTTTAGCTGAGATAGTTAATTTTCTTCAGAAAGGCTTGTATAATGCTGTATTTTGGCTTTTTGATGAAAATAGTGGTGATAACACACTAATGTTTCAGTTGCTGCAAAACACTGCTTGCACACAACATTCTGCTCAGTGAATTCTGTGCATTCTGCACAGACCTTTCTGCTCCTTGTGCTGCCCTTCCAGTGAGGAGGCTGGGGGTGCACCAGGAGCTGAGAGGGGACACAGCCAGGACTGCTGGCCCAGGCTGGCAAAGGGATGTCCCACACCATGTGGGGTCATGGTCAGCAATAAAAGCTGGGGTAAAGAAGGAGGAAGGGAGGAACATTCAGAGCGATGCCATTTGTGTTCCCAATAAACTGTTACATATGAGAAGCCCTGCTTTCCTGGAAGTGGCTGAATACCTGCCTGCTGATGGGAAACAGTGAATGAATTCCTTGTTTGCTTTCCTTGCTTGCATGGCTTTTGCTTTACCTAGTAAATTGTCTTATCTCAACCCGTGAGTTCTCACACTTTTATCTTTCCTATTCTCTCCCCCATCTCACTTCAGCAGACTGAGTGAGCAGCTGTGTGGTACTTTGCTGCCTGCTGGGGTTAAACCACAACATTGCTACTTTCTTGTTTATTTTTTAAAAATTTCCCCAGGCTGTATGCATTTGCATGCAGACACCTGTGATGGTCCTTTATTCATGCTGCTTTCACAACAGTAGTAGGAGAACTTTCTGCATTATGCTGACCCCTGGGGAGTACTTTCTTGTTTGTCTTCATGTATCTTCAGGCTACCATTACCATCCTCAGTTGAGCCTAGTTTAAAGCTCTCCTCACTAGGTTAGCAAGCCTGTTGGCAAAAAAAAAGGTTTTGCCCTACTTTCCATTTTCTCAGCCCCCTTTTCTCCCCAGAATTCCTTATAAACGATCCCATTCTCTTGGAAGAAAATGTTCTGCTTCAGCACCAGCTGTGCTGCCAGCGTTTTCCTGCAGGACCCTACTACCTAAGCTTTTCTCTTTCACCAGCAAGATGAAGAACACCACCTGCATTCTAATCCTCTTCATCCTCACCCCATAAGGCACAGTATCAATCAGGATACACTGAAGGTGTCCCCAGCAGTATCATTTTGTTCTATATGAATAACTGACAAGGGGACTGGATGAGCCTCAGCAGTTTCGCTGTGGCATTCCAGATGTGAGACACTGGCAAGCAACAAATATACCAAAACAGCAAGTCAGCTGTGTTTCCATCTCCCAGAGAAGTTAGCCTCTGAACGCCATCAGCCACTGCCTATCCTTGCAGGTCCGCTGGTCACACAAAATGCTATTGTTGTGCGTAGATAGATAAAGGTAGGTGCTGTTTTTACCATAGTATCTAACATTCCTGACAAAGAGAATAGGACATCAGGAGTCATGGCCCATTATTTAGGTCTTAGAGCTTTCAGCCTTCAGAGCTTTTTTGTTTTACTGAATATTTCTAAGGAGACAAGAAGCTCTAAAGGTAGAATTGGACTGTGGTAACTCTCACTTCTTGAGTTAATTGATTGCCTTTGGACAGCTGCTAGCACTGCTAGCTCCTCTTAGTGAACTGAATTGATTGCTGCATCTCCTGGTAGATAGGCACAAGATAAGTTTCCACTTCACAGAAAACACTACAATAATTTGACTCTTTTATTGGAAGTCCCTGCAGAGAGGCTATGGAATGAAGGGACCTCAGAGGAAGAATTACTCTCTCATCCTGCCTTGAAACAATCCTTCAGGTCAGGGAAGTAGGTTGGAAGCAGCATGGGGACTTATTTTATGTTCAAGCATATGCTGCACCTGTTCAGTCAAAGGAATAACTTTTACACAGTCCTTTAATTCTTTCAATAGGGGCTTAAATATTGTTGAAGGCAGCATATTTTAATGTTGTCCAGTAACACGTCCTAACAGAGAAAAATGTTCCTTATTGCACTGCTGACCTATTTCTTCTTGCATTAGTCCAGAAGGTTTTTGTTACAAACTCAGCCAGAGAGAAAATATTTTCTAGTTCAGCACTAATCAAAGTCCATTTCCATTCTCATTGTTTTGCATCCAGTTCTTGATTCCCACTAATTCCTGGACTCATTCAAAGAAATACATTGAAATTAATGTCATGGTTAGGACCAAGGGGATCCCTTTTCTTTTTCTCTCTCCCTTTCTTCCCCTCCCTTTTTTCTTCCCTCTCTCTTCCCCCCTCTCTGTTTATAGCAGAATTAATTATTCAGAGAAGTTCATAAGATGAGAAAGCAATCTAATCTTTAGATTTTTTTTCCTGATTTTTGGATTTTTCTAATCTTCAGAATTGTCAGAGAAAAAAAAAAAAAAAAAACTCCAGTCATTGCACACTTCTGTCTCCTTCTTAAAAGAAAAAAAAATGCATATATATAAAAGACAAGAAACATTTTAAAATGTGGAAAAGGTATAAAGCTATTCAGTGATGTAATAAGACCTAAAAGAAAAAAATAAATACTAAGCTAAAGAAATAGTAACTTCTAATTAAAAAAAAAAAATCTAAATGAAGCAATTATGGAAAGTAGGGTGATTCATATACAGAAAGAAAAGTTTGGGTAAAAAACACAAAATGTTTTTATGATTTTTTTTCAGTCTTCTTGAAAATATTACTATTAGTAGATATAGATATACATGGAAGATTTGCTACTAGAAGACATGTAAATTGAATACTTAGCTGAACTAGTATCATGTAAAAAGTCTATTTAAGCAATAATGAACACCAAATAAATGTAAGACATACAACTTGTGCAAATCAGCATACTTTTATTTTTTTTTTTTTTTTTTTAGTGGAGTTTTGTTACTGCATCTAAAGTATGGATCTGAAACAATGTTCCTCTGAAATTTAAATAAAATAAAACAAAATCTTCCCTTTTACCCATAAATTAAAATACCTTAATACAAGTTGTGTCCTAACACTAAAATGAAATTGTGTCAGAAATACTGCAATGATCTGACTGCATTTCTCTTCTTACTGTGACCAGGGTCACTAGACATCTTTTATGTATTTTTTTCCATCAGAAAAAAACGGTCCATTTATTTTCAGAGGTGCCTTGGAAAACAATCCAAATATATGTCCGTAAAAATGGACTTCTTGTTTACTGTTTTAGAAACACATTTTATTGCCTATCATTGGCATTCTGGCAGCAGTAATCGTAAGTAACTTCCCGTTGTGCTAGAAAGTAAAGATTATGGATTTGTGTTTACTTCTTATAAATAAAGAAAAAATGGATGGCTGTTGTGATCAGGTAAATGGGTGACAAATGAAACCTTAGCATCATATAAATGCTGCAGTTATTTACCTATACATCCATATATTCCCTGTGACAGTTCTTAAAAAGGGAAAATAGGAATAAAATAACATTCTCAGTATTTATGCCAAAGTTACAACAAGGGTGAGAATCAAGGGAGCAATCATTCGAATACAGAATTAAGCATTATGTCAAAGAGTCCCAAGATTATTTCTTTGTGTCAAACCTCCTTCTGCGTTTAGTGCTTTATATTAGTTTGAACTAGAAAATGACAGGGAAAAAAAAAAGTAAAAATATAGCTTTAAAATATCTCCAACAAAATGTGTGATGAATCTAAATGTACACTCAGAGTTTATCCTTGGATTATATTTGCAGATTCTGAGCTATTAGTATCAGTGGGAGTTTTGCTGCAGATTGAGAGATGTATATGGCCCATTGTATTAGACTGATAGGAAAAGCAGACAAAATGCGATTTAACCACAGGAGGTATTGCTTGTTATCTGAGATGGAACAGCAACACAGAAGCTAAAAGAGGTATAGAGGCATTAAATCTACCAAATGAAAAATTGTTACTTTTAATACTTTTCTGTCATTGTAAAAATTTATAAAACTATTTTCTACTATGAGATTTCTTCCCTCCCCCAGTTTTCTGAAAGCCAGATATTCAGATATTTACCTGCATAAAGCCCTCAGAAGGCAGACACAAGCTGCCCTTCTTGCCCATCCAGGGTATCATCACACAGACAGGCTTTGCTTCCCCCCAGTCTCAGCTGGGTTTTACAGGGTAGAAGGATAAGTGGACTGTCCAGATGTGGTTCTGACCTCCCTGTTTCCCTGGAATCCCAATTCTAGAGGGCAAAACCCAGATCTGAAACACTCCTATTATTTCTCTCTCTGCCTGCCTCAGGACAGCACTCTAATTATTTTTTCAGAAAGTTTGAAGGATTCTGAAGAATTGTTTCTCAAGTAGAACAATAATTAAGACAGATATCAGAAACCCACCAGATGCTGATCTTAGCAAGTGTCCCTATGGTGAAAACCTGCTAGTAGGAAAGATTGAACAGCATCCAAAATAAGACAGCTGCTGAGAAATACAGATAGTCACAAAGACAGGAAAAGGGCTTGACCAAGGCATATGTAGGTTACAGTAATTCAGTGCAAAGAGCTGGGCCTCACAACTGAAATGTCAAGTTATTGCAAGCACCCCTGCTATGGGAAATTGCAGCAAACTTTTGTAGAAGACATATGGAAATGAAACAAATGTTAATAGATTCATCAAGCTTGGGGGAAGCTGAGTTTCTGTCTTGCATCATCATTCTGTCCACCTTTCTCTCACAGCCTGCCTCCCCTTACCATTTCTGCCTCCAGGCCACTGAGTCTACAAACAGGAAGAAGGTCATCAGTAAAATGAAATTTAGCTCTTCTGAGAGCCTGGTAATTACTGCTTACTTTATTGAAATGGAACTGTCTGAATTTGTTGTCGAGGGTGTATTTTGAGTTGACTTCAAACTCCTTAGCTCCAGCTGGCACCTGACTGAAAATTCATAATTCTGGTGAATAAATGCTGATATTTGTACACTATGTTATTAGCTAAAAGGAATGACTGAGTTCTACCCAAAATATATCTTTAAAAATAAAAAATAAAAAAAAAGTGTTTGCCTTTCTTGCTGCCTTCCCTTACTCATCTTAAACAATTCTGTTAAAAAGAACACAAGGAATAACTTTTTAACAATAAGGCCCAAATGAACTTGCAAAGTACCAGTAGTTTCCTACACTGAGAAGTTTATCACAGGATAGTTTGGGTTGGAAAGGACCATAATGATCACCTAATTCCACCCCTCCTGCCATGGGCAGGGACACCTTCCAGTAGACTGGGTTGATCAAAGTCCCATACAGCCTGACCTTGAACACTTCCAGGGATGGAACAGAAACAGACCAGGAACAGGTTCTCTGTGTAACCAGTTCCAGTGTCTCACCACCCTCTGAGTAAATAACTTATTTCTAATGTCTAATCTAAATCTACCCTCTTTCAGTTTAAAACCACTACCCCTAGTCCTGTCATTACACTCTGATGAAGAGTCCCTCCCCAGCTTTCCGGTAGGCCCCATTTAGGTATTGGAAGGCCATTATAAAGTCTCCCCAGAGTCTTCTCTTCTCCAAGCTGAACAATTCCAACTCCCCCAGCCTGTCTTCATATGAAAGGTGCTCCAGCCCCTTGGTCATCCTTGTGGCCCTCCTCTGGACTCATTCTAACAGGTCCATGTCCTTCTTATATTGGGGCCCCCACAGTTGAATGCAGTACTTGAGGTGTGGCCTCACTGAGGCCAAATAAACAGGGACAGTCATTTCCCTAGTCCTTCTGACCACACTATTCCTGATACAAGCCAGGATGCTTTTGGCCTTCTCGGCCACTTGAGCACACTGCTGGCTCATATTCAGCTGGCTATCAACCAATACAGCCAGGGCTCTTTCCACCAGACAGCTTGCCAGCCACTCTTCCCCCAGCTTGTAGCATTGTGCAGGGTTGTTGTGCCCCAAGTGCAGGACCTGGCACTTAGCCATGTTGAACTTCATATAATTATCGACCCATTAATCCAGCCTATCCAGATCCCTCTGTAGAGCCCTCCAACCCTCAAGCAGATCAACACTTGCTCCTAACTTGGTGTCATCTGCAAACTTTCTGAGGGTGTACTCAATCCCCTCGTCCAGATCACTAATAAAGATACGGAAGAGAACTGGCCCCAATACTGAGCTCTGGGAGACACCACCTGTGACAGGCCTACAACTGGATTTAGCTCAATTTACCATGATTCTTTGGGCCTGGCCACCCAACCATTTTTTTACCCAAAAAAGCGTACACCCATCCAAGCCTTGTGTAGCCAGCTTCTTCAGGAGGATGCTGTGGGAAATGGTGTCAAAAGCCTTACTGAAGTCTAGGTAGACCACATCCACAGCCTTTCCCTCATCCACTAAGCACATCGTCTTGTCATAGAAGGAGATCAGATTCATCAAGCAGGACCTGCCTTTGATAAACCCATGCTGAATGGGCCTGATCACCTGGTTGTCCTGTAAGTGCTGCATGATGCACTCAAGATAATCTGCTCCATGAGCTTCCCCAGTGCCGAGGTCAGACTGACAGGCCTGTAGTTCCCCAGATCCTTCTTCTAGCCCTTCTTGTAGATGGGCATCACATTTGTTAGCCTGGGACCTCCCCCAATAGCCAGGACTGATGATAAATGTTGGAAAGCAGCTTATATGATAGAAGAAAATGAAAAACAACATGTGCATATAAAGAAAAAGTAATCAGAAAACCAAGATGAAATGATGGAGAGTTACTGAAAAAAATAAATAAATACAAATCCTTTACGTCCTGTATCATCAAACAATACTCAGCATTGTATTTTCAGAACAGCAAAACCTGTCATTGTATCAGGTGCAGGTGCCCAGGCGCTGGAGCGGGTGCTGCAGGGCTCTTCCATGAGGCAAGGCCAGGGTTACCCAATGGCGGACACAGCCCATTCCAGACAGCTCCAATGGACACACTGCAGGGCATGGCTGGACCCAGCAGCCACAGGTGGTGGTGCCTCGGCAACAGTCTGTGGATAAATGGGCAAAATGCTGCACAGCAGGGAAGAGTTGGGGAAAAGTGTGAGAAACAGCCCTTTGAGTCCTGAGGGGAGAAGAAGGGGAAGGAGGTATTAAGGTGCCAGAGCAGAGATTCCCCCTGCAGCCTGTGGAAAGGCCACAGTGAAACAGGTTGTCTCCATGAAGCCCATAGAGGACGCCACACTGGTGCAGGTTTATCCTGAAGGATTGCAGCCCATGGACCATGCTGGATCAGGGGAAAAATGTGAGGAGGATAGAGCAGCAGAGGAGAACTATTATGGACTGATCACAACCCTCAACCCTCTGCACTGCTTGGCAGAAGGTTGTTACATAACATTGTGCTGTTGGGTATGCACTATATATGTTACTAAATACATTATAAGGCTTACCTGACGTTCTTGATTTCAGGTAGTGTTAAGCAACATTGAAGAATGTTTCTATCCCTAAATGAAATGCAAGGCTGTTTGAAAAAATTACATGATCAATTCTGGAGACTTTTGTGAGGGTAGTTTTAGGACAGAAATCATGAAAGGTAGAGACAAGAGACTGAAAACCAGAAAAACAAATCTGGAATAAGAATGAAAGCAGGGTCTAGAACAGCTCAAATACATTGTGATAAGAGCCAAGATAAGGAGAATTTTGGGGGTAGAATGGCTTCTAAAGCCTGTTAAAAGAAGCAAGGAAACTATTCCTAATTATGTGATTCCTCCTTTACTAGTTGCATACATTTGTTCCTTGATTTTACTGTCACGAATTCCTACTTCTAATGAAAAAGTCAGTAAAACCCACTGTTTTGGCTAGCCACTGAGGTCAAAAGAGAAAACTCACACAACTTAATCAGCCTAGTTAGTGATTAATGTTCTTATCTTTATACACAGATGCTATTTTATATTCTTAATTTTTTTTTCTTTTCCCTTAGTAACTGAATTAGGATGATGCAAAGACTTATTCTGTGAACTTGGTTTCACAATGTTACTTATGCAGCATTCCTCTTCATGGAGAGAAATTTTCTTTAAATCATTTGTTTCGATAAAATAGACATTTGTAGCAGTTCTCACTACTTCTTTTGAATCAGACAAAAGATATATAGTGTAATATATATAATAAATATATATTATAACCTATATAATGATATTATAATTTGCTTTTCATATTGTGTCATCCTACCTTATCACTTGTCCTCCTAAAATAAGCCAAAATAATCAAATTCAAAATGGGATGACAAATGAGGTTTTCAAGGTTTTCAGATGGTGCTCTTAGTGAACTGCAATTGAGATTCCGTTGCTAATGCCTCTCCTTTCACAATCCGTCCTCCCTTCCCCCCCAATCAGTCACAGAGCTCTGTTCTACTTTTATGAAAATTATTTTAACCCCAGAGGTTTTACTCCTCCCAAGTGAATAACAACTAACAACAAATTTCCTCATCTTTTCCTAGTTGGTGGCAACACTTGAAGATTATATTTTAATGTTCATAAATTTGTCTTCCAGGCTTGGAAGTGAATCAAAGATCCTAGGATTAAGACATATGGGGTCCAGCAATCTTTTAGTAAAGTATCTCTGAAGCACTAGAAACCCATGTAAAGCTAAAAAAGCTAAACCTAAGACCTGAAATAAAAAGACAAATATATCTGTCAAAACTACACTGAGTGTATGATGATGAAGCTGGATGAAGTCCCCATCAAGACATGTCAAAAGCCTATTCTAGTTAGAAAAACATAGTACAAAATCTCACACATTCTTAGTTATAAGTAATCATATTCAAATCTTGTTCTAGCCTGTTTATGATTGTACAGAGACCTTAATATTCTTCTTCTACCTCTGCACACCCAATGTTTCTATCTTCATTCTGAGGTTGTTACTAGAGACCCCAGCTGGTATTAGCCTGCCTCTGATCAGTGCAAGTATCTTCAGTTTCTTAAAATAATAATATTCAATCAACTTAGGTTTCTACTTCAGGTCCAGTTTTGTTTTATTTTGTGTTTATTGTCTTTAATTTGTCTCTTGTGACCTTAGCCTTACTTTTTGTGAATGTTTGCTTCTGAGGGAATGTTGCTCCCCAAGACAAATTAAAAAACACACCCAGTGGCCTGCTGGTTTTTGGAAGCTATATTACCTGGATAACCTGTGGTAGAGCAGATTTCATCACTGAAGTTATTCTTTACTGAAGTAAGGAAAATCTTTAAAGAAATGAAATCTTATGTTGTGGTGCCTTCTAAAATAACTTTTTCAGAAATAGTGAAGATGTATATTTTAAAACATTTTTAGTGTTTTATTTTAATAATATTTTATTAAAATCACATAGACATGGAGATACAATTTTTGAGTCTTCAGTATCAGAGAAATAAAGCAGGGTAGGTCATCTAAGGCTTCCCCACCCCACTGTATCTCTTACATTGGCTCTGTTACAGTGTAAAATCCTGGCCTTCATCAAAGAGCTGAGAAATGTTGTGATTTCATTGGTACCAGAGAGACAGAGCCTATCTGGAGAACAGTTTCTAATTGCAGTTGTATTTATCAGTGCTGTATTTCGCTCATACTTCATTCACTTTTCTATGACTCCTAAGTCATAGTGCTATGTATAATGCCCTTTTCATTAAATTTCTGAAAAGTAACTATTACAGGTAATCCAATTCAGATGTGAGAATGACTCATATTCATTCAAGCCCCAGCAGAAGAGGTAGAGAGAACACTTACATGTCTCTTAATGTAGCAGAGTAAAGATAACACAAGTGCTAGATCTTCAGTATCTTCAGATCTTCAAGATAGGAATAGCCCTACCTTAATTCTTCTATGAAAGTCAGCATAAAATTTTACATAAATCTTAATGAGAGCTGAGCTAGTTGAGTTTTGTTGTGGTTGTTGTTATTTGTTTGGTTTTAAAGCACCTGTCCTATGCTGTTTATTCAGAGATTCTATAA
The DNA here is from genome assembly GCF_964034855.1 of Anser brachyrhynchus. NCBI lineage: Eukaryota > Metazoa > Chordata > Aves > Anseriformes > Anatidae > Anser > Anser brachyrhynchus. The sequence continues at coordinate 103,544,914 of NC_137695.1, forward strand.
AAATGGAATTATGCTGCTGAAATAGACATTTACCTCAAAATGTAGTGACAGTCCTTTAAAGCAGTTGTGTCCTTAGAGACTAATTTAGTTTCTTCTCAGCATGGGGGCAGTGGGAAATCAGTATACTAATCAACAGAAAAATTGGACCATTGTCCAGAGTATAAGCTAAATCTTTCAGGTCCACCTGAAACTGAGAGAGGATATGTGCACTGAATGTGAAAAGCTGGTTTTAAGTGGGCCCAAATTTTTAGATGCTTAGGAGAAAAGTAGTCTTCTTATTGTATAAAAATACATTTTTCTTCTCCTAATAGCAGTGAAAACCAGTGTTGAATATTACATCTATCATCTCTTAAATTAGAGTGACATAAATTAAGACTTCAATGAAGTGTTTACACTGTTGTCATTTACTTGAACTGTTTGTTAAGACAAGAACTTAATTTTACAGTATCAAAAAAGACTGTGATATACTGAAAGGCAAATCCATGCAGAGTAGGTACGCTGCACTGTTAAAATGTATCCATAAGTACAGTATTAAAGGGCTTAGAAAAAATCTTCCATTCCATGGACCTCAGCAAGTTCAGAATCACAAACAGGTTAGGATGGGGATGGCAAAGGAACACTAGAGAAAGAACATGAGAAAGAAGACAGGATCAAAGCTTGTTATGGTGTTACAGTTAAAAAGACTGAACTTCAGTACAGTTTAAGAGACCAAATCTACACAAGAAATTTAAAGTGGACTACAAATACACCCGAGTTTTGTTTGCGTATGTAAAATAATTAAGTTGGTTCCATAGTATCCTTTGTTCTTCCTCATTCTTTCTGTTATCATTAGGTCAGAAAAGTGGATAGAATGTAACATTAGATACATAAACTGAAAGATGAAATGTAGAGGATATGTACCTGGAAAAATTACTTTGAGCAGAGTTTTATTGCAAGAAAAGTGAATGTGATAGTCATAGTAACACAAGCTATTGGCTGCTAAATTTAAGAAGGGGCAAATAAGGGTCAGGTTATTAATAGATATATATTTTTTTAATAGAAGTTATTATGTTTAAGTGGCTCTTAATCCATTACAAGAGAAATATGTGCTAGAACTGCAGAACATTAATTTCCTCCATCCTTACTTCCCAGTATTCATTACCATCATCAAACAAGAATGAGGAACATTACAGTCAGAAGAAATACAAGTTCCTTTGCACAGTGTGAATAAACAAAATGTGCTTTGCTTGTCCAATAATATATTGCTCCTTAGGAGATTTCCTTATTAGGCTAAATCTGCAGGCATAATCCAGCCAAGTGGCTGATTTAACTAATAACATCCTCCCTGACATAATGCACTGATGTGCAATAAAGCTTCTTCTGTCTAACTTCTCTTGTAAATATCAGTTTATGTGAAAGGACATTGGATTTTATGCTGGAGATGTTAGCAAATTCAAAAGATAAATCCTGACTTTATACTAAGTAAAAAGGAGAAACACAAGAAAAGACTTCACTGAAGTATTAATACTTAAACTCGATACTGATTTTACAACAGATGGAGTTTCCCTGATTTGAAGGACTTTATAAATTTTACAGCATCCTATCAACTGTACATATATGGTGACAAAAATGAATGTTCAAAGAACAGTTATTTTATAGAAGTATTTAAAGAATAGACCTACACAGAAAGCATTTTTCTCCTATTCTCCTATGTTGTTATACATTCAATAATACTTTTCTAGTACTAGTAGGCCTAGGAATTCCTGTCATGTAGAGAAGAAACACTAATGGAGCGTATTGGGATAGACAGGACATTTTTTACAAACAGTAATTATTCAAAGGCATTCCACACTCTCAGTGTGGACAAAATGTTTGGAAAGCAGACCTATCTCAATGCAGTATTACTACTCTGCTCTTCAATTACTGGACTGGATTGGATGAATTATGCATGCTGTAAGGGAGTAAACGACCTGTAGTCCTCACAGCATGTGAGATATGTCCTCAAGAAGAAAGAAAGTATCTCAGTAACAAAGCTGATATTAATTGTTACCATGTACTATCTTACACAAGTAAGATAGTTTTCAAAATAGATTCTCTCCAATATCCACTGCATTTTAATTCAAAGACAGTCCTTATCTTCAGCACTTTTACCACTGCAAATACATGAACGTTCCTTTATTATTTGGATGCGATGATGGAAATGAGTGTTTAAAGAGTTATAGTTGTCTGAGGATTAGATGTATAAATGGAAAACATAAATATATGAAAAAATATATAAACATATAGAGATCATAGAATAAAAAAATATAAATGTATAAACACTAAAACCTTCAGAGAACAGATCAGAGAAGAAATTTGAGTAGTTACTTTCTTCTCCACCTATTCTTCCCAGTTAACTGACAATGCCAATAAAAAGTTATGTCAATTTATTCTCACTTTTCAATCTTCTTCTGAACTTTTATCATCTGCGTGCTCATTGCAGTTCAACTGCCAAGTTTCATGTCTTGCTTTTATAAAGCTTCTGCTCCTTGTCCTCATTCCACAGTAATGGGGCATTAATTTTTTCAAATACGGCTTCCCTGATGCCATGCTCACTGGGTATAGATTGCTTCAGGGATTCTTTTGATGTATATTCCTTTATTGAGTTAATGTCACCATTAGTTCTGATTGCCTCTTTAAGTGCCTTCTTGTGTTCTGCTCAGGGTATTACAGATTCTTATTGTTGTCTTCTTTTGGGCAATTTTACTTTAATGCTTTGTTTGTTTGCAGTCTCACTGATTTGTACAGGAGCTTTTGCCTCAATTTTCCTTCAAAGTGGATTCCAGTTGTGTTATTAGGTAGAGTACAAAGTGGTTTTCCATCATTTGGGACAGTTTTATACTTGCTTAATGAGGTTAGAGTTTCTGTTTCAGGGTATATGACTTGCCTTATTTAGTGGGGTTTTAGTCATGCACACTGTTCAATGACTTTGTTGGCTGAATCTTTTCAATTCCCTTCTGTGTATTTGGTGTTTCTTGTAATATTATTCAGAGTTATGGCCAGTTGCAGCTGTGTGATTTCATGGCTGAAGTCTGCAAAAAAAATCTGCTTATCAATAACTTCTCAACAGCTGATGAACTTGTTCCTTTGTCTGCAATATTAGGTTACAGAATTCACCATATCCCCTATAACAAATTTTGCTTTGATGTAATTTACCTGTGCATGCATGAGTAAGTGTCATTTAATGGGAACTGTATGTCAGACTAGAAAGGTTGCATTTCTCCTATTGCACTCTGTTCCCTGGTTAGGGATTACTTTATGCATTTTAGTGCACTCATAACAAACTGAGATCCATTATATAAAACTCTCTGCTTCAGACCTCTGCATTTGTTCATCCTTGAAGCACTGAGTGAGCCAAGACATTACAGCTCTGTCCTTCAAGAACAAAAATTTAACAATTTCAATGCCTAACTACTGAATTTTCCTCCTGGATGCACAGATGGATAGAATTAAATTTAGCAGGATGCTGAAGGAAAAAATAAAAAAATTAAAAAAAAATAGCCCCACTGCAGACATTTAGGCTATTCTGGTTTTGGCAAATGAAGCTTTCACAGAATCTGACACAGTGTGGAAGAAAATGTCCTGCTTTCACTGCAGGTTTTCAATGGCTTCCTAAATAAAAAGTTTGGTTCATATCCCTGGGGCATGCCTCTGTTATTCCCACCACCCTTCTTCTGCCAAAATGCTCAAACCACCTAAGGCTGCCCTGTGACAATGCGATTTTGGTGCTCTAAAAGCTGTTTATTTTTAATCTGGTTTTATTTCAGTCCAGTTAATGCATATTAGTCTTCCTAAGGTAAAAAAAGACAGTGAGGATAAAGCATGATAGCTTTGCTTTAAGCTTAACTTCAAGTACTACACCAGGTGATGTATCGTATCACCTTAGGTAAAAAGCACAGCATTTACTGCTTTTTCTTCTTTAAAGGCATGAAGCCATAAGACTTGATAGCTGTAGAGATAAATTATTTCAGTTCTTAGATGCTTCAGTCAGAAAAGCTTCCCATAGCCACAATTTAAAAATTATCTCCAGGGGAAAAAAAAATAAAGTGTATTGGTTTATGTTTCTTCATGGCTTATAAAGGAATATGAAGAGTTTTTAAACTTTAAAAGGATGATTAGTGGAGTCCGCAATATATGAGGCTGACTTAAAAATAAATAAAAATATTATTGTAAAAAAAGCATAATTTTTGTTTTCATTCAATATTGCAGGTTGTTGGATGCAATTAAATCATGTTCTAAAACCTTTCAGAGAGGCTGTCAAACTGAGAAGGTTCCTGAGGAAAAAATATCAGTTACAGAGAAACATGGGATCACTGCAGTGGGGCTTCAGGCTTGTTGGAGCAGGTCATTCAACATAATCCCTCATGCCCTGGATTATAAAGAATTAATGTTTGAAAGGGGCTTTGGACCTTGCACCTATAACACCAAATGGGCTTCATCTGCTCAGATTCAGGAATTTTAATATTAGATATCTAAGTCAGGACAAGTAATCATTAGTATTCCACCAGTCAGTTGCTCAGCAGAAAGAAAAACATTTCCGGGAGATAGTTTATCTCATTCCAAAACTGGTGTTCAAGATAGGTGAGATGAATCACCCTTCATCTCCTTTTATCTATTGGATATTAGGGGAAATTAGATTTATCTCTATATCTAAGAATAAAGTAACATTTTAGCTGTCTTAATTAATGCTATGTGGTTAGGCCTGTAATCCTTGAAGAACTTGGTTATTATATTAACATAGCCGAAAACCATGTCAAGAGAGTAATTATGAGATGTATTAAAGCATGTATCTGGGAATAAAATATTTCATGTTTAAATGACCTTTTGTAATTGTCAAAACAAGTGAGTACAGTTGTTTTGAAGACAGATTATGGATCAATTTGAAGAAGTATCATTTATGTTCTTGGGCATTCAGACTTGCAAGTACAAAATTCTGTGATTATTCATTGCTTTGGAATCGAACACTGTAAGTAAAAATAATTCTTCTGTGCATCAGAAGTCACTAATTGTTTAATTACCTTGCAGACTTTGAAAGTATAGACTAGGCTAAACTGCTTTTTGAATTTCCAGCCTTTTAGTCTTGAAAAATTTTGAAGACACTTCAGCAACTCTGTGGAAAGGCACTTGTTCACTACTAACAGCTGGAATGTCCTTAGAAGTTCATACTCAATGCATTACATGGTAGTAAAGATTTATGCTAGCAAAATCCCACAAATAATTCCCTGTAAAATTTGATCAAGTGGTGGGGTACATCAATGGTAATATTGCCCTTGACTCAGGAACTAGTATCATTGTAACTCACCAGTGGTTTTATTTAGACTTTTCTTTACTACAACTTCATAATGGTAATGATCATTGCCTTTATAAAAATCCTTAATTTAAATCTTTTTTAAGAAGTGGGACTAAGAATGAAGAGAGGTGTTGTCATAAATTTTTGTAAACAAAGATGTGATCCTGCAGAATCTTGAGGTCATTTGAAGAAACATCTGCTGAAATCTTGCAGCATCATATACAGTAGGATAAAAAGTTGAAACTGGTGTCTGAATTCAAATTTTGGGAGCAATGTTGGAGAAATATGAAAAAAATATATATACAAAATATACAGAGAAGTATTTACTACAGGTAATGTCAACTCATACGGATCAAACATAGAACATTAACTTAGTCTTAGTTTTCATTATTATTCATGTAGATGCCTAGGAAATGTCATATATTTTCTATCTTTCTCTAAATGCAACAGGGTGAAAGAAACAAGCCTGCTGTGAGGATTTCAGATTTTCCTAAATTATGTGAATGCTCTTTTTACATCTACATGAATAAAAGTAGGTTGCTCAAATGCCAGTGATTTCGTACCTTTAAGTGACGCCTGGACAAAAGAAAAAGGTTGTATTCAAGTTTTGTTTGTTTGCAGGTCCTTTGGATTTGCATTAGGATGCAAAATGTACATTGGAGTTATAAAGCCAAACATGGGGGGATTTCTAGTCTAGTTATTGCCACTGGTGCTGTTGTGAAAAGTTAGAGCTCTCCTGTAGCAGCACTGATCATTATTCACAGCCTCTGACCTTTTCCTCGGGATCTGCAGTTGCAGCTCTCCAGAGGAAACTGGGTAGCACCATAGACATTTTGTCACCCTTGGCAGCATATTGATCTGGGCAACTACTCATCTTGCCTATGTCTACAGTTGATCCTGGCTGATAAGCAGCTACAAAATCGTTATTGGTTGGGAGGGGGGGAGGTGGAGGTGGTGAAGAAAAGACATTGTAAAAACAAGGGAGGTGGGGAAGAATAAAGGCAACAGTAGTTGATAGGTGCATGTGTATGTATATGCATATATGTATTTATTTAGAACTTTTGTGAAAACAAGAGAGGTGAATTAGAAGCCGTGAAATTAAGTGCAGACAATAGAAGGTAGCACGTAACTGGCAGGGCTGTTAAAGGATTCTCCAAGGACAGAAAAGCAGTGCCTTTTGGCCAGGAATCAGGCTGTCCTCATGAAGAGAAATCACTGTTGTAGTAGAATTCTGCACAAGAAAATAGCTCAGGGCAGATTTCAGTGAAACATTTGCATTTCTAAGAAAAGAGATTTTGACAAATAATTGTGTATACACTATCCATGTGAATTTTTTTTTTCTGGTGTGGAGATTATTAATATTTCCCCTAGATACTTTTAAACTATTTTTGTTACTTCATTTGAATAAAACCTATTTTTTTTCCTCTACCAGTTCTCCTCTGTAATTCATTTGAAACATTAATAGGTTTTCATTGTTTATTTGTGTACTGGCTAGAGTCACTAGCAGAGACTGCTCACTATATTTATGTCCTAAGTGTCTCTACCTTGTTGGAGTGCTTGATTTTTCCCTTAGAGAGAAATGCTAATTATTGGATTCCTCTTTGTTTTTCAGAAAAAAAAATGGATAAGGCACCGGGCCAATTTTTTTCCTGACAGTTCAAGTAGCCTTCATTGTCCAGCGTATCAATCCACTTTCATAAAGAATATGTTGCAGAAGTCTGTGATATTTTCTTAATTTACTTGCTTATGTGTAGATTTTTCTGGTTTATTAAATCCAGAAAGGTGTTAGTTATGTCAGTTCTTCCTAAAATATATTCCACCACTTTTTCACTGGTTAGCGTTCAAACCTTCCTTGTTGCTCTTTCTAGTTCTATAATTATCTTGAAGTCACTTTGGGTCAAAGGTATTGTATCATTTGATACTTACACACATCTTATAATTTATTCTTATAACAATTGAGATGCTACAGCACATTTCTGGACATGATCTGAAAGCTCCCATAGAAGCTTTCTTACGGAATATATTTTTCTTAAAGAACAACACAACTTACTTCTCTCAAATTTAATTACAAAACAATACTGTATTTTTTTTCTAATCTTTGTTAGTTTTACTCATCAGAACTTGGTCTCCTTTTGTCACTGTCTCAGTAGAAATGATAACAGATAGGGAATAAGACTGAGATAGGATAAGTTTATGAAGTGGAACCCTCTATGAAACTGCTCATTTACTACATTCACAGACCTTTTATTCTGGATATCTCCATTTATGAATCTAATTTCATTTTTAGAGGACCAAGACTGCAAATCTGGCAGAGGTGCCACCCTGGACTTTAAGAGAGCAGACTTTAAGCTTCTCAGGGAACTAGTTAGCAGTGTCCATTGGGAATCGGCTCTAGAGGGCTTACAGGTCCATGAGAGATGGTTGCTTCTCAAAAAAAAAAACACTTTTTAAAAACTCAGGAGCAGTCAGTCCCATTGTGCTGCAGGTCAAGCACGCAGTGCAGAAGACCAACCTGTCTGAACCGGGAACTCCACCTGGAACTAGGGAAGAAAAGGAAAATATGCGACCTGTGGAAGTAAGATCCAGCTTTACGGGGAGAGTGCAGAGCTGCAGTTTGCATCTCTAGGGAGAAAAACACCCAACTTGAGTTGACACTGGCCACTGTGGCGTGAGACAACAAACAAGACTTCTTCAAGTATGTCAACAGCAGGAGGAGGTCAAAGGATAACATTGGACTGATACTTGGAGCAGATGGTCACCTAACAGGTAAAGAGGAGGAAAAGGCGGAGGCATTTAGTGCCTCTTTTTGCCTCAGTATTCGACAGTAATGACAGATCTTGGGCTGCCCAGACCTCAGAGGTGGAGGACCATGTCTGTGGGTGCAATAACTTTCCATCTGTGGTCACCAGAATTGTAAAGGAACAGCTGTATCAGCTCAATGTTCATAAGTCCATGGTGCCAGACAGGATTCACTCCAGAGTGCTGAAGGAATTAATGCTGAAGGAATTGGGTGGACCTCTCTCAGAAATTTGCCAAAGGTCATGGGAGTTTGGGAAGGTCCCTGATGACTGGAAACTAGCCAATTGTATACCACCTACAAAAAAGTCCTAAGAGAAGACCCAGGAAACTACAGACCTATTAGTCTAACTTCAGTCCCTGGAAAAGTTAGGGAGAAGATTGTCATGGGGGATATTGAAAGGCACTTAAAGAACAAAACTATTATCAGACATAGTCAACATGGGTTCCACAAGGGAAAATTCTGCCTTACTAATTTGATCTCCTTCTATGATAAGGTCTCCAATTTAGTGGATAAAGGGAAGGTGGTGAATGTAATCCTTCTGGATTTCAGAATGCCTTTGATACCATCCCTCATGGCATCTTTGTCCAACTGTGAGATAAACAGGTTCATCCTTGCTGGGTGATGAACAAGCTTGGCGGTAGACTTCAAAGGGTTGTAGTGAATGGGGCTACATCTGGCTGGTGGCCAGTCCCTATAAGTGTTCCCCAGGGCTCAGTTCTAGGGCCAGTCCTGTCCAATATTGTTATCAATGATCTGGACGCAAAACTGGAGCGTCAGCTGTTGAAGTACTGTTGACTCCCTGCAGGGACAAGAAGCCTTGTAGAGGAATCTAGTTAAATTGGAGCACTGGGTGATTAGCAACAGGATGAAGTTCAACAAAGGTGAATGCTAGGTTCTGCAGCTGGGATGGAGCAATGATGTACACAGGTACAGACTGGGAGACAAGCAGCTGGAGAGTATCTCAACAGAAAGGGGTCTGGGGGTGCTAGTTGACAGCAGGCTCAACAGTGAATCAGCAGTTTGTCCTGGACGCCAAGAGGCTGGTCAAAAGACATAATTCTTCTTCTTTATTTAGTGTTGGTGTGACCTTACCTTCAACATTGTGCACAGTTATGGTCTCCACAATATTAAATGGATATTAAGGTTCTTGAAAACATCCAGAAAAGAGCAACAAAGCTAGAAAAAGGGCTGGAAGCACATTTATGAGGAGAGGCTGAGAACGCTTGGATTGTTTAGTATGGAGAGGTGACCTCATTGTTCTCTACAACTTTCTGAGGAGAAGTGGAGAGGGCAGTGCCAGTCTCTTCTCCCTGGTAACCAATGACAGAATCATAGAATCATAGTACCATTAAGGTTGGAGAAGACCTCCAAGATCATCTGGTCGAACCCTACTACCAATGTCACCCACTAAACTATGTCCCTAAGCACCACATCCAACCTTTCCTTAAACAGCCCCAGGGACGGTGACTCCACCACTTCCCTGGGCAAACCGTTCCAATGTCTGACTACTCTTTCTGAGAAGAAATGTATCCTAATTTCTAACGTGAACCATCCCTGGCACAACTTGAGGTCATTCCCTCTAGTCCGATCACTAGTTATCTGTGAGAAAAGGCCAGCCCCCAGCTCCCCAGAACTTCCTTTCAGGTAGTTATAGAAAGCAATGAGGTCTCCCCTGAGCCTCCTCTTCTCCAGACTAAACAACCCCAGTGCCCTCATCTGCTCCTCATAGGGCTTGTGTTCCAGGCCCTTCACCAGCTTCATAGCCCTTCTTTGGACATGTTCCGGGGCCTCGATGTCCTTCTTGTACTGAGGGGCCCACAGCTGAACACAGTACTCGAGGTGTGGCCTCACCAGAGCAGAGTACAGGGGGACAATCGCTTCCCTGGTCTCGATGGCAACACGATTCCTGACACAAGCCAGGATGCTGTTGGCCTTCTTGACCACCTGGGCACACTGCCAGCTCATGTTCAGGCGAGCATCAATCAGCACCCCCAGATCCTTTTCCTCTGCACAGCTTTCCAGCCACTCTCCCCCAGGCCTGTAACACTGCATGGGGTTGTTGTGGCCAAAGTGCAGGACCCGGCAGTTAGCCATGTTAAACCTCATTCCATTGGCCTCTGTCCATTGACCCATCCAGTCCAGGTTCCTCTGCAGGGCCTTCCTACTCTCCAGCAGATTGACACTTCCCCCAAACTTGGTGTTGTCTGCAAACTTACTGAGGGTGCACTCAATTCCTTCATCCAAGTCATCAATAAAGATATTAAAGAGGATGGGCACCAAACCTGGGGATCACCACTGGTGACCAGTCGCCATCTGGATTTCACTCCATTCACCACTACTCTCTTGCCCAGCTGTCCAGCCAGGTTTTAACCCAACAAAGAACATTCAGGAATTACATAAAACTGCACTAGGGGAGGTTCAGATTATATATAAGGATTTTTTTTTTTACTGTGAGGGTGGTCAGACAGTGGTATGTTCAAGAGAGTGGCATCCTAGAGAGATGGCTGATACCCAATGCCTGCCAGTGATCACGTGGCATTTGGATAATTCCTTCAGTAGTACGCTTTAACCTTTGGTTATCCCTGAAGAGGTAAAGCCGTTGAACTAGATGATCTTTGAAGGTCCTTTCCTCCTGAGCTATCATATCCTATCCTATGTTATGCAGTAGTTATTACATGAAGAATATCATTTCATTTTCACAAAAAAAAAAAAAAGTATTCTTTTTAACATATTTCAAATTGCAGAGAAGCCATTGCATCCATTTAGATTTTTTTCTTTAATTTTAATTAAGGCAGTTATTCCAAAGACACTTCATTTTTGGAATTAATTTGTTTAGCTTTAGATTCTGAAGACTAGACCTTTTTTTTACATAGCCTACTTCAGGATTAAAGCAAATAGCTTACTATTTAAAAGAATTCTTGGTTGTTTCTACTCAATCAAAACTTCCAGTCATTTATTGAAAATGATTCAGAATTTGTGTTCAAATTTTCACCTCTCCTAAACAATGAATTCTTTATTCAATCATCTTTTATATGATGGCTCTTTGTTATATGATGGCTATAAAACTGGTTTTGATTACTCAGTCAGAAAGATTGATTAAGGTAAAATTAGTCAGATGGGATTTACCGGAGATATTTTCTTTCCAAAGTTGGTTGACTGTCCTTGCGGCAGAGTAGAAATGTAGAAATGTACTTCTAACATATACTATGCTATCATCTGTTTAGGGTACCTACAAGACATGAAGAACTGTTGGGAAGCCATGGGCAAATCCCTCTTCTCAGATGGTTGAAGTGAGAGCAATGTTAAATGTGTTGTGATTTCCTGAGGAATGACAATGATAACTGTGTCTTGAGGAGATTTGTTTGGATGTTTATTTATTTACTTATTTTTTAAATAAACCAAGCCCTGAAGAAGGCGTATGTCTATAGTTAGGACTTCGGGTTTGTATTACTGTCATTATGGTTGCTTAGCATCTCAAACCCCATTCCTGATATAGGCTGATTTATACTGTGGAAAATATCATCCATGCCTATCTGTCATCAATACAGTCTTGTCACTGTTGATGACTACACCCCAGAATACAGCATATCATTTAGGTGGTGCACATTGATAAAACAGATTGATAGAATGCAGAGGGTTTCAGAAAACTACAGGTGCTGTCTCCCTTATTTTGTGGAAAGGAAAGAGATGGAAATATTTTTCTCCCATTTGACAATGGCATACATAAAATGTGTGGCAGCACAGCTTGAAAAAAGCTAGGTCATGCCCTTGCTCTGTATTTATCTCGGCATAGTTCTTGAACCATTAATAAAGACAGCACTGTCAGAATTCCTGCTGAGTAGGCAGCTGTAGGCAAATCTCAAAACAGTGGACTGAGTGGGAGATTTAACACTGGACTTAAAAGTTCTGGATGTGTTTTGTCCACACCAATAGATACAGAAACTGCAAAAAAAGCTTGTCAAAATGGAAAGGAATAACCCTTCAGGCAGCTGAGGAACTGAGGAGGCTCCTGCCACGGTGGATATCTGTCTCAAAAGCACGTTCATCATTATCACATACAGGGATAAGCCAATTTTGTTACTTCTTTCCTGTCTGTGACTAGTGCCATCAGACATTTTCTTATGACTCAAAAACTGATGTACTCTTTAAAACAGGACATGCTGTACACCTTTGAGTGATAATGCATATGTGATGGATAACCCTGTTAATTGATGGAATAGCTTAGCTGAGGAGTCAGCAGAGTCAAACTTCACATTAACCTCACTCTGGCTCAGGAATATCAAATAACTATCAAACTGGCAGAAGCCAGAGGTTGCCTGTTATAAGTAAAGTTGTAGAGAGTGTTGAGATTATATCAATGTGTTGAACCCTATTACACCTTAAGTATCTTTGCCACATCGTTTGTAAAATGTGCTTCTTCTTAACATGAGTTTCTGTCACATCACCTAGCATGAGTTTTCAGACAAATACTAATAATTAGAGTATCAGTATAGATGACAAAGAACCATTTAATGATGAATATTCCATATCAAGCATGACATATAGTTCATTTTTACTGACATATTTCTAAAAGTATTGAAACTGATGTATCTGTAGCTCAAATTAGAGGATGCTAATTTAGAGGAAAGATATGTCCATCTGAAATATGGTTTAAAATAATATTAAATAAAAAGGCTTAAGAAAGCTGTGTGTTGCATTAAAGGGTAAAGAAGTTTGGCAGGATTTAAACCCCCTTGCATTCCATCTTGTCCTCAGATATCAGAGGGCCTGGGAGTGGCTGGGCTTAGATTCTGCAGTTCTTGCCCAATTCATCACTAAAGTACATTCACATTCAGCATATTGAATTACCACAATCATGGGTGCACAGATAGTTCACACCTTCAGTCTAGTAGATTAATAACTGGTGTAGTTTATTGAAAGAACAGGAGTACAGGTTCTTTCAGATTGCCAGTGATAAATACACAGTCTACAAAGCATGTGCAAATACCAGGATTATGACTAACACAACCAACTGCATATAAGTTACATTATGAAGCAACTCTACAGAGATTGTTAGGTTTCCTGGGGAAGCACTTGCTGATATTTAAGGCTGAAGGGTATGTTGCCAAGGGGTCTATTATGGAACAGATTCCTGGAATATCTGCCGCAGCTCACCCTGGAAGTTTTCTCAGTGCTGTACCTTCTCTTAAAATTAGGATATATCTTTAGTCTCAAGTCACCTCCAGCAATTATTCCACATTGTACAACCTCAAAAATATAAGCTTTAGTTTTAAAAATGAGGTGCAGCAGCAGTATAGAGGTCATAAAGATTAGAAAAATAATTTGTATTTTCCAAATCTTTTTGTAGAAGTTATTAAAAATAGCCTAGATTTATATTACAAGTTTATTCTGTGGATTTAAAAATGTTATATTTGATGTCAGTAAATACAGCAAATATACAAACAATGGAGCTCAGTATATGAGAGGCTTCTCCAAACAAATCAGCAAAAAAATTCAGAAGTGCAGCTACAAAATTATGTCATACAAGCAATGATTTGATAATTGGGTCAAATGTGAATTGATCCTTGACTACAAAGGGACATGAGAAGTTAAATATAATTACAGCAAGAGATTCACTCTTGCTGCTGTAGGCAGTTAACGCATTATTATTTTTTTTGTGTGTGTGGTAATTATTTCTTACATGATAGTTGACATGGAAGTATGCAGGGATTGCAAAAACAACATTCTGACAGTCTGCTATTACAAAGCATTCAAAATACTAATGATAAAGCAAATTCTAAAAGGTCATGAACAATAACTAGAATGTGAATTGTCAATTTTGCCAGTAAATTAGTTTAAAATGATTTAGAGGTCAAACTTCTCCTTTTCACTAATCTGTGATTTTTACACACTTTGAATATAGAATCATAGAATATCCCAAGTTGGAAGGGACCTACAAGGATCATCAAGTCCAACTCCTGTCTCCACACAGGTCCACATAGGAGGAGCAGCTGAGGTCAGTCACTTGGTTTGTTCAGCCTGGAGAAGAGAAGACTGAGGGGAGCTTCCTCACGAGGGGAGGGGAGGGGCAGGTGCTGAGCTCTGCTCTCTGGGGACAGCAACAGGACCTGAGGGAACGGCATGGGGCTGGGACAGGGGAGGGTCAGGCTGGGTGTTAGGGAAAGGGTCTGCACCAAGAGGGTGGTTGCACTCCCCAGGGAAGGGGTCACAGCACTGAGCATGCCAGAGTTCAAGAAGCATTTGGACAATGCTCTCAGACATGCAGTTTGACTTTTGGGTGCTCCTACGTGGAGCCAGGAGTTACTCGATAATCCTTGTGGGTCCCTTCCAACTCGGGATATTGCATAATCTTAACTATATGCTAATAATTACTGTATACTGTGCTCATGCAACAGGTATTTAGCACACTTCAGTATGCCATGGACAAATCAGGGCTTGAGAGTATACCCAATTTGTCAGTGCTATGGTAAATTCCTGTTTTAGAGTGTTTTTATATTAAGTTAAAGCCCTTTCCATCACTTATAAACCAGTTTTGAGTATATACCAAATCTGCCAGTGCTAGGGCAAGTTCTAGGACTGTAGCACTTATATCAAACCTAAAATGTATCTCATCAGTCACAGACTAGACATATTCTCAAAGCAGAATTTATCACTTATATAACTTCATCAGTTTCAGTGGCTTTACTGACCGTGAATGAATTTGGTCCAATGTTCTTACTAAATTCAAATGTTAACAAATAAATGCTATTTGAGAGGTAGAGCTGAGAAAGTGACCTCTTATTCTCTCAGACTGATAGTGCATGATATCAGTGAAGAGGGATCAACTATTGTCCTCATCCAAACTCAGATAAACTTCTTGGATTAAAATAACTCCAATCCAACAACTCCAATTTAAGTAATATGTAATTTTTTTTTTTCCAATACCTCTCACTGAACTCCAGTTTAAGACATTTTAAAAAATTAAATCTGATTATTTATAAGTCCAAGTAAAAGTAAGCATATATTTTATTAATATGATTGACAAAAATAATAATAACAGTAAAAAGGTATCAACAATTTAAGCCTTGTTCTAATGGGCTCAGCTATTTTCTCAGCAAAGAGCAAGGCAAGCAAATGAATGAATGATTTACTCCTGAAATAACTAGATGTTCTCAATTTAAGCAATACAGCAGTTTTCTAAGTTTAGAAACATTTAGAAGTCACCTTCTTGATATGCCTTATATAGCAGAACCAGCTAACACCCCGGTACCTTTTCTTGTTCCTTCCCCTTTATTACCTGCATTTTTTGTTTGTTTCTTTGTTTTTGCTCTCCATTTAAGAACCTTGTCAATACTGCTTGTATGTGGCTTCACAGTCAGATGTAGCATGCAAGATGCTGCCCTACTTGGGTTGTGCCATATTTTGCTTATGGACATGAAATGCTCTTCTGTGGAAAAAAAAAAAAAATAAAAGAAAAAAAAAGTCTTCCCAAAACAGGCACCACCACCTCCTACTCAATGAAGATCAGTTCAGATCAGCCTCTTCCTCTTCACTCCTTCTCTTTTTGTTAACACACTTCCTCCCCTCCATTCTCCTAACCATTCAAAGAGCATTTCTGGTCCCATCCAGCCCAGCCCTGACTCCCATCTTTCCCTCTCCACTTTTCTACTGTTACCTGCTACCATGCAGTTCCCACTTCTGTAATACCAAACATGGGAGTGTCTATTGGGCAATGATGGCTGAAGCTGCAGAAATAGAAATACAAAGACCATTGCTTATTTGGGAGATAAGGACAAAAAGGCATAGGATGAACCATCTCCCTTCCAGGGAAATGAAAAAGGTATATGTACGGATCTAAATCTTAAACTCTACAGAAGTTGAATCATGCCAAGTCTGCTGTGAGTATTGACAATATGTTACCTGGCTTCTCAGGGAAATAAGAAATATATGGTTATTCTGGATGGCCCTGCTCATAACTTTTGAATCTATTTTCCAATTTTATAAAAACTTGGCAAGGGGTGAAAGATCTGAACAGTTATGTATTTTTTTATAGACATTGTGAAAGCAAATGGCCAGATACATAAATTCAGCTCATTTCTTATGGCCAACCTCATTTTCATTGGTCTGTGGGGACAGGACAAGAAGCAATGGCCACAAAATGGAGCACAGGAAGTTCCACACCAATATGCGAAAGAACCTCTTCGCAGTGAGGGTGACGGAGCACTGGAACAGGCTGCCCACGGAGGTTGTGGAGTCTCCTTCTCTGGAGATATTCAAGGCCCGTCTGGACACCTACCTGGGCAACCTGCTCTAGTGAACCTGCTTTGGCAGGGGGGTTGGACCCGATGATCTCTTGAGGTCCCTTCCAACCCCTACAATTCTGTGATTCTGTGATTCTTGGAGTGACTATATGTGCATGTTGGCACAGTATTAGATATTGGAGAGTCTACCTGTATGAGAGAGAGACTGCATGATTTGTTAAAGATCTATCTTTATTAATTCTGGTTCCTACAGAAAAATAAATAAATAAATAAATAAATTTTATATATATATATATTTTCCTTTGGACATACAGCTTATGATTTTGCAAGCAACAGCTATAATACAGAAAAGATGCCAACAAAGCATATAATGTGTCATGTGTAAGAGCTTGTTCTAGAGCAATTTGGAAAATCACAGCTATTGCACTCAGTGTTGTCATGTCGCTTTTCATTCCTCAGACTGGACATGAAGAATTGTAAATTAAATGGAGGCAAGACCATTTATGCAGAAAGACTGAGCTACAAATCTAAGATGGTTGTTTATCTATTCTCTCTACAACAACTTATTCTTTTTATTTGGAAGGAGTAATATAGTTTACAGTATAAACAACAGCATAAATGCAACAAGTAATGTGACACAACACAACTTTCATAGGTAGGCATTACATTTGGTTCTTTCTATAATAAATGTTGAGGTTAACGTCCTTGATTCTGGAAAACTTTCTGATTTCCCATTTTTGTTTCCAAAGAGGATTTCCTAGATCAGCCCTTGTTGTCTGAATTCAGTGGGAAAATAAAAGTATATAATAAGATTTTCTCTTCCTTTATTTAACCTCTACTTCTTAGATAGGACCTATATTAAGATAGGCTCTTTTTTTTTGTTTGTTTTGTTTTTTTTTTACTTTTTCCCCCAAAGTTGAATGGAAGTAGTGAACAAGTAAATAACATCAGAGACACTAGAATGCACCAGCATGACAGAGAAGTTCACAGGGTGTGCAAAAACAGTATGACAGGAGGCAAGTCTCACTCATTCAGAACTTTGGGGCATAACTTGAGGATATTTTTTTCCTATAAACTACCATTATGTTTATTTAATTTTAGTTCATTCCATAAATACACAGAATGTGTCACAGTAGATAAGCATATTTCAAGAATGCAATCTTGAAGATAATTACAGGTATATCTTAAAGACACAAATATCAGAAATTGAGCTCCCATGGATTTCTCCAAGTAGGATTGGAGATGTATAACAAACACACTTCGCTTGCAATGAATATCTAAGTAGTTGTAATTGAAGTTCAAGATCCTTTAATTGTTTTGATGTGGGAAAGCAAGGAGTCGAATACCATAAGAAACAAAATATGGCTGATATATTTAATGAGAGACCTCAGTCATCTGAGAGACTAATATGTAAAGGAAGAAGTCAGTAAAGAATCACTGACTCATTTAAAGATTTTTTATAAGAAACAAAGTCTGGGAACAAATGAAAAAGGGAAAATAGAAATACTTGGGGGAAAAAAAAAGAGAGAGGAAGGAATGCTAACTGGGGAGAGCTAGAGTTATGTAGGTACAGAGAATATTTTTTATTTGTGCAAATTATCTAGCTTTTGAGCTTACAAATCCTGTAAGCTGAGAAGTCAAAAGCTGAAATGAGGCAATAAACTACAAACTGCATGCAACCCAGAGAATTTCTCTGCATTTTCAATTAAGTGTGTATCAATACAGCAGTATAAGTGGGTTAATCAGATAAGCCAGGTATATATTACGTCACATTCTTCCTGTACAACTTCTCATATCTTGGACCCTGAGAAAAAGGACAACCGTACTGGGTCTGGCTGGGATGCAGTAAACTTTCCCCATAGCATCCCGTATTATGCTATGTTTTTGTAGCTAAAACAGTATGGACAACACACCGTGTTCCGACTACTGCTGAGCACTGCTTGCACTGCTTCAAAGTTTTCTCTCCAACCACCGCACATACCCTTACTGCAAGGCCAGTAGACTGGGGGTGAGCAAGAGTCTGGGAGGGAGCATAGCCAGAACAGCCTATCCAAGCCAATGGATCCAAGCCTCCTTACTATATGCTGTGCTCAGCAATAAAAGCTGAGGAGTATGAAAGGAGGGGACATTTTCAATTTGTCTTCCCAAGCATCTGCTACAGGTACTGAGGCCCTGCTTCCCAGGAAGTGACTGAACATGTAATTGTGGATAGAAATTAGTTTTTACTGTACTTCTGCACGCAGCTTTTGCTTTTCTTACTAAACTGACTTTATCTCAACGCACAAGCTTTTCTGTCTTATTTCTTCCCCATCGTGTTGTGGAGGGGAGTGAGAGAAGAGCTGAGTAGGTGTCTGGCAGCCAGCCAAGGTCAACCAACCACAACAACTTTTCCACTTCAATTCATGGAGCGATTAAAATGGATGCGTGTAACAAGAAAATAAATACTGATCAGCTAATATTTTAATTACTAAATAAGAAAAAGCTCAAAATTGATGCATGTAAATGGATAACAAAGTCTGGAAAAAGCTCAAAATTGATGCATGTAAATGGATGACAAAGTTTGGGACATTAATTAGGCCATGAAGCATGAACAGTATATACATAACAAGTTAGGGCAGATTAAGAAATATTTGAAAAATCTGAACAGATAAAAATACATCCCAGGAAATATAAATAATTAGCAGAATAGTTAATAAAACACTCATTTATTGTTGATGGCTACTTTAAATGGAAGGGATATCACAATAAATGAAAGACATGATAAGTAAATTAGTAAAAAAAATCTTTCTAATAAAGATTATTACATAAAACAAAGATTATTCGAGGTCAGTAAAAATGTTCTACCCATGTTATTAAGCACATGTGTTTTAACAATATCAGTAATATATAACTACGTTTATATACTAGACTATATAACTACACTGTTTTGAAAACTTTCCTGAAGAACTTTCAAATTTATTTATTAGGAAAAAAAGTGTTTGACTATAGTCAAAAAGAAACCATTGGTTACAATGAGAAGTTACAATTAACACCACTTTGCATCAAATATGACATTTCTGCTTGTGATTTGATGTTCAATGAGTTATTTACTCAAGATGCACTTATGAAAATAAAATAGTATATATCAACAGTAAAGCAATTATTTGCTCCTTCCCCCCCTTCCCCCCCCAAAAAATAAAAAATCATAACCATCATATAGCATCATAGCAGGACTAGGGAAGTGCTTGTCCCTCTGTACTTGACTCCGTAGAGGCCGCAACTTGAATACCTCACTACAAGAAGGACATTGAGGTGCTGGATCATGTACAAAGGGCAACAAAGCTGGTGAAGGGTCTAGAGTACAACTCACTAGGAACGGCTGAGGGAGCTGGTTGTTTAACCTAGAGAAAAGGAGGCTCGAGGAGACCTTATCGTGCTTACGATACCTTAGAGGAGGCTATAGCAAGGTGGGTATTGGTCTCTTCTCCCAGGCACCAAGTGATAAGACAAGGGGAAATAGCCTCAACTTGCACCAAGGGAGGTTTAGCTTGAATATTAGGAGAAATTTCTTTACTGAAAGGTTGTGTGGCATTGGAATAAGCCGTCCAGGGAAGTGGTTGAGTCACCATTCCCAGAGGTCTTCAAGAAACATGTAGATGTAAACTTAGTAGCATGGCTTAGTGTTGAACTTGTCAGTACTAGGTTGAAGGTTGAACTAGATGTTCTTAGAGGTCTTTTCCAACAAGAATGATTCGATGATTCTATATTTTCCCATCCATTTTGAAAAGTACTAGAGACGATGATGCCTACTAATGTGTACAGTGCAATGAAAATCACTTGTAGATAAAGGAGCCACTTCTGATAAAAACTCACAAGTTTCAATGTCTGTGAACTAGCATGGAAGCCAGAAGACAGTATATTATCCTGCTGGAAAACTCCAGGAGCAAAAAGAGTATAGTCAGCATTCTTCTTTTTAAGTTAAATATAACCTCAGGGTAACATGCAGGGATTACCGTTTGCCTGAGAGAGGAAAAAAAAAAAATACTCTTTCTCCAATTATAAGACAGCATTGAAAATATCACTGCAAGCTGGAGAAGAAGTTGTGGTTCTAGCTGTTGAACTTTAGGAGAAGAAACTAAGCAAGTTCTTGTGCTTTTTCCCGTATGTATGAGGAAGAAGTAGAAATAGAACCCCAGAAGTAAACGTTAGTACATATAAGGAGTTTGATTTCCACAGTAAGATGTGAAAAGTTGAGTCTGGAAAAAAAAAAAAAGTGGAAATGAAAAGTATTCATAGTTATTAAGTACAATTGTTTTTTTTTGTTTTTGTTTTTGTCTTTTTAATCTGTGTACAGTCATGTCTGAAACTCAGCGAATGAATGAAGGTGGGAAAAAAAAATTAAAAATTGCCTCCAGCCTTATTGAAATGTTTGCATTCAGACAACATTTACAGAAAAAATTGAACTTCCTCTGTTGCTACAAAGGCAATATGTAAATATACTCGCTTAAGTTTAGTCTCACTTTTAACACATAGCATACTGCATGAAATAACTGGGAGATCAGTTTGCTCAGAAGTATTCTGAATAAGATAGAAGCCAATTTTCCAGGTTAAACACAGGTGAATAAAAGGGTTCTGATTTCTCAACCCTGCCACCTTTATCCACAAAGTGGAGTGTGTATGTCTGCTTGTCTGCACGTATGAATATCTGTATATATACGTATATATATATAAGTATATATTTATATGTAACTGTATTTGTATGGGTTTCTGTCATATTGAATATCTTTCTAGGGATATATAAACATGGAGGTGTTCAAGACTAACTGCTTCTTGTAGTTTTTTGTTTCTTAACATAGGAGGAGGTTCTTTCCTTTCTGTTTTAGACTGGCTTAGGTGAGTTATTAAAGAGAATCAGCAACTCATAACCACTGCAATGCACGCAGCTAGATACTATTGTTTATGGAAGTTGAGTGGACTCCTGATTTAATGCACTAAGTCAAGCAAACAAATGGAAAAAGTGAATCAGCATCACTGCCACTCTCAGTGTGACCAGTCAAAATTACTTTACAGTAACAGAATCTTCCACAGTTTTTAAAAATAATACATAACTACAGATACAACAGGTTTTAGGTACACAACTGTTGTCTTCAAAGCACATAGTTCTCATTACATATAAAGATGCAAACAAAAATATGATATAAAGTATTACATCCTATACATTATATATTTTATCCTGTGTCATTTTAATTTATTTCCATACCTGCAAAGATGCACTGTGGATGAAAGATAGATAGGGAATTTTCAGCAGAGCTTCAAGCATGGGTTAATTTACTGCAAGATTTAATAACACAGGCAATATTTTTATTTTTTTTTAATACAACACTTTTTTTTCCCCCTGCTGACATAAATTGTTCAAGCTAAGGTGTTTCTACAAGGTCACAGAAGTAAAAGCTTGCTTTATTCGAGCCTTCATATATCTAAAGAGAAAATTCCAAGAAATTCCCTAAAGGAAATAATTACTTTGATAAACAACCTTTATTGAATATAGTTGGAGGAGTATTTCTTCAGGGTGCATTGCATTTGAGGTATTTTTCAATGGAATTAATTAAAGCCCTCTTCAAACCACCTTTCTCGTTGCTAACCAAGTCATTTGCTGTCTAGCAGAAAATCAAATTGAGTGTAAAACAGAATCAATTTATCTGACAGTAAAATCATGAAAACTTGTAATTAATTGAGAAACTTTAGTTTTATTTACCTTAAGTAAAGGACAAACAGTGAGCATGATGCACTAAATTAGGCAGGTAGCAAATTTCATGAAACACTGGTTTATATTTGAGCTAAATCACAATGAAAAAGTTGTTCTTAATGTCCTTGTACGTTGTTCAGAAATATTTGTGTCCTTTTCATGCATCCAGGGACAGAATTACAACTGGTTTTAGGTGCTGTCTGGGGAGCCAGATCCTTGTATCCACATTAAATGAAACTTAACTAAAAGCACCTGAAGACCACTACAGTGACTAGACAGAACAATTAACACAATTCTACAAATAACTTGTCTCTAGAGCTGAACAATGGAGATTTTCCAGTATGGGCAGCTTGGGATTTCATAGTGAGTGTAGTTCCCTGTATGCGCGTATGTGTGTATATATATATATGCATGCACACATATGAATGTCATGTAATATAAAAGTATCTCATATAATATTAATTTACATGCATATAAATGCAATTTTAATTCATATGTGTAAATATTAATCAATATTACTTAGATATAATATTTTCATGTATTTTTCTAGTTTAAATGTATGCAAAATAAGCATAAAATATAGTGATAAATATTTAGAGATTAATAATTTGTAAATTTAAAGGCAATCGATTCAAAATGTAGAATCGACTATTGAGCTCTCTAAACTTGTTGAAAGAATAAAATACTTAGACATCTAGTGTAGTCTGTGTGTACTAACATTATATATAAATACAACAAATACATAAACAAATCTTTACAATTTCCTGAAGATATCACAGACTCACAAAATAGTTGGAAGGAACCTCTGGAGGTCATGTGGTCCAACCCTCCTGCTTGAGCAGGGCCTGCTTGAACAGGTTGCCCAGGACCGTGTTAGTTCTCTATTCTTGGTAAAGTCAGGAGGAGGATCAGTAAAACTACCACCTTGGACTTCCGGAGGGCAGAACTTGAATTGTTCGGGGCACTGGTAGGGAGGGTCGCTTGGGAGTCAGTCCTGAAGGGCAGAGGGGTCCAGGAGGGCCTGATGCTCCTCAAGAAGGAAGTCCTAAAGGCACAGGAGCAGGTTGTCCCCGCGTGCCATAAGACAAGCCGTCAGGGAAGAAGACCGGCGTGGCTGAACAGCGAACTTTTCCTGTGTATTCGGGAGAAAAAGAGAGTTTATGTCTGGTGGGAGAAGGGGCAGGCAACTTGGTCAGAGTACAAGGAAGTTGCCAGCATATGCAGAGAGAAAAAATCAGGAAGGCAAAGCTCAGCACGAGCTCAACCTGGCCACTGTGGTCAAGGATAACAAAAAAACGTTTTTATAAATATATTCATGGCAAGAGGAGGGCCAAAGAGAATCTCCATTCTTTACTGGATGCAGGGGGGAACATGACTACAGAGGATAAGGAAAAGGCTGAGGTTCTTAACGCCTTCCTTGCATTTGTCCTTACTAGCCAGACCACTTATGAGGGGTACTCATCCTCCCGACCTGGAAGTCTGGGACGAGGAGCAGAAGAAACCCCCCCCATAGCTCAGGTGGAAACAGTTAGAGACCTGCTGCTCCACCTGGACTGTCACAAGTCCATGGGGCTAGATGAGATCCACCCAAGGGTGCTGGGGGAGTTGGTCGGTGTGATTGCTGGGCCTCTTTCCATCATCTATCAGCAGTCATGGCCATCTGTAGAGGTCCCGGATGACTGAGGATTTGCTAATGTGACGCCTATCTATAAGAAGGGTCATAAGGAGGATCCAGGGAACTACAGGCCTGTCAGCCTGACCTCGGTGCCAGGAAAGGTGATGAAACAGGGCATCTTGAATGCAATCACACAATGTATGTGGGACAACTGGGGGATCAGGCCCGGTCAGCATGGGTTCATGAAAGGCAAGTCCTGCCTGACCAACCTCATCTCCTTCTATGACCAGGTGACCCGACTGGTGGATGAGGGAAAGGCTGTTGATGTAGTCTACCTAGACTTCAGTAAGGCCTTTGACACGGTCTCCCACAGTATTCTCCTGGAGAAGCTGGCAGCCCATGGCTTGGACAAATACTCTCTTTGCTGGGTTAAAAACTGTCTGGATGGCCAGGCCCTGGGGAGTAGTGTCGAACGGAAAGAAATCCAGATGGCGACTGGTCACCAGTGGTGTTCCCCAGCGGTCGGTGTCGGGGCCCATCCTCTTTAATACCTTTATTGATGACTTGAATGAGGGAATTGAGTGCAACCTCAGTAAGTATGTAGACAAAACCAAGTTGGGGGGGAGGTATTGATCTGCTGGAGGGTAGGAAGGCCTTGCAGAGGGACCTGTACAGGTTGGATCGATGAGCAGAGGCCAGTGGGATGAGGTTTAACATGGCTAACTGCCGGGTCCTGCACTTTGGCCACAACAACCCCATGCAGTGTTACAGGCTTGGGGGAGAGTGGCTGGAAAGCTGTGCAGAGGAAAAGGATCTGGGGGTGCTGACTGATTCTCACCTGAACATGAGCTGGCAGTGTGCCCAGGTGGCCAAGAAGGCCAAAGACATCCTGGCTTGTGTCAGGAATCGTGTTGCCATCGGGACCAGGGAAGCGATTGTCCCCCTGTACTCAGCTCTGGTGACGCCACACCTCGAGTACTGTGTTCAGCTTTGGGTCCCTCAGTACAAGATGGACATCGAGGCCCTGGAGCTTGTCCATAGAAGGGCTACGAAGCTGGTGAAGGGCCTGGAACACAAGTCCTATGAGGAGTGGCTGAGGGCCTTGGGGTTGTTTAGTCTGGAGAAGAGGAGGCTCAGGGGAGACTGTATTGCTCTCTACAACTACCTGAAAGGAAGGTGTGGGGAGCTGGGGGTCGGCCTCTTCTCGCAGATAACCAGTGCTAGGATCAGAGGGAATGGCCTCAAGTTGTGCCAGGGATGGTTCAGGTTGGAAATTAGGATACATTTCTTCTCAGAAAGAGTAGTCAGACATTGGAATGGGTTGCCCAGGGAGGCGGTGCAGTCACCATCCCTGGGGCTGTTTAAGGAAATGTTGGATGTGGTGCTTAGAGACATGGTTTAGTGGCTAATATTGGTGGTAGGGGGATGGTTGGACCAGATGATCTTGGAGGTCTTTTCCAACCTTAATGATTCCATGATTCTACATTCATTTCCTGCGACTTGGCACCACTGAAAGTAGTGTGTCTTGGTCCTTTGCACCCTCCCTTCAGGCATGCACCAAATGCTCCTAATCAAATTTGTTATAAGTGAGACCATACAAATTTCTTGGTCTATCAGAAATATTTTATTAATTAAGTAAGCAGGCACAAGCAAAACAGCGCTGGGCGGCTGGGGAGTCTCCGCTCCACCACAGCATGCAACTTTCCCTTTTCAGTGTCGCCGTTTTATAGCATCCAAGTTTCGGTTTGTCAGGACTTGTTGGACCTTCTGAAGCTGCGCAGTTCGTTGTTGGGGGTCGTTGTTTTTCTTTCAATGATCATGCGTTGTGCTCGTGTTCAAGGGGGAGGGTAGTGAAGCGGGAAACAGTATTTCACAGAGTCTTTGTTTTACCAAGGATGTTTATCCAACACCCCCTCCCCACTATCTACTTGCTTAGTCTTCCCCCTTAGCAAGGTCATAAATTGCAAAACCTTATCTTCTCAGCAGATCCTCTGAATTCCTTTTAAAGACAATGAACAAACACCCACTAATTTATCACAACATGATCTAGAGTTATTGTTGGTTATATTCTGAAATAGTTTCTATCACAACAGCATTTAGCATTTCATTTTGTAAAATGTTTCCAGTCTCCGAGCTGTAGGATTTTGATAAGGGTTAGAAGCAAAATGCTGGAGAAGGAACATTGCTGTGGCCAGTCATGTTAAAAAATCAGTAGCTCTCACAGAATCATAGAATCACAGAATAGTTTGGGTTGGAAAGGACCTTAAAGATCATATAATTCCACCCCCCTGCAATAGGCAGGGACACCTTCCACTACACCAGGTTGCTCAAAGCCCCATACAAACTGGCCTTGAAAAAATCCAGGGATGGGTTACTGTATCTTGATTGTGTATTTAAGGTCAAGAGTCTGAGCCAGGTGTGGGATGAGGAAGGAATTTTCCCCAGTTCACATTGCCAGGGCCCCCATTTTTCCCTGTTGAGCCTGAGATTAGCCTATTTTGTAAGAGTATATATTTGCCCAAGAGTCTTCTGGCTGGAGTATGAAGGGATTTTCCCCAATATGCAGATAATTAATACATATTAAATCTTTTACCCGAAATTCAGAATCAGGAAAGAATCCCTTTGTGACGTATATATATATACTTTTAATCTTGGGAAATTCTGCCAAAAATTAGATAATTTAAATGCTTTTGAAAAATCCCTGCTCATCAGATGTGCTGAGAATTGTTGTTATACATTTCAGCAACTGTAACCTCTTAAGAACTACGTATATTACACATGATAAAAAAGAGATGTGGATCTGTTCAGTTCAGGGTTTCTGGGGCTATTTGAAACATAGGGATTATGAACAGGGAGCTTATATTATGGCATGAGACAGCTGCTGAAGGAATGGCTCTTTTTTATTACCATAAGATAAGGTGATGTGGAAGACAAATTAGATTAGGACCCTCAGGTTGGTTTCCCAGAACCACTGGGAAACATTGGCAAGCTTTAGTGGGCAGAAGTGGTAAGAGGAAAATGTAGATACAGTATGGACTTTAAAGAGAGAATCAAGGACTTGAAATATATGAGAAAAGCCTGTCTGTCAAGAACATAGGCCAAGAATGGAAATACAATTACAGAATGGTAAAAAATAAACATTTCTGGAATGAAAAGCCTGAAGTGAGGTGTTTAGAATTGTTGAGGCGGGAAAAACGGACAGAACAAATTTCTTAGAAGTCACTTTCTGATTTTTTGAAAGTGAAATCCATAGCTCCTGAGTCTGGTTCTTTCTTATGTATTATAGGAAACTCATTAAAACGTGTACCTCAGGAAAGTGTCTTTGATTTCATTAGTTTTATCACTTCATTTATTCATTGTATATGGTATAAAGTTGTTTGATATTGGCTAATCCATTAGCTTCAGGGATCCAGAAAACATGTATTCTGTGGTGATACTTGTAGGGACCACCATGATAGAATTTCAATTTTCAAGATACAATTTTGGTCTTTTGTATTTTATTTTTTTTTCCTACCAAGGAAAATTACAGCCATGGCAGCATGTACAGCTGCATTTATACCTATGCAAAATATTTGTAAAAATCAATGTCTTTACAGTTGAAACGTCAAGCACTTTAAAATTAGAAAATATCTGACTGTGAGATGTCCATATGTGTACATATGACTTGACCTCCCTTCCACATTTTGGGTGGTATGGTTTCTAGTTTCTATGGTTTCTAATGACAACCCAGGCTCTTGTGATTTCAGAGAAAGCTTCAGAGATACAAAAACAAAAGCAACTGTAACCTCAGTTCCATAGTATGTACACTGTTTACCAAAAGCCTTAAAATTTGTGCCACACAGACCAATACAAAATACTCCAGATGAAACAAGGAATAATAATTACAGATGTAAAAAATGCAGGTCTTAAAATTAGGCGTGCAGAACAGTCAGTAACCTCTCTCTCCTCTGTAATGTTGCCACCAGCTTTGTGTCCCTGACTACAGCATGTGAACAGCCACCACAGCTTGGAGAGCAAGGAAAGTGGCTACAATAGTAATGAAAGAGACTGCATTCAGTCCCTAGCACTAATTGAAACCTGTGTTCAGTAATGGTTCTGCTGTATTTCCATACCCAAACTTTTGAACCATACCCAAACTAATGAAACTTTTGTTTCATTAAGACGGCCATACTATAAACCTTTTAAAACCTGATGAGAGAAAAGTCTGAAAGTGCTTAAACATGAACTAATTTTGAGTACATGGTAAAGTTCCCTGAATTTAAATTCCTGCCCTGTGGAACTGAATCTTAATAAGAGATACAAGGTAGCTGAGAATGGGGGTACTGACTTTTCCACACATTTCAAGGGCAATCAGACAACATATACAGGTTATATTTAGGCAGACTAAACCAATCATTCCAAGTAAAAAAAATTACCAACACTTTCTTAAATGAAACAAAACAAAGCACTCCTTACTTGCAGTGGTATTCATCTCTTTTCATTTTAGACACATACAATCTAGGCATTTAGTAGAAACGATTCAAAAATTCAGCAGAGAAAGGTACCTTCTCAACTGTGTTGAGAAATGTATAAACATCTTTATCACTCTGGTGACTAAAAAGCAGCCAAGAAGATGGGCCTTGACAGGACAACTAGCTTAGATAGTTAAAACAAATTGTCATGAACCTCATTCTTGATGTCCAGTCATCAATGTGGAACTATATCCTAAGAATAGATTCTCAACATTAACATCAAATCTGTCAAATCGACCTGTAAATGTAGACATTGACATTCATATTGTCTGAATAAATTCACCCCAGCTCTAGACTATAAACTGTGTATGCAGGATAAAATAATTCAGAATTTGTAATTAATAAATGCTATCTGAGTGGTACAACTTGATATCTGAGTGAAATACAGATAATCCCGATCACCATAGGAGTTACTGACTTTGGTCAGCACATACAGCAATGTGTGTCCTGACAACAGCTCAGTGATTCCTACCACTGCATGTAGGGACATGCTAGAAGTCTGTCCTCTTCCTTCAGTTTTGTTGATTCAAAGATTGAACTGTACACAAAGTGTATAACTGCTTACAAAATAAATAAATAAATAAACAAACAAATAAATAAATAAATGATTTAGTACCTTCCCTAATTTCCTTTTTTTTTTTCCCCCTTTTTTGTTTCTTGTGATTCCTGAACTTCCTCATTATTGCATCACTTTGCTGCTGCCTGTTTATTTTATCACTTGCTAAACCATGAATTACAGCTTTAAAAGAACCTGATAATGACTGCTTTGGTTGCATGAAACATATGATATGCTTAATATCAGCAGATAATAACACTGGAAAACCTGTGAAAGTGCCTACCTAACTTGATCCCAAAGTGAAAATGAAGAGAAAAACAGGTATTTAAAGGTAAAAATGAGTAGTACAGAAACATATGGGTGATATACTTTTTTTTTTTTTAGTTACTCAGCTTTTAAAAACAAACAAACAACAACAACAACAAAAAAATATATATATGCCTATCACGTAAATGAATTAGTCACTGAAAACAATGTCACATGGTTAGTCTGAAAAATCCAAATGTTCAAAACAGCCCTTTCTGCCTGTTTTGGTCCTTGTTGTTATAACTTAAATTGATCAGTCATAACTAGATATCAACTTCTTTTATGTGAAAAATAGGAAACATGAAGAGAGAAAACCTAAATCAAGCCAACAGATATGGATATAATACAGATTTTAATTTATTCCATCTTTTCTCTCACTTTGCCATCAAATGGCTATCAGAAAAACAGTAAAAACCTTCATTTACAGAAAAGCTAATGGATTGGGTAAAATTATATGGCAAGGTTTTGGTAGCAGGGGCTGCAGGGGTGCCTTCTGTGAGCAGAGCCCAACAGCTGCCCCATGTCAGATCAGAGCCAGCTCCAGCCGGCTCCAAAAGGAACCCACCACTGGCCAGAGCCAAGCCAGTGAGCAACTCTGGTTGGGCCTGTGTGAGAGCATATGTAAGAAAAGGAGAAACAAAACAAAATAAAACAAACAACAACAACAAAACTACTGCATAAAAGCAGCTGGGAGAGAGGAGTGAGAACCAGCCCTGCAGACACCAAGGTCAGTGCAGGAGAGCAGGAGATGCTCCAAGCACGCAGCAGCAGTTCGCCTGCAGCCTGTGGAGAGGCCCCTGGTGGAGCAGGCTGTCCCCCTGCAGCCCATGGGTCCCACATGGAGCAGATCTCCACGCTGCAGCCCGTGGAGGAGCCCCCGGTGGAGCAGGTGGATGTGGCCTGGAGGAGGCTGCGGTCCATGGAGAGCCCCCGCAGGAGCAGGCACCGGGCCGGAGCTGCAGCCCATGGAGAGGAGCCCACGCAGGAGCAGGGGGTCTGGGGGGAGCTGCCGCCCGTGGGGGACCCGTGCTGGAGCAGTTTGCTCCTGGGGGATGGACCCCGTGGTACGGAGCCATGTGGGAGCAGTTTTTGAAGAGCTGCTGCCTGTGGGCAGCCCCCGCAGGCTCAGTTCGGGAAGGATGGCATCCCGTGGGAGGGACCCCATGTGGAGCAGGGGCAGACAGTGACCATGAAGGAGTGGCAGAGACGAAAAGTTAGGGACTGACCACAGCCCCCATTCCCCATTCTCCTGTGCCACCTGGGGGGAGGAGGTAGGAGAGGGTGAATGGAGGAGAGGTGGTTTTAGTTTGTTTTTTAGTTTCTCACTTCTCTACTTTGTTAGTAATAGGTAATAAATTACTTAAGTGAATTCTGTTTTGCCTTTGATGATAATTGTTGAAACATCTCCCTGTCCTTATCACAACCCTTGAGATTTTTTTATTTTTTTTTCCTTTGAGGAGGGGGAGTGAAAGAGCTGTTGTGGTGTAGTTCAGCTGCCCAGCTGGGTAAAACCACCACAACTGGCATTTATGAGCCTTTTTTAGCAACTGATAATGAAAGAAATACAGGGTAAAATGCTTGTGTGTCTTCAATTTAGCTCGAAGGAGTGGGGTTTTACCTTGTTAACTGATTTTGATATTATTAATAATTAATACTTTCTGTGACTACTTATCTATGAAGGGAGCCAAATGGCTTCCCCTTACTTGCAAGGATTTTTTTTTCTTTTGCTTCTTACTGACTGATTGAGTCTCTCTTTCAAATAGCCCTTTCTGCTGTACTTAATTATTCTTGTTTTCTGCCATTCTGACCGTATTATGACGATCAATCTTCCTGTGGTCACTTACCCTCAAAATCACCTACGTGAGCTATCTGATAGCTAGCATACAATCACAGACATTCTGCAATACGATTCCTCATCAGCGTAGTGACTAAGAAACAAACTCTTTGCAAGAGCTGTTGGCTACATACATTAAATATGTCTGGGGTTATCATTTTGCAAAGAGCCCATCTGACAAGGATGAGCTGCATCCATAATACAAAACTCTCTTATTTCTAAAAATAAATAAATAATTAAAAGTGGCTTCACAAGGATCTCTAAACAGGCAGATCATGAAAAGCTGTACAGGAAACAAGTGTCTCCTTACTTCTCATCTGTTAGAAATATGTTAAGAATTATTGTAACACTTCATCATTGTAGTTCATATTTTCAGTTGTCCAGCTGAGTAAAACCACCACAGCTAACAAAAACAACAAATGTGTATGTGTGTACATTTAAGTACCTAATCATATTTATAATGCTTAGAGAGCAGTTTGAATAAAACTTTAAGTGCTGCTTAGTTTTGGATTAGTTTTTGTAAGTCAGGATTCTTATATATTAAATGCTGTGTAGAGTTATATAAAGTTAGTTGCTATTTAAAACAGTTAATGATCTCTGTTTAATATGAGAGATAGCAGACAACATACAAAGTAAGGAAGAAAGTAGAATGGGATAGTTATTGTGGTAATGGTCACAGAGAGAGGTAATCATCAGCTACTATCTAAAAATACCTATTGAGACATCACACCCTTTCAGAAACTGTAGTTCAGTTGTTCCAGTAATTGAAGATGAAAAATATGAGCTTAGGGTGGTAGTAAGTATCAAATTCTATATACGCACATATGTGATTGCATCTCTCAGTTCCTTTCTCCTTGCTTCTTGTGTATCTGGGAGAAACATTCTTTTTTTTTCTTTTCTTTTTTCTTTTTTTTTTTCCAAAGTATCTTCATCTGCCTAGATCTGTTTCTATGTAGGTATGAGGTGGTTGAAATATGACAAAGGAGTTACTGATAGACTTCAGTTTTAGTTTGTAGGTTTTAGGGTTGCTGATCTTCAAGAGTGCTTTTAGGACTGCCGATCTCAATTACTGAAGAAAGCAAAGGAAAACATTCATGGGATGTACTACTTTTTCTAAAATTTAACACTTAGTCTGTTATTGGGAAAAAAAGTTTTAACTTTAAAATATATTCAAATCATAATCTTTTTATTGGCCCAGATGGACAGTGATCATAATAGCAAATATTCAGTAATCGGGAGAACACTTAAGTGACCTGATTAGAAGCAGTTGTTTCTGAAAGTTGTTTTGCTCATATAAAATGGGGTTACAATGTTTGTGGGAATATGCCAGTCCACTACCAATTTCTGATGAGGTAATGCAATGATGTGAAGCATAAGAAATCGTTCAGGTCTGGAGATGATCTCTCTGAGAAGCAGTTAATGGTTGCATGTTTTATTTAGTTCCATGTACACTAGTGTGCACTACATTGTCAAAAATGCAGTCCAAGTGATGACTGTCACAGAGACTTGAGAAAAAATGATGAATGAGCCTCATTTAGACATCAACATAAATTTTCATGTCACTTTTTTTTTCTCTCTTTTAATTTCCCCTGAGTTTTCTACTCTGTAAAGCAATAAGCTAATTTTCTTTTGATATGCAACTCTGCAAATTCATTCAGGAAACCAAAAATATATCTATGGATAGTGTTCTGGTAAAAAAAAAAATATATATATATATATATATATAGTTTCTGGAAACTTTTGTGAACATCATTTGTATTATTTATCCCCTCTCCTTATTTATATGGAATTTTACATTAAGAGCTGCTATTGGAATTGCTTTAACTTTACATTTTTCTCCAAAAATTCAGAGTTCGTAGTCATAATTCTCTGAAATCCAGAATTTTGAGATTGCAGAACTTCATATGATAACTTAATGTTAACATAGGGAAAAAAATAAAAGTGGATATATAAATCTATAATACCATGAAGGCAAATAGTGTGCTAAATCAAATTTATTTTGTACTATTTAGTCTTTGGCTTAAACAAAGTAATTGATATTCTTGTATTTCTTACACTTAATTAAATCAAGTCTATTAAGCCAAGTTTAATCAGTAGAATTCAATGCTTATGTAATTCAGATAGTCAGAGGCAAATGAGAAGCTACTCATTTATCTTCTGCCATTATTAGCAAGTTTATTTTTCTTTTAAAACTACCAATACTTTACTGACAACAGATTGTTGTACTTAGACTTCATTGGACTATTATTATCCAAATTATGAAGAGATAAAACGAAAACCCTCCATTCTGGAGGACTATGAAATCCACAAGGTTAAGGTGCTGACAGCAGTTCAAGCTTTCCATTTTCTGCATTAAATAAATCTAAAGTTTGTACTGTCTCATAGTTGATGCATATTTGCAAGCAGTCAGACCTCCCCAGCAATTTGGATCTACAAAATTTGGAGCTTACATAAAGCATGAGAAATGGTCAGCTTGTATTTTTGGGGCTTCAGGTATCTACTTGCAGAAAGCATGTTTGTGCTGGAAAAAAAAAAAAAAAAAGGAAAGAAAAAAAAAAAGTAAAAGCACCACCACCACCAAAAACACAAAGAAAAGCCCCACCTCTTCAATGCTTTGTGTGTCCAGTTCTTTCCCAATCCTTATATTCAAGGAAGTGTTCCTTGAAACCAAGGAAGTAGGGAAAAGACTAAACTTCTGACACCTGGGATATACTTGGATATACTCCCCTAGAAATATCTAAGAAACTTGTTTTTAACTCTTATAATTGTAAGAAACTTGTTTCTTGTTTTTTAAAAGAGTCGAGTACATGAGTCATGATTATTTATCATAACTGAAAAAAAATATTATTCTGAAGAAAAAATAATTTTACTAAGCTTATCCTGTGCCTTTTAATTTTCATTTACATATATATATATGCGTATATATGTAAATGAAATATATATCTATATAACTTGTTAATGAGGCTGCAGGTGTGGTTGGCAAGTCAGCCTGTGCACTACAATTTTTCTGCTGTCATCCAAACAGACAGTTGTATTGCTGTTACTTGGTGTGCACCCTTTGGACAGGTGTCCCAACTTCATTATTGATGGCTGTATTTTAAACTTGCATTTTGTTTGCCTGACTTTTGAGCATTATCCCAGTGGAAGATGTGTTGTAAATCTGTGAATATGATCAGTTTAGGGAATGATTATGACATTCAGATCTGTATTTATTATTTGTATTTATTAAATTTGAAGAGAATGTGGTATTAGAGGCTTACCTCTAAAATCAGAAAATTGAATTGCCAGAAGTAGACTGAGCCTAGGTAAAATGTAGTAACGCTCTCAAAGAAATAATCTCAGTAGTTTAAAAGTACAATAATATACAAAGTACCCAAATGAGTAAGAAGAAAAAATAATACACTAAGATTCTGTTTGCACAATAGATTGCACAATAGGTTTTGGTTTGTTGTTGTTGTTGGTTGTCTTTTTCACATAAAACATTAAATATAACCTGAAAGTTTATATTGCAGCACTATATAATATATGAAGCAAATTCTGTCCCAATCAATTAGGTTGCCTTCACAGGTCCATAATATTCTAGCAGGTGATACAGGCAATGGGTTCTAATGAGGCAGTGAGGTAGGGAAACTTACAACTCCTCCTAAGCAACCAAAGAAACTTTCTAATAAGCAGTTTAGACAAAGGCTGGCTCATGATCAAGAAGCGATGCTTAGAACAGCTATATTTTAGAAGACTGAGTTAATGTTTTCCTCACATTTTCTTAACTAATAATACTAAAGCTATGATAGCGCAGACTTAGTGATAAATATAACAGAAGATAAAAGAAATATGTGGTATTTTTCTCAGAACTAGTTAAGAGAAACACATTTTAGTTTAGAGCACTAGCATTATGTACTTCGGGTCTGTTAGGAACGTAGCTCCCAGCCTTTGACTTGGACTGTTGTGGTTTAACCCCGAAGGCAGCTAAGCTCCACACAGCCATTCTCTCACTACCCCCACCAGTAAGAGGGAGGAGGAAACTAAAAAGAAAACTGCAAAAACTCATGGGTTGAGATGAGGAGAGTTTAGTAAGAAAGAAAGAAACAGCAATAACAATATAAGGGCAGGTATAAGGTCTGCCTGGAGCCTTCTCTTCTCCAGGCTGAACAACCCCAACTCTCTCAGCCTGTCTTCATAGGAGAGGTGCTCCAGCCCTTTGACCATCTTCATGACCCTCCTCTGGACTCATTCTAACAGTTTCACATCCCTCTTGTGCTGGGAGCTCCAGAGTTGAAGGTATTCTGGGGAAGGTCTCACGAGAGCAGAGAGGAGTGGGGGGGTGGGGGAGAGAAAGGGAGAGGGAAAGGAAAGGGGAAAGGGAAAATAGAATAGAATAATATATTTGTTAAAAAAACTATGTTCATTATTTTACTAGTTCTATTTTTTATTGTCAAATCTGGTGGGAGAAAGAAGGGAATGATGGAAAGAAAACATTCTGGGAAACATGATTGACATAAACATCATATTTTAGTTAACTACTACTAAGACTTACAGCTTAAGCACTCGTACTCCTTGAAACAAAAATAAATAAAAGTGGACCAGATTAAGTGTCATGATTATATTGGAAAACATTATTTTATTCCTTATATTGTCTCCTTAGGCAATGAAATACTGGTGTTATTGTTCGGGTTATCTATAGAGGCCCACAGGTAAAGATTGCAGGAACGATGATGTCAGTCTGAACGTCTGAACATCGACAAAACTCGTATTCCCAGGTATTTGCTGGGAAAGCCATGTGGCAGGCAGTAAGCAATCCAGGAGACTCCTGGAGTCCGTTGCAACTTCTGTAAGGCCTTTGACACAGTCCCGCATGACATCCTAATCTCTAAACTGGGGATATATGGATTTGAAGGGGGGACCATTCAGTGGAGAAGAAACTGGCTTGATGGCTGCACTCAGAGAGCAGTGGTCAATGGTTCTATGTCCAGGTAGAGGCTAGTGATGGGCAGTGTCCCTCAGGGGTCTGTCTTGGAACTGGTGCTTTTCGATATCTTCATCAATGACATAGATGATGGGATTGAGTGCACCCTCAACAAGCTTGCAGATGACACCTAGCTGGGTGGTGCAGTTGATACCAAAGAAGGAAGAGATGCCATTCAAAGGGACCTGGACAGGCTGGAGAAGTGGGCCCATGTGATCCGCATGAGGTTCAACAAGTCCAAGTGCAAGGTGCTGCACCTGGATCGGGGCAATTCTTGACAGGAGGACAGACTGGGAGAAGAACTCATTGAGAGCAGCCCTACAAAGAAGGACTTGTGGGTTCTGATGGACGAAAGGCTCGACATGAGCTGGCAGTGCACGCTTGCAGCCCAGAAGGCCACCTGCAGCCTGGGCTGCATCAAAAGAGGTGTGACTAGCAAGTCGAAGGAGGGGATTGTCCCCCTCTACTCTGCCCTCGTGAGGCCCCACCTGGAGTACTGTGTCCAGGTTTAGGGACCCCGGCACAAGATAGATGTGGACCTGTTCGTGCAAGTCCAACGGAGGGCTACAAAGATGATCAGAGGTCTGGAGCACCTTTCCTATGATAAAAGGCTGAGAGAGCTGGGGATTTTCAGCCTGAAGAAGAGAAGGCTTCAGGGAGACCTCATTGTGACCTTTCATTACTTAAAGGGGGCCTATAAAAAAGATGGAGAAGGACTCTTTACTCAGGTAGATAATGACAGGACAAGGGGGAATGATCTCAAACTAAAAGAGGATAGATTTAGACTAGACGTTAGGAGGAAAATCTTCACTGTAGGGGTATTGAGGCACTGGAACAAGTTGCCAAGAGGAGCTGTGGATGCCCCATCCACATCCTGGAGGTGTTCAAGGTCAGGCTGACCTTGAACCAAGGTCAGATTGACCTTGGCCAACCTGATCTAGTTGTTGGCATCCCTGCCTATGGCAGGGGGTTGGATTAGATGATCTTTAAGGACCCTTCCAACCCAGGCTGTTCTATGGTTCTATCATGCTAGATTTCTATTGATCTTGTTAATCAGAGAGGTCTTGTTTGTGAGCCTCATTATTACAAAAGAAGAAAGGTGTGGTCAGTTAGTGAGGAAATACAACTATGACAACAGAACAACTTCGCCTTTCACAATGCACTCTGAAAGAGGTGTGTAGTGGGTTTATGTGGCAAGGTTTTGGTAGCAGGGGGCCATAGGGGTGGCTTCTGTGGGAAGGATCTAGAAGCTGCCCCATGTTTGGTAAGGGCCCCACTGCTGACCAGAGCTGAGCCAATAAGTGATGTTGTTTTGCACCTCTGTGAGAGCATATTTAAGACAGGGAAAAAAAAAAAACACACTGTGCCACACAGCAGCTGGGAGAGTGAGAGGAGTGAGGAACAGCCTTGCAGGTGCCAAGGTCAGTGAATAAGGAGGGGGAGAGGTGATCCAGGCGCCGGAGCAGAAGTCCCCTGCGGCCTGTGGTGAGGACCATGGTGAAGCAGGCTGTCCCCCTGCAGCCCATGGAGTACCACGGTGGAGCAGGGTTCCACCCTGCAGCCTGTGGAGGAGACCACGGTGGAGCAGGTGGACCTGCACCAACCGAGACTGTGGCCTGTGGAAGACCCCTGCCGGAGCAGATTCCGGGCCGGACCTGTATCCTGTGGAGAGGAGACCACGCAGGAGCAGGTGACCTGGCAGGAGCTGCTGCCCATGGGGGATCCAGGTTGGAGCAGTTTGCTCCTGAGGGATGGACCCCGTGGTACGGACCCATATCTGGAGCAGTTCTTGAAGAGCTGCTGCCTGTGGGCAGCCCACGCCGGATCAGTTCAGCAAGGACTGCATCCCGTGGGAGGGACCCCACAGCACCGGGGACGAGAGTGATCGAGAAGGAGTGGCGGAGAAGAAGCGCTATAGACTGACCATAACCCCCATTCCCCCGTTCCCCCGCGCTGCTCGGGTGGAGGAGGTGGAAGAGGGTGGATGGGGGGGAAGGTGCTTTTGGTTTCTTTCCTTTGTTTCTCACTTCTCTAGCTTGTTAGTAATAGGTAATAAATCTTACTTTCTCCCTACGCTGAGTCTGTTTTGCCTGTCACGATAACTACTGTGCGATCTCCTCGTCCTTATCTCAACCCTTGAGCCCTTTTCATCGTATTTTCTCCCCGTTCCTCTTTGAGGAGGGGGAGTGAGAGAGCGGTTGTGGTGGAGCTCGGCCACCCACCTGAGTAAAACTACCACAAGGTGGTATTGCTGACATTGTTCGGCAAACCATGCCAGAGTGGCAGAAACTCTGACATGCACTGTGGTGTGTGATGGTTAAAAATTTCAATCATCAGAAAGATTTTTGATGATTCTTACCAATGTCATGAATAATAGAATCTAAACAAAGAAAGAAAAGAAAGAATCTAAAGAATAAGTGTTAGAATAGGAACAAATTCTGCATTTAAAATGCTAGCACGTATTAAAATTTAATTTCATAACTATATAGTTAACAATTTAAAGAGTGTGAAGTGTCTTACTAGGAACTGAAGGTCAGCAGCTTGGAATAAATACAAAACAATACAGAAATCATGATTAAAAGATTAATATTTGTAATTGTGGAAAATATAATAGAAATTATTTCCCTTTATTTAGAGCAGCAATAATTCATTCAGATGGAAAACAAACAATAAAAACAAGAGGTTTTTTTTTATGTCTAGCATCAGTATGCTCTACTACTAAGCAATAAAAGTATCAGTCAGAAGACAGTACTGTTTTGTATTGCTGTGCTTTGTCAACAAAATCATTCTTTTACTTCTGACAATATGGCTTTAAGGATTAAAAATAAAGAAGAAAGAAGAATTTGTGATGAACACTTAAGAATGAAAAGACGATTAAATGTTCCTTATTCATTCCTGTAGTTTTAACTTATCTCCACCTTATTCAGCCTTTTATTGTATTTTTTAAGAAGTATCCCCATTGGGATAAACATTCAATGCAAGCAATTTAAACAGTTATTGAGTTAGAGCAGGTTTCTTGGGAAGATTTAAGAGGCACAGCATTTTTTTCTAGGATGCTTAGGAGTAAGTTTGTTGTACAAAACTTGAGCAGGGCACATTTTTAGCTTTCATTTTTTTCCTTGTCTGTGAAACAATACCCAGATATATGTTCACCCACCACTTTTCCTTTAGTATATCTCAGGAAATATTAAACATATCTTAGGATATTTTAAAACAGTAATCATAAGAGTAATCTCAAGAATAATATAAATAGACTGTCTATCAATATCTAATTTAGAATTTACATTTTCTTCCTAAGGGGAAGCAAGCTAATTACATCAAAAACAGGGCATTCACAAAGTCACTTGATTGTATGAATGAAGTTCCTTAAAAATCTGTACAGACAAACTAGATTTCATTGTGAAGGCAAACTAGATTTCATTTCTTTTGTGTGAGGCTGCCAACAGTAATTTATTTTTTATTTTCTCTTCATTAAAATCTATGTAATATTTACTCCATCAGGATTCAAAATTATTTTCTCGTGACATTTTATAATTTAAAATGTTAAAACTTTCTGTGGAAATCTGCAGTAATATTAAAAATTGGAAAAATACAATTTTGGATTTTATTTACTTTTTTTTTTTTTCTAAAAAGCTTTAAATAAGCATCTATTTCCCATTTCATTATGGAGGCAAGCAATAGTAATTTGCTATTTTAAAAAAAGTGCATAGTAAACAAAGTTAAAAAAATTAGAACACAAAATGGTGACATAAAAGTGATTAATAAAAGCACAACATTTCTTAAAAAAAAGGCAATTAAGTAATTTAATAGAAGTAAAAAGGGGATTTATTATTTGCATGCTAATTAATTTCTATCTGTAATAATGTAAGACTTCTGAAATCAGAATAACTGAGGTCAGACGAACAGTCTTCCAAAAATGTTGTAGCTGAACTGAATTTATTTGGGTTAAATTGGTGTCAAGCATCCTAATAAGAACTGGTCCGCATAAAATTCTCTTATTTTTGTGCAGTGGGGACTGAGCATTTGACATAACTCCATGAAAACGTAAGAGCATAATTTATCAATTTCCATAGAATAGTCTCCTTGAAGGGTCTCATTACAGCACTTGGTTTAAGAGCATTTTAAGCAGTG
Organism: Anser brachyrhynchus; assembly: GCF_964034855.1. Lineage (NCBI taxonomy): Eukaryota > Metazoa > Chordata > Aves > Anseriformes > Anatidae > Anser > Anser brachyrhynchus. The sequence goes on from NC_137695.1 coordinate 103,584,903, forward strand.
TAATTGAAGGTGCCAGGTGTCAGTGCCATTAGTGATGATCATTCAGAGGGTCAAGAAAAGATATTAGAACTAAGCCAAATGGGTATATAGAAAAACATCAAATTAAGTGGAATAGTGAAATAAAGAGCACTGAAGTAGAGGCTTAGCTTCCTCTGGTCAGGACCAGCATAGCAGGAATACACTCAGGCTGGATTTTGAAGGCCATGTGCATGTCATTTATTACTGCACCTGGACTGAGCCATTTGGCTACTGACTCTGCTCCCCGGAGAAATAAGCTTTTCTAATGCAAGAAGTCTGGAAGCTGTAGCTGCAGTTCAACAGTCCCAGAACTGTGCTTCAGTGTATTACAGTCCTTGATGGGATTTTCTACTTAAACATTTCTGCCAAACTATAACTAGAATTGAATATCACAATCTGTCCCTTTCTCTTTTTAAAGAACCTATTGCTACCAAGAAGGTATGGCTTCCTGACCTGAGATGGGTAATAGGTGAAACTTAAACATGGCTCCTTCTGGCAAACCTAATATTAAGGACTATTTGTCTTGAGAGTGTATTTTAGCATCCCATCTTAAACTAAATGCATTAGATTAATAAACTGAATTTGATTCAATTTTATTAACTTTAATGCAGAAGAGACCACAGTTATGATTTACCCTGCCCTTAGTCAAGAATCGAGGTCAAACGACTCCTCTATACCAGTTCATCCTCTAAATTTAATAGGTATTCTTGGCCTAGATGTTTGTTGTTGTTGTTGTTTAATCTTCATCATAACTGTAATTGAAAAGATTATTATGATTTTACATACATTTACAGTTTATGAGCATTATGAGGCTTGTCTTCATGAACACACTCAGATTAAAATAAAATTATAATTTTTTAATGCCACGGATGTCATCACCCTAGGCTTTGAGATGATACTATTAGTTACATGGAGTTTCAACATATCAGAGTTTTGAAGGAAAAAATATTCAAGAGTTTGTAAAGTAAGCTGCACTGCTGCTAGCTATGGTGACATAGTGACTTGGATGAAGGTTCTGGAATCTTTAAGGGGCTAAATGCCTCAGGGAAAGAATTGTTTTTTGTTTCCTGAAATATCTGCTACTGGCTACTATGGTCTGTTGAATTGAATAGATTCAGTCAAGTTGGTCAACATGGGAAGAAAGTGTTTTGTTTTGTCTGATACAAATCTCTGGTAGTCTTTCTTATTCAGATATGTAGTAGGCACTTGCTAAGTATCATATCTTATGGAGGATTTGGCATCTTGGGGCAAGAAATGGATAATGAAAGTAGACATCTTGAAATCCTCTTCATGGCATATCCATGAAGTTGGGTCTTGTTAGGATTATCAAAATTATGGCTAATATTCTCATGGGAAAACTAGAAAACAAGCAAAAAAAAAATAGAAGAAGAGGAAAGAAGAAGAAGGAGAAGGAGAAGAAGGAGAAGGAGAAGGAGAAGGAGAAGAAGAAGAAAGAAATTAATGCAAACCTGGTGTTAAAGAATCATAGAACGGTTTATGTTGGAAGGGATCTTTAAAGACCATTTACTTCCAACTCCCTTGCTATGGGCAGGGACAACTCCCACTAGATCAAGCTATCCAAAGCCCTTTCCAGCCTGCCCTCAAACACTTCCAGAGATGGGACATCCACACTCTTGCCAACCTCATGGTAAAGAATTTCTTCCTGATATCTAATCTAAATCTACCCTCTTTCAGTTTAAATGTTAGCCCTTGTCTGATCACTATACTCCCTGGTGAAGAGTCCCTCTGCAGCTTTTTCCTAGTCCCCCATTAAGTACTAGAAGGCCCCTATAGGGTCTCCCTGGAGCCTTCTCTTCTCCAGGCTGAAAAACCCCAACTTTCTCAGCCTTTCTTCATAAGAGGGTTGGTCCAGCCTTTCTCAGAACTCATTCCAACAGGTCCATATCTTTCTCATGGTGGGGGCCTCAGAGGTGAAAGAAGGTACACCAGGTAGTGTCTCATGAAAGCAAAGAAGATGGGGAGAAACCCCTCCCTCGATCCGTTGGCAATGCTTCTTTTGATACAGCCCAGGATACAGTTGGATTTCTGAGCTGCATGTGCACATTGCTGGCTCATGTTGAGCTTCTCATCCACCAAAACCCTCAAATCCTTCTCCTCAGGGCTGCTCTCAATCCATTCTCCACCCAGCCTATATATGTGCTTGGCATTGTCCCAGCCCAGTCATAGGACCTTGCATTTGGCCTTGTTGGACTTCATGAAGTTCACACAGCCCACCTTTCAAGCCTGTCAAGGTCCTTTTGGATGACATCCCTTCCCTGCAGTGTGTCAACTGCAGCACTGCTGGTTTTAGCCAAAAAAAAAAAAAAAAAGAAAAAAAAAAAGATCAAGTTCAAGACCATCTAAGGAACCTGAAGATGCAAAAACTGTGGGACCTGATGAGATTCCATGCAGGGTTCCTGAGGGAACTGGCAGATGAAGTTGCTAAGCCACTATCCATTACATTTGAGAAGTTGTGACATTCTGGTGAAGTTCCACTGACTGGAAGAGGGGAAATATAACCCCAATTTTTAAAAAGGGAAAAAAGAAAAACCTGGGGCCAGTCACAATCTCACCTCTGTGCCTGGCAAGATCATGGAGCAGTTCCTCCTGAAAACTTAGGTAAGGCACACAGAAAATAAGATGTTTGGAGAGAGCCAACATGGCTTCACTAAGGACAACTCATGTCTGACAAACTTGGTGACCTTCTACAATGGAGTTACAGCATTGGTGGATAAGGGATGAGGAACTGATGTCAACTACCGGGACTTGTGCAAAGCATTTAACATTGTCTCTCATGATATTCTTGTCTCTAAATTGGAGAGACATGGATTTGACGGATGAATCAAACCCTTACTCGGTGGGTAAGGAATTGGCTGGATAGTCACACTCAAAGAGGTGCAGTCAATGACTTGAAATCCAGATGGAGATCAGTGGTGAGTGGTGTTCCTCAGGGATCAGTACTGGGACCAATGCTGTTTAAGATCTTTCTTTGTGACATGGACAGTGGGAGCGAGTACATCCTCAGCAAGTTTGTGGATGACACCAGGTGCGATGAGTCTTTGAGCAACCTTATCTAGTGGGACTTGTCCTTACCCATGGCAGGAGGGTTGGAACTAGATGATATTTAAGGTCCCTTCCAATCCAAAGTATTCTATGATTCTCCGATTCTCCTCCAGTGGGCAGTTCTTCATTCTCATAGTACCTGTCTTTGCCTTTTGCGACTTGAATGGTGTGGCTAGAGCACTTGCTGGTGAAGACTGAGGCAAAAAAGTCATTGAGTACCACAGCTTTCTCCATATCCCAGGTAACCAGGTCTCCCATTTCCTTCTGGAGAGGGCCCACCATTTCCCTTAGTCTTCCTTTTATCACTGGCATACTTACAGAAGCCCTTCTTGTTGCCCTTGTTGCCCTTGGCCAGATTCAATTCTAACAGGGCTTTAGCTTTCCTAACTTGAATCCCTGTCTGCTTACATCTTTGTGTTCCTCTCGTGTTGCCCATCTTTGATTCCACCCTCTGTAGGTTTCTTTTTTGTGTTTGACTTTGGCCAGGAGCACCTTGTTTATCCATGCAGACCTCCTGGCATTTTTGCCTGACTTCCTCTTTGTTGGGATGCATTACTCCTGAGCTTGGAGAAGGTGATCCTTGAATATTAACCAGGTTTCTCAGGCCCCTCTTCCCTCCAGGGCTTTGTCCAACAGGACTTTACCAAGCAGATCCTTTTAAAGGACAAATTCTGCTCTTCTGAAGTCCAAGGTTGTAAGCTTGCTGTGCTTCTTCTTCACTGTCCTATGGATCTTTAACTCCACCATTTCATGGACACTGCAAGGCTGTCTTTGAGTTTCACATTCCTCACTAGCCCCTCCTTGTAGGTTAGAACGAAGTCCAGCATAGCACCTCTCCCTGTTGGCTCCTCTATCATTTGGAGAAGGAATTTATCATCAATACATTCCAGGAACCTCCTGGATTGCCTATGCCTTGCTGTGCTGTCCCTCCAACAGATGGTGGTGTGGTTGAAGTCCCCCATGAGGACCAGGGCTTGTGTATGTGAGGCTGTTCTTATCTGTAGAGGGCCTCATCTCCTTGGTCTTCCTGGTCAGGTAGCCTGTAGCAGACACCACTAAAATATCATCTGTCCCTGGCCTCCCTTTAATCCTAACCCATAAACTCTCAGTCGTATCATCATCAGTCCCAAGGTAGAGCTCCATGCAATCCAACTGGTCATTGGCATAGAATTTGACATCCTCTCCTTGTATCCCCCTGCCTGTCCATCCTAAAGAGTCATTACAACATTCCAGTCATGGAAGCCATACCACCACATCTCCATGATACCAATAAGATCATAGCCCTGCAGGTGTGTGCACATCTCTAACTCCTTCTGTTTATTCCTCATGCTGTTTGCATTTGTGTAGAGGCATTTAAATTGGGCCCCTGATGAAACTGTTTTATTGTCTGGAGTGGCTGGTATTCCTTTGTGCTACTCTTCAAGTGCTCTCCTATTGACTTCTGATACATTTTTTGTTTGTCCAACCCCTCCTACAAATACAAGTATACTTTTTTTTTTTTTTAAGTCTATAATAGTAATAGTAATAGTGCTTAGTATATAATAGTATTTTTTCTTCAAAAACATTGATAGAAATTATTTTCAAATTTTGCTGTATTGAGACAAAGGTTCTTCTGCAGAAAACCAGCAATCTGAAAGCCTATATATTAAATTTTAGAAGGACTTGGGAAAAAAAAAAAAAAAAAAAAGGTTTAGTAGGCTGCCTTTATATTAGCCGCTTGACATTAGTGTTAATGTTAATGAAGTTGGCTTGCTACTAAAATTCAGGCACATGCCTATTTGGTTTGTGATAAACGCTAACATTATATCAGTGTTCATTTAATTCTATCTTTATTTTTTTTAAGTCCGTAGCTAAAAAGAGAAGCCTACGCTAAAAGATTAAGCTAATCTTTTTTTTTTTTTTCCTCCTCCATCTCACCCCCAGTTTTAATGTACTTCCAGTTAGAATATTCTAACCACAGTGTATTTTGCTATTGGAAAGTTAATGGTTGGAGAACATTCTGTCTTGCACAGTTAAGAAAATATCACCTGGCCTGAGAGATTAGAGAAATTTCATCAACACAGTCAAAAGAAAAGGTCCACCACATGTAGGTGATAGATTACTCTTCCAACGCCAGGCAGAGTTCATTAGTTCTTGTGCCTTCAGGGTTTCATTCCAGGTTTGAGCTCTCACGTGACAATACAAATTAGGGATATGCAGGGTTGTAATGACATATGCAGTCCTTGCTGTGCACAATAGCCATGCATCTGCAGCAAATGGCAGAGCATTTGTCAGTTTGAGGAGGCTCTGTGACACACAGAAGGCATCCTGCTGCTAAGTCATTTGGCTGAACTGACAGCTACTGGTGACTGCATTGCTCTAACGCATGTTTGATTCTTCCAAACACAGTCTTCCAAACACAATCTCCCATTAAGATACAAGGCAGTTTTAATTTTTCATTCAAGCATTTATTGAATATACTTGGCCAAATTCAGTGACGATTTACGTGCGTCGTTGTTTGTTACTGCAGTTTGCTTCTTTTATTTTTCTCTTTCTTTCTCTTGCTTTCTTGCTTTCTTGCTTTCTTGCTTTCTTTTTCTTTTTCTTTTGCTTTCTTGCTTTCTTGCTTTCTTGCTTTCTTTTTCTTTCTTGCTTTCTTGCTTTCTTGCTTTCTAGCTTTCTAGCTTTCTTTCTAGCTTTCTAGTTTTCCCTTTCTTTCTAGCTTTCCTTTTCTTTATTTTTCCCTCTCTCATTCTTGATTTTATTTGTGCTGTGAGAGAGTAGAGTTATTTTTGGAATTTCACTTAGGAAGAAAAAAGACACTTGGAGGTTTAATGGTGTGTAATACACCTGCCTTTGCTAAGGTTTTCAGAGCTTATATACATATTTCATTTCAAGGATTGATTGTAGAAAGTCATTTTATGCATCTTTTTCATGGATTATATCAGGAATATTTCATATAAGCAATAATATGAATAAGAGTAATTTTTAAAGTACAGGTCAGAGACATTGTGTTTTCTACATCTTTGTGATCTCAGTACTAAAACCAAAAAGTTGTTCTCAAATAGGCCAATTTAAATAACTATAGAGTTTTATCACATTTCTTGAGAAATATATTTTCTTATTCTTCAAGGACGTATCTTTTCAGTGATGTGGATGTTCTTACCCATTCACTTACAGAAATTACATTGAAAAAAGAACTAACTAACAAATCAAGGGTGGTTGCTTTTCAGCAAAAATAGAATATTAAAGAGTTAGAAAATGGCTGATAGATGTAACTAATAAATAGATGAGGTATTTTTAAAACCTGTAATGCAAAAATGTTGATTGTAAGGTGAATATGATCCCTTTTTGCACATGTATGCATGCAAGCAAGTAAAATTATTTGGTTCAGAAATATTTCATTAACTGTTTTTTTTTTCAGTTGCAAAGATCTAGGAAAAACAAATATGGAAGGTAATCATGAGCACTAAAAAGTAAGAATTGATGTTTTTCTCCCATTCTTTTCATCTCTCCTGAAAATAACCAAAGCATCTTTAAAAGATCCTTTGTAATTTATATTTTATACTTGGAGTCTTGAAGAAAAGTTATATTTCCATATTTTTTGCAACCATGAAATGTAGAAATATTTCTAAATGAAAATTAAGATATGAAGTCCAAAGCATGGGAATAAATGTTTTAACTGAAAATGTTGAGATTAAATTACATACAAAATTTTCTGATATAGACAAGCAGGATTGTGTTAAAATTGTTGTATAGAGGGGACCACTTGAAATAATGTGAAGCTAGTATTAAGACAGAATATAGGAACTATCAAGAAGGTGCTATTTTTAAGTGTAGTTTATATACTAACATATTATTATGCCATATCTGTCAGAATATAAGGCATTCAGTTGCTTTTAATTCTACATTTATACTGCTAGTAATTGGTGCCTCATGTTCTTTTTCCTGACACCCACCCAGTATACTGTATAAGTTACACAATTTTTCTCAAGTGTTGCAATGATTTCCCAGGAATCTCTAGGAAAGCTCCCTCCAACACTGATAAAATTCTACATTTTCTGTCATGAGGATAAAACGATAATGTAAACAGAGGATTCAGACCTTCATATATATGTATATATATATATATTAATTTATCAGGAATTATCCTTACACATAGAATCATAGAATCATAGAACCTTTTGGGTTGTAAGGGACCTTAAAGATCATCTAATTCCAACCCCCATACCATGGACAGGGAACGCTACCCACTAAATCATTTGCCCAGGGCTTCATTCAACCTGGTCTTGAACGCCTCCAGGGAAGTGGCATCTGCAACTTTTCTGGGCAACCTGTTCCAGTGCCTCACCACCCTCTGAGAAAAGACTTTCTTCCTTATATCTAATCTAAATCTACTATTTTAAAGCCACTGCTCCTTGTCCTATAGGCCCCCTATAAGGTCTCCCTAGAGCCTTCTCTTCTTCAAGCTGAACAGCTCCAACTCTTTCAGCCTGTCTTCATTGCAGAGGTGATCCACCCCCTTGGTCGCCTTTGTGGCCCTTCTCTGGACTTGTTCAAATACAGCCATGTCCTTCTTATACTGGGGGCCCCTGAGCACTCTAGGTGGGGTCTTACAAGAGCAGAGCAGAGGGGGAGAATCACCTCGCTCAACCTGCTGGCCATGCTTCTTTTGATGCAGATATCTGCCTAAATCTTCTATCTTTGTATGGTCCAAATCTCAGTCATTAAAAACACTACAATTTTTACAGATTAGAACTTGTATAAGTTTTCTTTCAGTCCATAGCCAAGCAAAATCTTGAAAAAAAACTTGAGAGTTTAACATTACATTCCAATACAACTTCCCTTACTTATAGTAATCCTTTCAATGTCTTTCTAAACCAACCCTTCCTAATCTCTGAATCAAGGCCTGAAAGGGGGTGTAGGAAAACTGCAATTAATACAGCAGCTGCACTCCATGTAATCATTCCCAAATTAGCCACTCAAGCACTACCTAGTTTAAGACCACCCTAGCAAAGAACTGCATGTAGAACAATCACCTGGGCGTTTATTTGTTTTTTTAGCTGTGTTTTCCGTCCAGTGCTAGGTTTGGTACCAGTACAGTTGCAGTTTATTTTGCATAAAATTGAATTGTCTACTCAGAAGTGAAATGTGGTAAGGAAAGATGGAGAAACTGGGTAATAGCAGCAGGTTCCCATCTGTAAATGCAAATTGCAGCAGTCAAGCAATGGTCACTACAAGTGGGCAACCTTGTGAAGCAAGTAAAAATGGTTTTAGAGATAGAAAACAAAAATAGAATAAATGAGTATGAATGAGAAGACAACACAAAAGCAGACTATGCTAAGAATATGATTTTGAATGGTACAGAGACACTTTGAGCCAACAGTATCAAAAAAAAAAAAAAAAAGTGATTGGAGGTTTGAGAAGGACAGGTTCAGAGAAGGCCCTCACTGGCTCCTGGACCTGGGTTACACACAACAGAGTTCTGGGCAGGTTAAAATTATCATATCTACAGGATTTGCTTTTAGTTTCTCCTCTTTTCATCAATGCAAGTTTGAAATCTAGATTTAAAATACAGAATTTTAAAAGGAAGGCAAAGTAGAGTAAGGAAAGTGAAGAAAGACTGATATCCTCTTAGACCAAACTCCATGATGTCTCACAAAATAATTATGCCAACATGTCCTAACTGCTCAAATTGCCAGTTTAGTAATGCTTAGTCACTACTAACCTGCCATGGTTTGTTCCTGAGGAAGTATTAGATTTTTGTCTGTGGTACTACGTGTGTTCTCTCTTACCAACAGGTTTTTATTGAATGGTAAGAAATTGTTAGTAGGATTGCAATCATTCAGTTTCTTTCTTCCTTTGCCTTTAACTTTATCCTTGTGGTTGGTAGGTTTTTGTTGTTGTTGTTCATTTGTTTGTTTATTTTTCATTGCTTTCATTGTTCTGACTGGCCTTGCCATTATTCATATTTGCTTGATTACAGTGTTCAGGATATCCTTACTTCTCAGCTGAAATACACATTCGTTCCTTTCTGATACTTTGTGTGTCTTTTTAAAGACTTATTTTCATAGTTGTAAATTACTGGTAGACACAGTTCAGACCTTGACTTAAATTCTCTCAAAGATCAGTATTAATTTTGGTTTCAACCTAGTTCTAATTAAGTGAAATGTTGAACAATATTTTTTGCTGAAATGAAATATTCAGGAACTGATCAAAATTTTCAGAGTCAGGGTATCCACTGGGATTAAAATGATACTCACTTATAATTATTTCTTAGTTATGGACAACCAGCCCAGTGAAAAGTTGTCCATTATTTAAAATTGGGAATATGTCATGATTTCTGCTTCAGTTCATGAAACAAGCAGAATTTCTTAGGTAACCATACAACATATACAAAGCTATACACCTTCTCACACACACTTTCTAAAAATAAATTATTCATTATTTTACACACATATTTTATTCACACCTAAATCTATCGATATTTTGTGCATCACTTCTTGGCCCAGCATCTCTCAGTCTTTTATTGATTCTCTCTGTGATAACTTCTACACCAGCAATCTGTGGCTTGCCTGTGATACATGCTAGCTGAGTTGCTGGAAAGCAAGACAATTTGAAGTTTCTGGTGCTTCATCCTACAGTATCATATCCCATACTACCCAGGTCAGCCCTTGTGGAATAGTTCAGTTTCCGAAATAATGAAATTGAAATTTAGTGGTTTTGTTTTGCTTTGTTTTGTTTTTCAGTTGCTGATTTAGTAGGTCTGTTTGAACTCTCCAGCTGCTGGAATTGCCTGGCCAGAGGAGACAAACAGGAACCTTTACAGAGTTTGGAGTTGCAGTGGGGAGATAGATCAATAAAGACCTCTCTGTGTCCCTTTATCACACAGAAACAGAGGTTTCCTCCCAATATTTGCTCTTTAAAAAATTATTGTACAGAAAAAATTCTAATACAGAAACTGACCAAAAGCAAAAGGTGAGCTGCAGCAGTTACAAATTCCATTCATTACAGTAATACAACAAATCATTTCCTTTTTATTTGGCAAAAAACAACCGACAAAAGGATCTAGGGAAAGGAAAGATGCATTTCATGTGCAAGGAAAAGGAATGCAGATACGAATACGCCCTTATGGGATATAGCAGATATTCACTAGCAGGAAGAGATTTCTCATGTGCTCATAGAGTACAGGTAGATACAATTTACAACAGAACTGCCTTTAGTGTGCTTCACAGTTTACTTTCTACAACTCTTGCTCATGGTTGTCTTGAGGACATACAGAGCAAGCTTTAAGATTCTGGTGTTTTTAGGAGTGTACTTTATACTGTATTTAGCCTTACATCATTTTGTGCCCTTTGACATTTGTGCAAAGCCCAAATATCACATGAATAACCATTTTGTTAAGTAATTTCCTTGTCTTCCTTAAAAGTGAGGAGAGAAAAACTGATGGCAGAAGGCTTTTTTTATCTTTGCCTCTTGGTCATTGTCGATATCATAAAAAATAACTTGGGTTCCTATGTACAGCATTCATTTAATTTTATGGTAATTTCGAGAAAGTCAGGCACTAGTTCCTTCATATTCTTAAAGTAGTTGTAATTTTTCTTAAGAAAAAAAAAAAAAGAAAAAGAAGGGCAATATAGTCAATATATTTAAGAAAATATCTCTCCATAGTAGTGGTATTTTCACATAGTGAAAAACATTTTTCATCTTGCAAACAGCAACAATATTTTCTTCTACGTAAACTGTTGTAATGATAGTGATGCTATTGTGAATCAGCTACAGAAGTATTTCAATAGCATGTGACTTTCAGAAATTTTTTCTTCTTGCTCAGTTTTGTGGGATATGGGAGATAGAGAGGTATCATGCACTGAAGAACTCCCCTTTGAAGTGTATAAGATATAAATATATAAAAGAAAATGTATATATATGAAATCAGAGTTATGTATTTTGACAAAACGACTACATGTATTGCTCAAGTGAAAGAAAAGAACATATTTAACAAAATATGTATTTAGAATCCAGAATATGCACGCTGTATAGAGGTCTTGGAGGGGAAAAGAGACTCTTTTGCCCAGCAGTCATGTACCATGAACATCCAGCCTGGGACTTTTACAATTGGTACCAAATGATTAAAAAACACATTGCATTAGACATTCATTACAAGACAGATAATTTAGTCCTGTAGTTCTGATATTCAAGAGAATAGAAGAGAACTGAATGCACAGTTGCTTATCAGATTGTTTGACAAATGTTGAAATTGTAAGACAAATATTCACAAATATTCTAGAATAACTATCAATATTATGGTCACAGCATACTGGAGACTCCACATTCAATGTGCATTCCAAATTGAATTTCAACAACTTTTTTTTTTTTTTTTTTTAAGTGACATGCCTGAAAGGAAGTTGTGGGGAGCTGGGGGTCGGCCTCTTCTCGCAGATAACTTGTGATAGGACTAGAGGGAAAGGCCTCAGGTTGTGCCAGGGGAGGTTTAGGTTAGAAATTTGGAGACATTTCTTCTCAGAAATAGTAGTCAGGCATTGGAACTGGTTGCCCAGGGAAGTGGTGGCATCAATGTCCCGGGGGATGTTCAAGGAAAGGCTGGACCTGGAGCTCAGGGACATGGTTTAGTGGGTGATATTGGTAGTAGGGTGATGGTTCGACCAGATGATATTGGAGGTCTTTTCCAACCTTAATAATTCTATAATTTTGTGATGATTCAAAATAGTAGTGTGTAAACAATTACAGATGGCTAATTTCTTATATTAGGACTGAGTTTCTGTATCTTAGTAATTTTCTGTTATTACAAATAGCATTGTGTGGTAGGTACCATCCTATTCTTTATTATTTTTATTGTAAAACAGCCATTTTGGTACACGATAACTTCCTTGTGCATCTACCTGCTTACACCAGAAAGTACATGTGCAAAGCACACATGGGAATTTGGGCTGAAGATGCATCTTACTTCTTTGCTTTTCCATAAAGAATAGAATGAAATTACCTCAAAACCAGTGTTAAAAATAAACCCAGGGCACAGGATGGGATGTGCAGGGCAGTCCCTGTGGCCGAGGGGCAGCCTTTCTCTCTGGCAAGCCAAATGGCCCGGGCGAGCCAGCCCCAGAAAAGGGGCCCTCAGCCCCCCTGACCCTCCTCCTTCTTCCACGTGAGGGCATCTTCCAGGCTGCTCCCAACACAGCCGCCTTTGGCCACGCGTGGGCCACTCACGTTGGGCATGGGCATCGCAGAGGCTTGCTGAGGTCACAGTGCCCACCATTGCCCCGCCTTTGCTCTGGGCCCTATAAAAAAGGACCCTCTGCAGCTGGCCCACCACTCGATGAGCTTCTAGGCCATCTGACAGCCAGCTTGTGTGGCAGCAGTTAGTCCAGAAGCAGGAAGGCAAGCGGCAGCCCTCCTCAGTGTGGGAGGACAGAGATGCAGTCCAAGCAAGCACCGAGAAGGAAGGCACCTGATGGGAAGGGGAAGTGGCATGGACAGAGGGATAGCGCCTGTGGCACAAGAACAGACACCAGCGCTCCAGGGACCTCTGGTGTGCAGCCCACAGACACGTATGGCAAAGACACAAGGCCCTGGCGTTCCCATTGGCACTGCAACGGCATGAGGCACAGGCTGTCCCCTCAACCATGCAGCGCCTGGCAGCCTGGGCCTTCCCACTGGCACAATGGTGGCATGGGGCGAAGACAGGAGTGTCAGCCAGACAGCCATGTGGAGCAGAGGCATGCCTATCGTCCAGAACGCAATGTGGGACCCAGGTATGGCCGTAAACAGGCGGACATCCTGGTGGGGACTGTTATAGACCGCCAAACCAGAATGAAGAGACAGATGAGGTGTTCTATAAGCAGCTGGCAGAAGTCGCTCAGTCGCCAGCGCTTGTCCTCATGGGAACTTTAACTTCCCAGACATATGCTGGAAATACAATACAGCTCTGAGGAAGCAGTCTAGAAGGTTCCTGGAGTGCATGGAAGACAGCTTCCTTACTCAGCTGGTCAGTGGGCCTGCCAGAAGGGGTGCCCCACTACACCTATGAACAGGAACAGAGAAGGACTGGTGGGAGATGTGGTGGTAGGGAGTTGTCTTGGACAGAGTGACCATGACATGGTAGAGTTCTCCATTCTTGGTGAAGTCAGGAGGGGGGTCAGTAACACTGCAACCTTGGACTTCCGGAAGGCAGACTTTGAATTGTTCAGGACACTGGTAGGGAGCGTCCCTTGGGAGTCAGCCCTGAAGGGCAGAGGGGTCCAGGAGGGCCTGATGCTCCTCAAGAAGGAAGTCCTAAAGGCACAGGAGCAGTCTGTCCCTGCATGCCATAAGATGAGCTGTTGGGGAAGACCGGTGTGGCTGAACAGGGAACTCTTCCTGTGTATTCAGGAGAAAAAGAGTTTAGGAAAGGTGGGAGAAGGGGCAGGCAACTCGAGGAGAGTACAAGGAAGTTGCCAGCATATGCAGAGAGAAAAAATCAGGAAGGCAAAGCTCAGCACGAGCTCAACCTGGCCACTGTGGCCAAGGATAACAAAAAATGTTTTTTATAAATATATTAATGGAAAGAGGAGGGCCAAAGAGAATCTCCATTCTTTACTGGATGCAGGGGGGAACATGACTACAGAGGATAAGGAAAAGGCTGAGGTTCTTAATGCCTTCCTTGCATTTGTACTTACTAGCCAGACCACTTATGAGGGGTACTCATCCTCCCGACCTGGAAGTCTGGGACGAGGAGCAGAAGAAACCCCCCCCCATAGCTTAGGTGGAAACAGTTAGAGACCTGCTGCTCCACCTGGACTGTCACAAGTCCATGGGGCTAGATGAGATCCACCCAAGGGTGCTGGGGGAGTTGGTCGGTGTGATTGCTGGGCCTCTTTCCATCATCTATCAGCAGTCATGGCCATCTGTAAAGGTCCCGGATGACTGAGGATTTGCTAATGTGACGCCTATCTATAAGAAGGGTCATAAGGAGGATCCAGGGAACTACAGGCCTGTCAGCCTGACCTCGGTGCCAGGAAAGGTGATGAAACAGGGCATCTTGAATGCAATCACACAATGTATGTGGGACAACTGGGGGATCAGGCCCGGTCAGCATGGGATCATGAAAGGCAAGTTCTGCCTGACCAAGTTCATCTCCTTCTATGACCGAGTGACCCGACTGGTGGATGAGGGAAAGGCTGTTTATGTAGTCTGCCTAGATTTCAGTAAGGCCTTTGACATAGTATTCTCCTGGAGAAGCTGGCAGCCCATGGCTTGGACAGGTACACTCTGCTGGGCCGCCGGACCCAGAGAGTGGTGGTGAAGGGAGTGAAATCTAGCTGGTGATCGGTCACCAGTGGTGTTCCCACAGGGATTGGTGTTGGGGCCCATCCTCATTAATATCTTTATTCATGATTTGGGTGAGGGAATTGAGTGCAACTTCAGTAAGTTTGCAGACAACTCCAAGTTGGGGGGAAGTGTCTATCTGCCGGAAAGTAGGAAGGCCACTGCAGAGGGACCTGGACAGGATGGGTTGTTGGGCAGAGGCCAGTGGGATGAGGTTCAACATGGCTAACTGCCGGGTCCTGCACTTTGGCCACAAAAACCCCATGCAGTGTTACAGGCTTGTGGGAGAGTGGCTGGAAAGCTGTGCAGAGGAAAAGGATCTGGAGGTGCTGGTCGATGCTCACCTGAACGTGAGCTGGCAGTGTGCCCAGCTGGCCAGGAAGGCCAAAGGCATCCTGGCTTGTATCAGGAATAGTGTAGCCAGCAGGACCAGGGAGGTGATTGTCATAAAATCATGGAATCATAGAATATCCCAAGTTGGAAGGGACCCATAAGGATCATCAAGTCCAACTCCTGGCACTGCACAGGTCTGCCCAAAAGTTTAGACCATGTGAATAAGTGCACAGTCCAGTCTCTTCTTAAATTCAGACAGGGTTGGTGCAGTGACTACTTCACTGGGGAGCCTGTTCCAGCGTGCAACCACCCTCTCGGTGAAGAACCTCTTCCTGATGTCTAGCCTAAACTTCCCATGCCTCAGCTTAACACCGTTCCCACGGGTCCTATCACTGGTGATAACGGAGAATAGGTCACCTGCCTCTCCACTCCCCCTCCTGAGGAAGTTGTAGACTGCGATGAGGTCCCCCCTCAGCCTCCTCTTCTCCAGGCTGAACAGGCCCAATGACCTCAGCCACTCCTCATATGTCTTCCCCTCTAGGCTCTTCACCATCTTCGTCGCCCTCCTCTGGACACTCTCCAACAGTTTAATGTCCTTTTTGTACTGTGGTGCCCAGAACTGCACACAGTACCCAAGGTGAGGCCGCACCAGCGCACAGTAGAGCGGCCCTTGGCTGACTAGCAATGCCTTATTTCCCTTGACTGACTAGCAATGCCATGCTTGATGCATCCCAGGATACGGTTGGCCCTCCTAGCTGCCAGGGCACACTGCTGGCTCATATTCAACTTGCTGTCAACCACAACCCCCAGATCCCTCTCTGCAGGGCTGCTCTCCAGCATCTCGTCGCCCAGTCTGTACTTATAGCCAGGGTTGCCCTGTCCCAGGTACAGGACCCGGCACTTGCTTTTGTTAAACTTCATGTGGTTGGATGTCCCCCTGTAGTCTTCTCTGGTGAGGCCACGTCTTGAGTACTGTGTTCAGCTTTGAGCCCCTCAGTACAAGAAGGAGATTGAGGCCCTAGAACGTGTCCAGAGAAGGGCTACAAAGCTGATGAAGGGCCTGGAACACAAGTCCTGGAGCAGCTGAGGGCACTGGGGTTGTTTAGTTTGGAGAAGAAGAAGCTCAGGGGAGACCTCATTGCTTTCTATAACTACCTGAAAGAAAGCTGTGGGGAACTGGGGGTCGGCCTGTTCTCACAGATAACTAGTGATCGGACTAGAGGGAATGGCCAGGGATGGTTCAGGTTGGAAATTAGGATACATTTCTTCTCAGAAAGAGTAGTCAGGCATTGGAATGTTTTGCCCAGGGAAGTGGTGGAGTCACCGTCCCTGGGGATGTTTAAAGAAAGTTTGGACGTGGTGCTTAGGGCCATTGTTTAGTGATTAATATTGGTGGTAAGAGTATGGTTTGACCAAATGATCTTGGAGGTCTTTTCTAACCCTAATGATTTTATGATTCTATGATATTCTCTTGTTCCTGGATATCTACTGAATATTTGAACAGAATATTTTCACCAAAGTTCATCTTGATCTTGTACCCATTGTGCTAAGC
The DNA here is from genome assembly GCF_964034855.1 of Anser brachyrhynchus. NCBI lineage: Eukaryota > Metazoa > Chordata > Aves > Anseriformes > Anatidae > Anser > Anser brachyrhynchus. Next base: position 103,601,170 of record NC_137695.1, read on the forward strand.
AAAATGTCTTACAATAAGAGTTCCTCACTGTTCCTATTTATTTTTAGATATATGTGCAAATATTCAGTCCATAGATAAGACATTTTCCCTTAACATTATAAAAATACAACTGTCAGAATAATGCAGAACGACAATTTATAACATTCAATTCATATTCTGTTTGTGTGTTTTGTCTTTTAATGTATCCACAAAGACAGCAACTTTATTTCTTAAAGTAGGGCTTGCCTCTGCCTTCCTTTGATAAGAAAAATAGAAGGAACTATTCTGATGGCATTTTGCCATTTCAGGATCCCCCTTACGTTGGAGAAAAATCCCACGGGCAAGTTACTATTGGGTACTATTATACCCATTTTGTGTCAACAGATAAACACAGTACTCCACAAATGTGAGGTCCAGGACACCGTGTTATCTACTGCTATTCTTTTAAGTTGGTTAAAAGGAATATTTTTTACAATTCTGGCATTGTGTCAAGGTAAATTTCTAAATAAGATATATGGATTTCTTTGTTTAAAACCATTGAAAATCAAGATCATGTTCATTATAGTACTAAAAGAGAACGACTTTTAACCAGTACTTTCTTGCCTTTTCGTTTGGTTTTGATGTACAAATAAACAGAGGAAAATAACATTCTGACAGTAGGTATACAATTCCTCTTTACACTATTTTATAATAAAATTATTATTGTTGTTATTATTTTGGACGAAAGGGACAACGTTGTATTTTTCTACCCACTTATCCCTTTATAAATCAAACTTTTTTTAAAAACAAAATTATTAGTCTCTTGGTATTTGTATTCACAGCAGAAGTGCCTCAAAGTCTCTATAAAGCTATTGTTAGCTGCATGATTTAAAATGCAATAACAAGAAAACACTGGAATTCAGAATGTGTTGTGCATGCATTACAGAGAAGCAGATGACATTGGGTATAGCCCAATCACACCCACAGTAATAGAACTGACTGATTGCTTATTGTCGTGCTCACAGAATGCAATTATCTATACAAAGATTTTGGGATTTGAAGGTGCAATTGAAACAAATAATATTTTTATAGGAACAAGTCATAGAGTTAACTGACTAAAAGTTTTAGGACCTAGTTTTTCAGAACACTTAAAATTCACTTTCTGTGAGAAAAAAAAACAAATTACTTCCTTGCTTTCTAACCTATATAACAGGAAAGGTGGGAAGGAAAAGTTTCTTTAACTAAACGCACAAATATTATTGTTCACTGATTTTGGTATAGAGGGTAATAGAGGGTATTTAAAAAGAAAAAAAAAAGAGCAAACCTTACGTAGACTTTTGGTTTATTAATTCAGTGTATGTTATAAAGGGTACTGAAGTTACTGATTTATTTCCATTGACTTAAGTCATACAATGGAAACTAAGTGCCAGTAGAGACATAACCAGTTAAAATCTTCCATACTAGAATGCAGATGAGCAATAATTAAATCTTTAAATACAATATTTCCAACAAGGAATATATTCCAACCTGTAAGTAAAATTAATAAATATTCTTCAGTCTGAGAAATTTCAAACCAACAAATCTGATATCTCACTCCATTACAATGTAATGGAAATTTTATAGACATTGCTAGATGCACAATTTTGAGCATTGAAAGGTAGGCACACTGAATCCAGTTGCTACAGGTACTGTTGCTGCCAAAACGTAAAACTTTAGAATACAATTAAAAAATATTTCTTTTCCAGTAGAAAATTTTTATCAACTTGAAAGTTTTAGTTTTGCTTTGTTATGTTTTCCTCTGAGATGACCACTCCTTGTAGTAGCCATATATTTAAAATATCAGTGCATTTTTTTTTTTTGTATGTTTATTTATTTGGTTTGCTTCATTGTCTTTTTTTTTTTTTTTTTTTTTATTTCAGCACAGCTTCTTATTCTCATCTGGCATGGAGAATTTACAATAACTAGACAATCAGATTATATGCTCTTAATGTATAGTTTTATTTATTTGTTTGTTTATTTATTTACTGATACATTCTCTTTCCATTTTAATAATTTACCCAGGGTAAATTTTTTTTTTTTAATCTGAATTTTATTTCCCCAAAACATTTTTTTGTATTAACTGAAATAATTAGTCTATTCATATAATAATAATTCTATGAATTCCCAGTTCTGTGAATTGGGAAAACAAATATTCAAGGAAACAAACAAGTTCAAACAAAAAATCTTTTATAAGGTGAAAAATATGAATTTACACATTCGGTAAATGTATATTTCTGTTTGATGAATAGATGTAACTTTTTTCATTGCAGAGGAAAGACCAAAAAATAAATATATAAGTTTGATATCTACTTGATAATATCTCTTGTTGTCCCCCGTTTCCCCCTCCCCCCATTTCTTTATGATATTTTTAGGTAGGTCAGGAAATAATCAGTGCTCTGATTTATACAGGAATGGGTAAGCACACTGATATGATGGTGTTAGTCCTGCAAATAAACTGTTAAACTGTTACCTATGTTTCCTCTCAGCTACATCATTATATTGCAAAAGAAGTAGATATCTATTAAATGAGTACTTTCAAATACTGAGTGAATGATGAATTATTGACATTTCCCTGTGTCACAGATGTTTCTACTGTTCAACAGCACCTTCTTAGGTTATAAACTCTGGTCCAACTACTAGTGCCAATGCCAAGTATCAAAGGAGTGGCATATTCTAAAGCTCTTTTGATAAATATCATTAAATAGATTTATATATTTTTAAAAGTCCAACATTTAATGAGTAGCATTTGTGTGTGTCATGAATGCAAAAATTGCTACTTAAAACAGCTTTGGGATACCTTTCTTTTATTCATTTCTGAAATAGCTAGTAATGCTGAAGAGCTGTGTACCTTTCTAGATGTCCAACAATCTGGTGAATAATTCAGTTTTGGATTCTACTCTATCATTGAATTTAAATCCTTGTCAAAACTCAGTTCTGAACAGGGCTGCTGTCTATTCCTATGCTATAGCATTGCCCATTAAGGTCCACGGAGGCTACTGTGGAGCAGGAAGGTCACCAAGAGTTTTTCATCCCTGTCCCTGGCACAGTTTTACATTTTATCATTTAGAGTTTGGCCTTGTCACAACAAATACCTGGGTAAAGCATGGCATAGCCTGGTGTGAAGAGCTGTGGTAGAGACACCGTGGTACAACTTAATTACACCAGAACAACACTGTTTTCTGCAAACACAATTCTGCATATCTATAGTACATAACCAGCTAAAAGCAGTTATTTATAGGTCTCAAGATTTTTTGACCATACGTAACTGGAAGCCTGCTAAATAGTGCTCTGGAGTGGAAGTGCCAAAAGCTGAAACAGCCAAATACCTTGGACTTTTTCAGACATGCTAGTACAATTTCAAATAACAGTAAGCATCAAAAATGTGTCTATTATTATTATTATTATTATTATTATTATTATTATTAAATTATATTTAACAATTTATTTGCTATATTTAATTATATATTATATATTATATATTATATATTATATTATCATTATATATTTAATTATATATTGATTATATTTATTAATATTGATATCTATTAATATATAATAATTAATAATAATAAGAAGAATAGGAATATTATCCACAATACTCTGTCCAGAGTATTATGGATTCTTTTATGGATTTGATTTGATTTAAATTTTCCTTTCTCTTCCCCTGTAACATTGACGATGCTATTTTGAACAGAGAAAAATAAAAGATTAAGATAAGATAAGATAAAATTAGATAAAGCTTCAAGGTTGGTTTTCATATGAAACAGTTGTAATTTTATAAGCACCATTTACAAACACTATTCCCTCAGCAACATGGTATATACATAATCATTTTATAATAATTTTAATTGCATACATTTGTGTGTAGCTATTTGGCAATGCAAAGATTCTGAAATGCATAGTTACACTCAAAATGATAAAACAGAAAAATTACATATTAGTTTTTAGGAATATACATTTTTACAGGGATCCTCAGTAGATAAAATAAAACAAAATAAAAATAAAATAAATAAAATAAAATAACAAAATAAAATCCGTAAGTGGAAGATTTATTTTCTCATTTTGTATGGCAGAAATCACTGGAAGATAGTACTGCTATGAAGAACATTAGAGTACTGCATTATCAACAGGTGTTTAAAGAGGGTTACTAAGTTAAATGTTACTTTCTTTGAGGGTGGAGAAAATAAGAAAGAGAGTTGTCTGAATTAAAGGAAGAAAGAAGGGTCACTGTGGTCCAATAACAAGAACATTATTTCTATCTGGATAGTATCAGTTCAAATAAGTTATTATACTGTCTTTCACATTCTGATTTTTTATTTTTTTATAAGATTCTAGTGAAAGCCAAAACTTTCTCAAATTCTTTACTGAAAAAAGTTTTTTTCATGACATTTGTGGCCAGGAGAAGTAAAAAGTCAATGATTTTTTTTGTGTGAAATGTCATTTATTATTGCTGATCCAAAAGTTCAGAAAATCTTCAGATAAATACAATTTTTTACTATATATTCTCAGAGACCTTTTAAAACTTCTCACAGAAAAGTTCTACTCTTAACCCTGCAAAATCTGGGTGTACAGTGCTGTGGAAATCTACAGTCAAACTGTAATGAGAAACATACTTTTAAGCTTTTTACATTATTTTTTGGGTATTTGATATTAATTGGACAACAAGTCTTTTTAGATTTTTTTTTTTTTGAGAAGAAGATATTCAATTAAAACTATATCTACAGAGAAGTTTTAGTGGTTATGTAGTGTGTAGATATTGTCCAGATTAATTATTTCAATGTAAGAACTACTGGAAAGTTTGTACAGTAGTAATTCTTTAATTGGATTTAGTTAAATGGTTTGATAATGTCATCCTGTTTACTTTGCATCCAAAACTGTCACTGCAGGTTTGCAGCTGAGAATAGGTATAAAGGAATCCATCCAGCAACATCAGCCAATGTAGTGCTTTGCCATCTGTTTGTTTGCTACTTTACAAATGAGATCAATACTGCCTGTTTCAGGGAGGACAATCATATTCTTCTATATCTCATGAACACATGCTAAGCAAATCTATATTATGTATATATATATATATTTAAATAATGTAAACTATTGGATTTTAGAATTAAATATCTCCAGAATATATTTATTTATTTATTTTTCTTCACAGTTTCTTCTGGCTGAAAACCTGGTATTGCCATACTGTTAACCAAGCCGCAAGGGTGTTTCAGAAAGGTTTGATATTTTAATATGTAGGGTTTTGTTTGTTTGTTTGTTTCCAAATGTTTTATTGTAGTGTTCAGAAGGTCATGTTACCTGTGGCTTTTTCTACATATGTCAGAATAGAATTTCAGTCTGTCTGGTGGACTTTCTCATGTATGAGTCCAAGATTCGAATGTAATACAGCTCAGTGTGGAAAGTCAGACATATCCTAGAGCCACCTGGACCTGTATTTCTCCAAGGAGAAAGAAGAGTTCAAAGCCTGGTGACTGTGCAGTCTGCAAACTGAAAGAGTGGAACATGGATTAATGTTCCTTTTTATAGTCTATGTTGTTCAATTGTTGTAGTCTGGTTTTCAATAATTAATCATAGCTTTTCTATCAGCTTGTCTATTTATTTATTTATTTATTATTTTTTAATTCTGAAGACTGAACAATCAAAGATGGAATTACAGCAAGTGAAGCACCATAGTGAAAGATCATATTATTTGATACCATCTCTCACAGTATCCTTCTGGACAAAATGTCCACAATACAGTTAGACAAGTACATAATACAATGAATTTGTTGACGGGTCAGGCTCAAAGTGTTATAGTAAATGGAATTATATCAAGCTGGCAGCCAGTCACTACTGGGGCTCCCCAGGGCTCCATTTTAGGGACAGTTCTCTTCAATGCTTTTATAAATGATCTGAACTCAGGACTCAAATGCATGCTAAATAAGTTTGCAGATGACAATAAATTAGGAAGAGCTGTTGACTCCCTCAAGGGCAGAGAGGCCTCGCCGAGAGACTTTGACAAATTGCAGTCTGAACAATCACCTACAGCATGAAATTTAACAAGAGTAAGTGCTGGATTTTGCAGCTGGGCTGGAGAAATACATACCAATGGGGGGTATGTATGTCCATATTACATGGGGAGTGAGAGGCTGGAGAGCAGCCCTGTGGAAAGGGATCTGCAAGTTCTGTTTGATGGCATGTTGAATATGAGCCAGCAGTGTGCCCTGGCACCCATGTGGGCCAACCGTACCCTGGACTACATCAGACACGGCATTGCTAGCCGGTCAAGAGAAGTGATTGTCCCATTCTGCTCTGTGCTGGTGAGGCCTCACCTTGAGTACTGTGTGCAATTTGGGGCAACACAGTATAAGAAGGACATAAAACTATTAGAGTGTGTCCAAAGGAGGGCTACAAAGATGATGAAGGGTCTAGAGGGGAGGAAGTATGAGGAGTGTCTGAAGTCACTTGTTCAGCCTAGGTAAGAGGAGACTGAGGGAAAGCCTCAGTCGGCTTCCTCACATGGAAATTAATGAAAAATGAATGTTGATGGAACCGAGCGAAGTGCAGCAGCAATAGAACCAGAGCTGGCCTCAGCATGCCACTGTTCAACACCACTTACCATCTCTCCTGTCTTGAAGGACTATTATGACAGATGGAGCCCAAAGTCATGGACCTTAAACAAACTCAACAGACATCTTAAAGGGATGGCCCATAGACTAAGGGAATGGTATCTCTGTGTGTGTGTGTAGATAACAAAAGGCAGAAAAGGTGGTGATTAACTGGGATGTATTGGAAAGTGTGGGACCTTGTGCATGACGTAGATAGTATGGCATAAGGGGTGGATATTGTCCTGGCTTTGGCTGGGACAGAGTTAATTTTCTTCCTATTAGCTGGTATGGTGCTGTGTTTTGGATTTAGGATGAAAATTATGTTGACAACCCACTGATGTTTTAGCTGTTGAGCAATATTTACGCAGTCAAGGACTTTTCAGCTCCTCATACTGCCCTGCCAGGAGTAGTCCGGGGGTTCAGAAGAATCTGGGAGGTGAGAGAGCCAGGGCAGCTAGCCCAAACTGGCCAAAGGATATTCCATACCATGTGACATCATACCGCTCAATAAAACTAGGGTGGTTAGCTGGGGCTGTTGTGGGATGCTGGTTGGGGACTGGCTGGGCATTGGTTGGCAGATGGTGAGTAATTGCATTGTGCATCACTTGCTTTGTATAGTCTTTTGTTATTGTTTATTCTTATTATTCCTCCCTTTTCTGTCCTATTAAACTGTCTTTATCTCAACCCACACATTTTTGCTCTTTTTTTTTTCAATTCTCTCTCCCTTTCGACTGGGTATGTATCGGGTAAGAGTGATCAAATGGCTGTGTATTGCTTAGCGGCCTGCCGGGTTAAACCACAACAGTTTCGATAGATTACTGTTCACTCTCAGTTTTATATCTGAGCAACCTTAAGTCTGAGACATATGTTAAGCCACCCATTTTTAATAGTTTTTAATAGGATACTGCAAGTAATAACTACCATAATTTAATAGATATATAGTCATTGTCATTTATTCAGTGTGGCTGAGACACCTTGCCCATTTTTCAAAGGCAAATTTGAGTAAAAAAATAAATCCATGATACAAACTTAACAAAAATATCTATATTAGGCAATAATCACAATATAAAGAAAATCAACACTCACATTTTTTTTTGTTACTCCTGGGAAAAAAAAAAAAAAAAAAAGTGGGCTTTGCAAGATGTCCTAAAGAGATACAAATTGTGGAGGCTAATGACTAAATGAAAGCATCTCCCAAAAAGGAGATCATCTCATGAACTCTTAAATAAAACAAGCAATTTACCAAACAAAGTCATAACTTTAATATACTTGAGAGTAATTACTTTTAGGAAAATCATGTTAAAACATTAAGGAAGAGACTTCAAAAGGGTCAAAGGACAAGCTCGTAGTTTCTGTTGAAAGGCAACAGGTTCTTTATTTCATATGTGAAGATTCAAAAATCAACACTTCTGGGAAAATTGGGTCAAAAACAATTAACTTGTAAAAGCTATGTGGAAACCAAATTAAATCATTGTGGATGAAAGATTAGAAGTATAATTCCCTTAATAAAAAACAGCAGTTAATAACCAACGTTTCTGAATTTGAACAACTGTATTTTCTGAAAAGATTTAAGCTCCATCCCCTGCGGGTCATTAACCTAGAAATAAAGTAGGCAAACATGACTGTAGCAAGATTTGTATCATAAAGGAACTTTCATAATTTGCAGGCAGGGGTAAATTAAAAAGGAAAAGAAAAAGGGAATAAAAAAATGGAGAAGGACAAGAGGAGGAAAAAGAAAAGTTCACTTATCTTGATCAGTACTTCTATACAGTTTTCCAAACACTAGATGGAAATTTAACCAGACATCTACATTTCATTCTTAAGTAACTTTGCACACCCTCATTCACTATTGTGGCAGATTTGCTCATCCCTTACAGTCTTTTCTACCACCTACTGTATCTAACTCTTAAATAGCTCTTGCTATCAGTTATGCTTTAATTTCTACTAAACAATGAGTGAGAAGTTCAAAAACATTAAATATAATTGATAAAAGAGAGACAGTCAGTGTAAATGCCCCAGTCATTCTAAGTGTTTTGGTCCCTGATGTGACTGAGAGCCAAGACGGGGAGGAAGAAGGATGAGAAGGATTTTTTGGGTTCCCCAAGTGAAGAAAACCAGTCATCAACTTATGTATCATGAAAACTTCTGTCTTCTAGAATTAATGAATGTACAGTAAAACATTTGAGAATCTCTTTATGCAGAAGTGAAAATGAATAAAGACTATGTCCACTGTAATACGCACTGCTGAATCATTCTGATTGTAAGTTGCTATGTCAGAAGCTATGTCCATGTAGGGACAGTACAAGTATTTTTCTCCATTGTCCCAAGCTTCTGAAATCTGAGGAGTCATCTGCAATGAATTTTTACTATTATTGATGTCAAAGGACCAAAATTCAAATAATCATTTAATGTTGACTGATATGAGAGAAAAAATAATTGAATTCTAAACAAGTAACGTCGCATTCTGTGAAAATTATTGCTGCCTGGATGGCAGCAATAACCCCAAAAAGAGATGCTGCATTTCACACAGAAAAAAAAATAATATATAGCTTAAAGACAAAACAATGCAAAACAAAATAAACAAAATATATATTTTTTCCATAACAAAATATTATTATTTTTGTTATTATTACATTTGGACAGGGGAATGGAAGAGAAGGTGTCTGTAGCCTTTCTGAAATATTTAAAAATGAAGAACAAATCAAGAGATCGAGAGGACTTCTCATTTACAGGAGGCTTCTCTAAAACATTAGTAAGAGCTTGGCTCACGTTGCACCATGTTATGAAAGCGTATGACAATGTTCTGACCAAATAAATACAGGAAAAGACGCCATACTGGTTAAGGGCTTTGGTGTAAACTGAGCACCAGCACATAATTGTACTGTGCATTAGAGTATAATTATGTTGAAGTCTTGTTGCTAATGATCTCATTGTTTATATGTAAGCAGTACACTAATTTTGAAACTGATAATTGCTAGGTAACAAAGATAACACAGGTCATATTTAAATCCATGAATACCCAGCACAACAAAGCCTGAAGGAAGAAGTAGGAAACCTTGCTTGAAAAAAAATACAAATATTCGAATGTGCCAGATTTCACAGGAAATAATGTATTTGTTACATCAACTGAAAATAGTATTACGAAATATTATTTTATTTGTTATTGCACTCTTTTATAAAATTGATTTTGTTCATTCCTTTGATAATATTCCTTGAAATTATTTTCATTATCATGGACAAAAAGCAATAATTTGGGGTTAATGTAACAGAATAATTTAGAAGGTTATGCTTATATTTTAGATGAATGCAGATATAACTGCTTACATGTCAGCAGATAATAAAAACAGATTTTCTTGTGTCTCCAACACAACTTTTTGACTGTTGAAGCTGTGAATCAGCACTTGAGTTCAATGAATCTTAATGATGACCTCAAAGTTAATGTGTCCTCATTATATTTAGAACAAAGCTGTCACAAACAGTTTCTGGTATAGCAAGACTAAATTCATTTGCCTTATCTGGAAACTATTAAACACCTATGAAAAACAGGACATTGTGTTTTCAGCCAAAGTTCATGCTAATAAAAAGAATTTTCCTCAAGATATAAAAATATTATAGCCTTGAGTAGGGAAAGAATCTGGAAAACACATAAATCCACATGTACTCAAATATTTGTTCTTTTTTTTGTTTTGTTTTGTTGTTGTTTTCTTCCCTAAAGAACCATTAAGAACAAGTAATAAAGACAGCAAATACTAAATATAGATTTCAATGTCTGTATCTTCTAGAGAAACCCAATCCAAAACACATTCTTAGAACTGCATGAAACTGCATGAAAAAGGAAGACTGAAATACATATGCAGAAGAAGGAATTGTACCTTTTACACAGCAATCTATTGGTTGGAATATGATGGTGTGGTTTTCACAGAAAAGAAGTTTCTTCAGGCAGAATATGACAGCTACTAGCTCCTCTGCTTGTTTTTGTCAGGTAAGCAATGGTCTAAGAACCATTTCTGGGTGACTTACCCACTTAACAAATTATTATAGCTAAAAAAAAAAATAAATCACAATCATTTTACTTAAAAATAATAATAATAAAACAAAACAAACAAACAAACAAGAACAACAAAAGCCACAACAAGCAAGCAAAGAAACAAAAACCCTGAGTACACCTTTAAAATAAATATTGCAGATAGTTGGAATGCTTCAGGAAATTATTCAGGGCTGTGGTGCATTAGAGATAAGTCTTCCCCAGCCTACAGTATTCATATATTGATCCACACAAAGTATGTATTACTGCATGGATAGCCAGCTCTGGGGCTGGGTTCAGCCCTGTGAACAGTGACATCCCCAGGTGTTCAGCTAAGTCCTGGATTGCACTCCAGGATGAAATTTTGTGGGACTAACTCCAAGGCATTTGTATCTTCATCAGATAATGATAGAGGGATGATTTTGTCCTGTACTGAATGTAGAACCTTTCCTAAACAAGGAAAATATCTCCCCCAATGTATTATGGAAGAATATATATATTGACTTATTAGTTTAATAAGAAGCTTCCACAGATAAGCAAGGAAAATAAGAAATTCATTTCTACAGTTGTCTTCCTTGACTTATGTATTACCAGTCACTTTCATAAAATTAATCACATTCATAAGTGCCTTCAGAGGTGCATCTATTTGTCTTTAATTCTGACAGCATTTGCAACAAAAACACCGTAATTTGAGACCATGGCTCACAACAGAAGAGTAGTCAGATTCTTTCTAAAAATTATTACTGAATATGTCATTGCTATGGAATCTATAACTCAGCGTAGAATCTTTTTGTTGCCTTTCACACTTTCCTGACTTGAAATATTCATTGTCTTCAAATTTTATTAATTTATCCCTGAGTACTTGCTTATGATTTGTTTATTTCCAAGCTAATTTTGCATGTATTCATCCCAATGTATTTTAATCAAAACCCAAGTCTCATACATATAAAGACTGTCTCCTATGCCAAGCTATCTGTAAATCAAAAAGCAACTATATATTTTTTATGGAAATGATTTATGCAAAACAGTCATTTGATCCAAAATAATAGTCACATGAGAAAGAAATAACAGAGAAAGAGGCCTGAGAACACGTGGCTGGAACACAAATGTAATTAAAATCAGCTTTTATTTGTCAGACTTAGAAACACAAAACATACATTCACAAAAATAATCATAAAATATAATGTCCCAAGGTTCCACTCAATTTTATCCCATTCCTTTCTGAGGAACACATAGATGTGAAGAAAAAATTAATTCAAGACCAGAAAAAATGTGAAAGAATGTGTAAAATATAAATCATTTATTTGAAACATTCAATTGCTGACCCAGTCAGATTTATTTAAAGCAAAACACCACCTCCTGCATATCCAATTAATGGTTGCCATGGAAAATAAGAGTTCCCACTACACTGCCTTATTGCAATATGCATGGCAATTGAAAGTATATCACTCAGAATATTTCCATAATGATATTAGCTGGTCTATCCAGCATCAGACAATTAATTTTGTGAAGCATCAGGTGTTCAATATTTATACTCATAAAAATTAAATACAAATAACACACAGAAATAGCTTTCTTTATACAGCAACATCATGCTTCCTCTCATTAAATATTTTCTTAGCAATTTGATTGGGATGAGAGACAGGTTTTTGATAAGATTTCTGTATGAAATGGCCACGATCTCTACAATATTATAATTTCTGAATAACAGCTAGTTTTAAAATGTGTTCAGGTAAAGAGAACCTTTCATTAAAAAAAAAAAAAGTTTTATTAATAAGCCTATATTGGCTTGTAAATATGGTCCTCAGCAAAATGCAGCTTTACTTCATTCTGTGTTTTTTAAAGGTTTTTCTACAGAAGGACCACTGGGTTAGGCAGCCTTAGCACTGCCAGATTTAGACTGAAATGAATGGGAATAGTTTTCTACCTCAAAAGAATCACGTTAATGAAAGAGCCATCTACAGTGAATCAACAGGAAAAGTAAGGGCCATTCTGAACTTCTTCCTCCTCTTTCAGCACCAGTATATTTAAACTGTTGTGATCCAGAGCTCAAAACTTTCCCCTGAAAAAGGTTTTAACAGTACCCTTTTAAGTAGCACATAGTGGTCTTTGCTGTAATCACTGGCTGACTCACAGTAGAGTTCAACCTGGAGAGATAACTACCTCTAGGACAGAGCTCTCTTTTCCAGGCTATAAGCTAATCTTTTAGTGGGACTCATTTTCTGTCTCTGTGAAGCTGGGTTGTGTGCTGAAATGAATGCTGAAAATAATCCACTCTGAAGAAACCCAAAGAAAAAGAGCAATCAAAACTAACTGGTTCTCTTCAGAGAGAAACCCTTCAGAGAGGCTGGGATCATAGAGATCAACGTTATGCCCTTAGAACTGTTTCTGGGTTTCTGGACAGTAATAGTTTAAATCCATGAGTAATTTTGCAAGAAGGTACTGGATCTCTAGGCAATTTATTCTCTTTGAAGTGAGGAGTTTACTTATTACATTACGGAATCATGCTCCTTCTTCAGCTTGACCTTTCAATGGAAATGCCTTTTCATAAGAAACCTTAGTCTTTGAAATGATGTCAATCTCCATCAGCCTAATAAGGAATCTAATCAAGAGGAAAAAATAGTAGAGTGATTTTGCTGAAGAGCTAAGTGTAGAGAAGAACTCTGCTGAAGGACCAATAGCGAAACTGAGGAACCGGTAAAGTGGGAAAAATTAATTATTAATAGCAGCAGCAGTAGTGGCAGTAATCCTGCTTTTCTTCCATTTGATAAATTTTTAAGAAAAGCTGTCATGTATGTGTATGACAAACAGAAACCATTTAGTCTCTGCATCCAGACTTCAGAGTTGGTCATTTTATATATATATATATATATATATTTTTTTTTTTTCTTCCTGAAAGTGTTCCTATGTCTAGATTGTTTCCTTTGTTTATTTGTTTTGTTTTGTTTTTTCCTTATCCATGGGATCACTTTGATAGACAGCTTGTAGTATAGTTTTACATGAGAAAATATGATCATAATCTTTTTTTTTTTTTACATATCTAAGGACAATCCTGTGAAAAAAAAATGAAAATTAGGGCAGAAGCATTGAAAGGTTTCTCCTTGGTATGAAATGCAACTAGTAGCATAAAATAGTAGCACAACAAGCTCATTAAACAATCATAATCTATTTACAGGAAAATAAAACACAGACAATGTAATATAATTTGATTTTTAGATTTCTGACTATCCTTGGTTTTTGTAAAAAAAAAAAAAAAGAATATGTCAGCAGTCAAAATTAAGGCTCAGTGCAAAAAACTTCATCTCATAACACTGTGCTTGGATGTAAAAAAAAGCTGAAGCTGGCTCTAGGCAAGAGAAAAAGCTGAAATATATGGAGTCATTCTCAACATTTTCAGCATAAAATTTTGCAATGTTTTTGCTTCAGTCTTTTGGCATATACTGTAACCAATATCTTCATTCAGCAATATCCAGCAGTTTGATGGATCAGATTATTCTTTAAATGAAACTAATTTTGCTTGCAGTATCTTCTACCACACCAGCTGTTATTGTTATCACCATCATCATCATCATGATCATTATCAACATAACTATAATTACATTTAGAAAGATAAATCAAGGGAATGCAGCAGTGGAAAGATGTAGTGCCAAGACACGGAGCTGTCCTTTGTTTCTGAGCCTTACCCCTGTTCCTGTATTGCTGTCTGTGTTGTGGCAGTTCACTGCATCATGTTATTTAGTGTCTTTTGATTATGTTTACTAGATTTAATGGTGATTTATTTTGTTTCTCTTATGAAAGGTATAAATAAACAACATGAAATTATTTATTTTCTACATGAAGCTGAGAATCTGTTTTGATTGTATGATTAATGCTCTTTTTGAATTTGCTTCTTTCTTTAAAAAGGGAACACCTGCAACTCAGTAGATCCTCCTATTATTTCCATGTAATTTGTCTAGGTAAATACATGTTAAAAGCCAAATATAGAAATAGAAAAAGACACTCTATTCCACTGAGTACTAATTGGGTATTTCTGAAATAGTAGATTCAGTAATTTGGTCTGATGACCTTTTGAGGCTAAGTATCCAGATAAATTAACATTAACATAATATGCTAGTTTGGGAAGAAACTGTAGAAAGAGAAAGGAAGGGAAAAATGTTTTTAATACTATAATCTGCTCTTCACCTCACATCCAGTAACTATACACATATAATCATTTGTCCATTTATAGGTAGGTAACGTGAAAGTAGCTACAAAACTAGAGCACCATTGAAATTCACATTTCTGAATTCATAGTTTTAAATGTCATTGCAAATGTGAGTTTAGTAAAACTTACAGTCTGAATCCCTGATTCTCATTATCTCCAAAGGAAACATGAATATGAACATGAATGTCTGCCAGTTAATAAATAAATAAATTAATTAATGCACATAAAATATAAACCACCCAATCTCCTGTCTAGTCTTCCCTGTCGGTTTTCTATTCTGAATATTAAATGATTTTGTTGAGGCAAAACAATTGTAATTCTGAAGGAAATTATTAGAACATATACTAGTTTTGTAAACTTCAAAAAATTCAAGAGTTGCTATCTTTTTGATCATACAAAGTTCTATATTAATGAAAAAAATTACTAATGATTATTTTTTAAATATTTCCCCTCACCACTTTACTACTACTATTACTATTAATAATAATAAAATAAAAATTAAAATAGTTTTTATAAACTGAACAACAACAACAAAACAAAAAAAAAGTCAAACCTCTAACCTTCAACTAGTATTTCTTAAATACAACAGCCAGGTAAGTGTCCAGTCAAAGCACCAAAATGCTTTGGAAATACAGGCTTGTTTCCAGAGGCAAGACTAAGTCTTAAATCTTAATATGTCATGAGTCTGAAGACCCAATCACGTATTTAGACTGTGTTTAGACCTCAGGCTTGTAAAGTGGCAGGCTATCCTCTAACAGTTATCTTACATTCCCAGATTCAGACAGTCCAGACAACAGGAAAATTAAAAGCGTAAGTCTTTGGGGTCGAGAACAATTGCTAGTTTTCTTCACGATCTCCAAGAACAAAGCAGAACTTAAAGACAAACTTTTTCATAAGTGGAAATAGAAGTGGAACTCCTGCTAGTCTTCTGTTCCTGTGATAACTTTGAGACAAAACATATTCCTTAGCTAGCACTCTGCAGTTCTGTAACTTCAACTTTAGATATAAATATATATAATATTATTTATTTTTTGTTTTTACGTTTTAATGACTGTTTAATACTTACCTCCATTTAATACTTACCTCCAGTGCAAATGCTGACTAATCATGCACATCAGATCTTCATCTGAGAAACAGAAAATATTTCTTATTTAATACCTAGGCTTTAATTCAATAATGTGTTTAATGTAAATTTAACATACAAAGTTGTCAAGTGCTGAGGAGATTGAATTTATGTTTACACATTTTCTTGAAAAAGGATTAATTTATGTAAGTAATTGTTGTTAAATGTTGGCCCTAATTCTCCAGAAAGTGTAGATAATGATTCACCGGCACATTTCTACTCTTCTCTTACTCAGCCATGAAGAAATAACATTAAAAGCTGTCTTACGTCTGTTCACAGAAGGGTATCACAGTGATAGGATGTACTTGGGTTGTAAGCTGTTACAGTAGGGATCGTAGAGCTATCTATTACTATCTGTAGAGTAATAGATGAAAAATGCAAAAGGTTTCTCTCATTGACTATAAGAAAGGCCTCCTCCTGCTCATTTTAATTTCTTCCTTGCCCTTTTTTATTATCTTCTTACAGCCTTTAGGGCTTTTCCTGCTGTCAAAAATTAAAAAATACCATTATTTATAGCACCAGAATAAAAAAATAAAATAGGGATAGGAACTCCTGGGCATGCTAATGGATTTTTCTCTTTTTCATTTAAGCCTTTTCAAACCATTCCCTAAAATCAAATTTAGCTACATGAGTTAATGCCTCGCTAATATGAGGAATTGTCTTCTACATCACTACAGCCCCTTTGCTGTGTGAATTGTCTGGTCTTCAGAGAACTCTTTTAAAGACCCCTTTTTATCCCTTTCTTAGTTAATGAAGTTATTGTTAGTAGGCAGTTAAAAATCATTTAAATACTAATTACAAATAATGCTGGTAAATCTACTGAAAAGAACTAAAAGGTTTTCTTTAAAAATGAAAAAAAAAATCAATAGGAAGGTGACTGGTCTGAGTGGATCATCCATCTATTAACATCTGGATAATACCCAAAATGGGGCCACAAATTGATTTGCCAGCAATGACTTTCCAAAGTAATCTGATTGAATTCAGAGAGGGAAAAATTAAAATGAAGGAAGGAAGAAGTGCACTATCTGTGTTTAATCTTCAGTTTCATCAGAAATCGATTAACTAGCTGACTTCAGGTCCAAAAGAATTAATTATACTCGGTCTCCGGTATAATTAACAACACTATGGCCATCTCCCAAAATATTCATTAAACAGTCAGCAACAATATGAAATTCAAATTAAAATTGGGAAAGAGATTAAATAGAAGTAGTCATCTTTAAAAAGAATCATACTACATCTGAGATGAAATCATTTAAGCAATACAAAATATGGAAATACATTTTGTGTTACATTTAATTATCATTAATTCCAGCACTGCAAGCTGGCAGCTATTTCAGGCTCATTACAGAGACTAAAATGGGCTGGAATTTTATTAGAAATCAATCCTCATTGGAATAATGGGAATATGATTCACACTTTCAGCAAGTTCAGTTTTAAAATCCAAGTTTTATTTTTAATTTCTAAGTTTAATTGAAATTATTTGCATTCTGAAGCTTACAGGTCATTAATGTCTTGAAAAACTAAGAAATAAGCAGCTAGCTGAGAATGGAAGGGGAAAGAACAGTGAGTAGAGAAGACATAACTTAAATACATGTTTTTGAATGCAAATTTTCCAAATTTCCCAAACCTTGAGCCTACATCCTGTTGAGCTGAATAATACTGCTATTAACCATATTGAATATATTAGTCAATTTCTGCATGTAAAATATACTCCCCCCCAGTAATTTTGCCTTGCTATATTTGTTATTATTCTGAATTTCAATACCATGTATCTAATAAATGGAATTAGTATAACTAGCATATAGATCCTGTATCCTCTTTGTAGTTGCCCTTAAAGTACAGTAGTACTGTGATGAAGTCTCCCCAAAGCTTCTTTTCTCCAGGGTGACAAAACAAAAACAACTCCTTCAGTCTTTCCTCATAGGGTGGGTTCTCCAGCACTTTGATCATCTTCATGGCCCGCCTTTGGACCCTCTCCAGTCTGGCCATGTCTTTTTTGAATTGTGGAGACCAGAACTGGACACGGTACTGACAAGCAATGAGTAGAGTGGGATGATTGCATTACTAGCTCTGCTAGTAATGCCCCTGTGGGTGCAGCCCAGGCTGTGATTTGCCTGCGCTGCTGCAACAATGCACTGCTGACTCATGTTCAGCTTATTGTCCACCAGGACCCCCAGGTCCCTTTCAGCAAGGATATTCCTCAGCCACACAGATCCTGGTCTGTACTGCACTCTCTGGTTATGTTGTCCCAGGTGCAGGAGCTTGCACTTGTCTTTCTTAAACTCCGTGCAGTTCTTGCTTGCCCACTCTTCCATCCTGTCCAAGTCTCTCTGTAAGAGAGATCGCCCTTCTGACACGTCCATCTCACCACTCAGTTTAATGCCATCGGCAAACTTGGTGAGAGTGCCTTCAATCTCCTCATCCAGATCATTTGAAGATGTTGAACAACTTGAGTTGTTAATTCAGTATTGATCCCTGTGGGACCCCACTTAAGAAAGTAAAAACTGAGTCAAACAACTGATCACCACCCTCTGAGTGTCACTTGTTAGACAAATTCCTACGATCTTGCAGACCACCCATCCGATCTGTATCTTGGCCGTTTGCCTAGGAGAAAGCTGTGGGAAACAGTGTCAAATGCACTGCAGAAGCCCCAGTGAACAATCTCCATTGCTTTCCCTAAGTCAACAGAAAATGTTATTTCGTTGTAGGTGATCAGGTTAATCAGGCATAATTTACCTTTCTTAAATCCATGTTGACTTTTCCCAATCACCTACTTCATTTGGTTTGTAGTATTTTCTAGGACTCATTGAAATTGTTTTCACTCCCAATCTTAGTTCAAAATAATAGATCATAACAATTAAACTCCCCTGCTCTGAATTATTTTGATTCCTAATGCAGATCTGTCTTTTGTTTATTATTTCACCCTTCAATCAGGCTGTATCAAAAATAAGTTTGCAATCATAGGGGAAAAAAACAAAACAAAACAAAAACCCTTTTTATTACTGAGGGAACATAATCATCCTGGATGTCAGTTTTTCTCTTCTTCAACTCTCTAGCCAGCTTTACTAAAGACCAATCCACTGGCAGGATTTTGTGGATGCATGCAACACTGAACTTTAGTTTTGGGAAGTATTCGGCCATTTAAATTTGGCCTTGTACTAGTTTCTGAACCTTCAGAAATTTTTAAAAGACTGCATATATTATATTGTATATATTATATATTATATTATATTATGCATATAAAGATATTTTATATCTGCATATAAATTTAGAAAAAAAAATAAAACTCTTTAGGAACTCACTCTCTTTTATCACTCTTTTCTTGTAGAAGAGCATAGAAAATGTTCAGGATATTTCTGCCAACTACTCTGTATTTAGCATCCAACTATTTATTTATTTATTTATTTATTTAAAATAGGAAATGGTAATAATTTGAAGAAACAAGCAGGCAGAGGACACTGTGTAGGGCAAGCAAATGTTGCTATGGAGCTAGAGGACAAAACAGTTTGTCAGACTGTGCTTAAGTTCTTTTCACTGAAAGGTTTGTATCTACCAAGGCAGAACTTTTGTTTTAAGAAGGGTCATTTTTCCCTCTCTCATCACAGGTCACAGGGAAGAAAGAAAAAGGACTCCATCAGGCATTTTCAAGCAAGATCAGCTTACAAGACTGAGATGAAGAGCACAATCAAAAACAAATGTCATTTGAAGATAGGTAAAAGCCGAAGAGCTATCAGGGCAGGAAACACTCTATCAGAAAGGAACAAAAATGCAACCAGGGCCACAGCCTTGAAGCTTGTAAGAACTTTACTCTCATTCTTCAGTTTGGAGCTAAAGCGAAAAGGCCTGTCTAAATGTTTGAGCATAGAAAATCATTATTTTCCTACACTCTGGTTAAAATCACAGTGCGAGCCAGCCAAGCATGAGCCAGTTCTGACTGAGATTTTTAGTGGGCCTGACTGAAGGTCCCTCAGGCTTTTTGGTCAGTGCAACATCCGAAAGAAACACAGAATAAACCATTATGCTTTATACAATCATGACATGTATGGGTGATTAACCAATATTGTCTCCAGCTTGAAGCAGTTTAGAGACAGACTAAAGACTCAGTGCTGCTTGCCTTTAGATTAAAGTCTGCTTTACTTAGGCATATGTGGATGCCACTGAGGCTTAGCAGCAGTGACTAACAAGGTGGGGGGGGGTCTCACAGAGACATCTAAGTTCATCTTCTGTATCAGAAGGATTCCATGTTGGCTGCATCTATAGGCCTTTAGGGTCACTTTGAATTAATGATGAGGCTCACGGGCAGGTGCACAAATGACATAAGTCTTGAGGGTGGATAGGGATCTTTGCTTATGCTAGTGGAATTGTATTTTTTTGATTCATCGCCTTCTGGATACTGCTAAGACTGAAAAATTATATTCTGTTTGTAAATACAATCCTCTAACTTTCTGGAATAAATCTAGTGTCGTGGCATCCAATTGGGTTTATAAACAGAAAAAAATCACAGGGCAAGTTGTGGGCAATTACAGTATTTCCTTTTAAAATATATAGAAATATAATTATATTGTGAAATACTAATTGAGAAGCCTGGTTTTTAAGGCAATGTCAATTTTATGTGCTGTAGTAAGATAACTGAGATTTGTCAGTAGCAATATAATTCCAGCTTGTAGCAACTTGCTAAGGACAGCTTCAAACTATGAACAATGGGGAAGGGAGGCAGTCCAAAAATGTGAGAAAACAAAGCATATAATGCACCAGGAACAAGGGAGACCTCATAAAGAACAGAGTAGGGATGAAAGTAGCCCAACTCAAGTATATCTACATGTATCCAGGGAGCCAAACAGGAGAAACTAGAACTCTATGTGCAGTCACAAAACTGCAATATCACTGGGATAGTTTTGATATGGTGGGACAGTTCACACAACTTGAGCAATTTATTACAGACTACCTACTCAGGATGAAAAAGTGGACAAAGTCTTCTTTAAACAAACCATGAAATTCTTTGTACCACAGACCCTGATTGTCACAGAGATCTGTAATCTTCCTGACAGCTCCTGGAAGGTTTACAAGGAGGAACCCACATGCATTGGATATAGGTGGCAATGCACTGACAGCTGGGGAGTTGCAGGGAGGTCTCTATGAGAAGAGGCCAGCGTTGACCTGTTCCACCTGTTCCACACAGACAGATCCATCTGGCTACAATGGACACATAAAAGGACACAACTGAGCCCAGCAGCCATCTTTCTGGTGCCTCTGGTAAAACATATTTAATGAAGGTAAAAATGCAGCATAGGGCAAGAGCTTGCATCATTACACCTAAAATAAAAGATTAAACAAGAAAAAAATGTAGGACCATAGCTGGATGGGGCAGGTGATTTAGTGACTACAGACACAGTTAAAGTTGAGGTTTCCAGTTTCTCTGTTTTCTCTTGCAAGGTCTCCAAGGCCTCTTTGATTGGTGAGAAGGTTCAAGGATGAAAACCAGCAGTGAACATAGATCAAGTGTGGGTCATAGATTATTGGAGAAACTTTACCCTTACAAGTTCATGAGACATGATGGACTGTATCCAAGAGTCATGAGAAAGCCGATTGTTCTCTATCATTTTTGAAAGGTCTTGGAGAGCAGAGGAAATCCCTGACAACTTGAAAAAAAGGCAAAGGTGTTGCACCTTTCTTCAAAGAAGGTCAAATGGGTGATCTGGGTAACTACAGGCCATACCTCATTTTCATCCCCAGAAAAAGTCATGTAGTGAGTATTCCTGGAGCATATTTCTGGGCATCCAAGGCAGAAGGTAACTGGAAACAGTCAGCATGAATTGACCATAGGTAAATCATGCCTAACAAACTTGACTTCATGATAAAATGACTAGATGTGTGGATGAGGGGAGAACAGTAAATGTCATTGCTTTCAACTTCAGAAACGTGTTCAACACTGTCTTCCACAAAACCCTGATATGTAAGTTGGGATGATTACAGTCTGGATGGGTGGACAATGAAATTATTAAAAAAATGGTTGGATGCTGGTGCTCTCAAGGTCACAGTTAGTGGGTTGTGCTCTACTTGGAGGCTGGTAGCAAAGGGAGTACTGTAGGGTTGTATCCATGGATATGTCTTTTTTAACATCCTCCTCAATTACCAATAAGAAGCAATGGGATCCTCGTTTCCCCTTCTGGTCAGCACTTGTTAGACTTCATTTGAAATGCTGTGTCCAGTTTGCAGCCTCCCAGTACAGAAAACACGTTGACAAACTGAAGAAAGTTCAGTGCAGTGCACTCAGGACTGTCAGCTCTGGAGTGCTTGCCTTGGGAGAAGAGGCTGGGAGACCAAGTTTAACTCAGGCTGGAAAAGATATGGGGCACCTAACAGCAACCTCCCATTGCCTACAGTAAAGTTATTGGGAAGATGGATGAAGCAGTGCATGCAGGCTTCAGAGAAGTGCATGGTAAGGAAACAAGAGACAAGGGGCATAAATGGAAAAATAAATAGTTTTGTATTGGATGTGAGGAGGATCTTTTTCCTCAAAAGGACATTTGGATAATGGAGCATGTTGCAACCTCTGCTGCCTCTGTCATTGGAGATTTTCAAGTTCTGAACAACCTGGCCTGACCATAGAGCTGACTGTCCTGTAAGCAGGAGGTTGGACAAGAGAACTCCTGAGGTCCTTTCCAACCTGAATTATCCTATGATCCTATCATATGAAATGCAGCACAATGTACTCAGCCAAGTAGAAGGAAGATCAAGTATGACCCTAAGAAAATAAACACAAAGACTACCATCCTTCTATACATCTGTTGTGTTTTAACCCATCGGGCAGCTAAGCACCACACAGACGTTTGCGCACTCCCCCTTCTTCCCCTGCCCCCCATTCCATTGGATGTCCTGTCCGAACCAGGACAAGATCTGAATTAATCTTTGTGAGAGATTTCTGTTTCTGGGAATGCAAATATTTTGTCTCAGCAATTATCCTGGAATGTGAATAAATTATGAGATTATACAGGGAGGTAGCCAAGAACTCAGTGAGATTCATCTGTGGCTCAGTCTTGAGAGCAAAAGTTTCTTGAGGTTCCCACATTGCACATACAACACAGAGACATTAGCCATATGATTTCTTGTATTCTTTCTTCAGAGATGTTTAAAACAGCTTTTTAGAGAAGATTCCATTCCTTTAACAAACTATGAAAATGGTGATCAAGTGATAACTTCTTGTGGTTTTACCTAGCTGGGCAGCTGAACACCAAAAACACTCTTTCACTCCCCCTTCTTAAAGAGAAAGGGGGAGAAAATATGATGGAAAGGGCTCAAGGTAGAGATACGGATGGGGAGATCGCTCAACAATTATCGTAACAGGCAAAACAGATTCAGAATATAGAGGTTAATATAATGTATTGCCTATCACTAGCAAACTAGAACAATGAAAACCTAAAAGCAAACTAAAAACATCTTCCCCCCATCCACCCTTTTCTACCTCCTCCCCCTGAGCAGAGTGGGGGAACAGCGAATGGGGGCTGTGGTCAGTCTGTGACACTTTCTCTCTGCCACTCCTTCACAGTCACTCCCTGCCCCTGCTCCACGTGGCGTCCCATGGCTCTGTACCACGGGGTCCATCCGTCAGGAGCAAACTGCTCCAGCACGGGTCCCCCACGGGCGGCAGCTCCCCCCAGACCCCCTGCTCCTGCGTGGGCTCCTCTCCACGGGCTGCAGCTCCGGCCCGGGGCCTGCTCCTGCGGGGGCTCTCCATGGGCCGCAGCCTCCTCCAGGCCACATCCACCTGCTCCACCGGGGGCTCCTCCACGGGCTGCAGCGTGGAGATCTGCTCCGTGTGGGACCCGTGGGCTGCAGGGGGACAGCCTGCTCCACCAGGGGCCTCTCCACAGGCCGCAGGGGAACTGCTGCTGCACGCCTGGAGCACCTCCTGCCCTCCTGCTGCACTAACCTTGGGGTCTGCAGGGCTGGTTCTCACTCCTCTCTCCCAGCTGCTGTTGTGCAGCATTTTTTTTTTTTTTCCATTTCTTCAGTCTGCTCTCCCAGAGGCCCAACCACCATTGCTCACTAGCCCGGCTCTGGCTAGCAGCGGGTCTCTTTTGGAGCTGGCTCTGATCTGACATGGGGCAGCTGCCGGGCTCTGCTCACAGAGGCCATCCCTGCAGCCCCCCTGCTACCAAAACCTTGCCATGTAAACACAATACATAACTATATTAATTGATGTGATTGTGATACATAGAAGTAGATCTCAGCTGAAACAATGTTTGGGAGTCTAGATGAAAGCTTTATTCTTTTAAGGAATTGTCAGGGCTGCAAGTTACAGCAAAATGAGTGGTTACCAAGATCACGGAATTGCACGTTCAGACATTTATACTATAAAGACTTCAGTGTAAATAGCAATTTCCTCCACTTTGCTTTTTGTTAGCATTAGAACTTCCTCTGCCTGTTAAAATAATCTGCTGACATTTACAAGAATCTTGTAATTTAAGCATTGGAAATTCAGGGGTCAGGAAATTACAGCAGCAAGCCTGTCCTCAAAAGGAAAGTATGCTCTACTACGCTACTGCAGTGGTTTTGTGCAAAGACTTTTCCATTCAAGTCTAATGCATAATTCATTGCAGCATTTGAGAAACCTTCCCAGGTTTAAGATAAAGTCTGTAACACTGAACAATAAACCAAACTTACTGGACCTCCAGAAGTCTTTTTAAAATGCTTGTTTCACAGAAATTTAATTAGATTGATTAGGATTACTGAGCTGTGCATCTGAGATTCCCCTAAAGGCCTTTCATTCTCATGAGAGTTTTCTACAATAATTAAACTCTAGCAGGACACTCAGTTGGAACTTTTAATAGTCACCCTTACAAACTAACGAGGGAGAGGAGAATGTTGAAGATATAGGTTCTGAAAGCAATACAAGCAGAAAAATACATTCTTTGAAACAAGTAAATGACCCAGGAAAGGAGAAAAAGAACGCTTTTTTTTTTTTTTTTTTTAATATTGAAAAGGTTGTTGAAATATCCTTTAACAGGTAAGTTGTACATATATTAATTATTTGGCCAGACTCTCCTTCCTTGAACACTTATTTGATTTAATTAATATGTCACTAAAACAAACAAACAAACAAACAAAAATAATTAAACCCTTCCCCAGTGCATTTATGAATTTAACTAGAGAGATTAAAAAAAATAAAATCATACTAAGGTCTTCGAAGAGGTCTTCACAGTTATCAAGAAATATTTCTGGGATGTCTCAAGCCAACCACAGACCACATATTTTTGAAATTATTTCTGTCTTCAAAAGATTTACAAAGACGACTCTCTTATTAATTCAGCTTTCAGCTGTGCTCAGGTCTACAAGATTCTGAGAATACAAAACTCTCTGCAGAAAGTGTGAGAAAATAAGTTTCCATGAAGACTTTATTTAAATAATCTTTTCTAATGGTAATTTACATGTACATGTGTTTGTGTAGACATAACTACCAAGTTATTAATACACTCCTTCATCATGGGTTAATATTGGAATTAATGTATGGTTTAGGTAGTAGGACCTTTCAGTTTCCCAAGGGCATCTTTTAAAATGGATGTTCAAAAGGTGAAAATCTGACTCTATTTAATGCACTAGGAAAAATGATGAGGTGTTTTGACTGTCTACATTAACAGTTCCTAAAATGGAAGGATGAATCATAACACTGGATTTCTTTTTATTATTATTATTATTAATTATGAGAGAAAGAAAAAGAGAGAGAGAGATTGCTCAAACATTCTTACAATGCAATATACTTATACTTACACTTTTCTCACACTTTTCTGTAAGTCTATATATTAAAATTAACACTATGCAGAATCATAGAGTCATTAAGGTTGGAAATGACCTGCAAGATCATCTGGTCTAACCATCCCACTACTACCAACATTACCCACTAAATCATGTCCCTGAGTACCACATCCAACTTTTTCTTAAACACTTCAGGGACGGTGGCTCCACAACTTCCCTGGGAAATTCCAATGCCTAACTGCTCTTTCTGAGAAGAAACTTCTACACATTGTCTCTTTTTATTGTAAATTTACCTTGCTATAAGAAAAGAATATTGCAATTTGATTAATGTTGATAGCATGAAATAAAACTGCTGAATGAATAAGAATAATCTCTGTAATTCAGTCAACAGCCTAAAGCAGTAAACGTAGCTTGTGAAAACAATATTTTTGCAGTGTCATACATCTTACATAAAGACGTATCAACAGCATACATCTTCTTTAATGTATGGTTTTGAATATATCCCCCTTAATCCTTTCCATTTCAGGCTTCTTTCAACACTAGGTAAAATCAGTCACATTTTCATGGACTTGGTAAGGAGGCTTGGATAAGGAGACATGGACTTGGACAAGGAGACATGGACCCGATAAGGAGAAAATCAGGACATCACAGATTTTCACTGTGTGACATTTGTTTTGTAGCATTGGTTATACTAGTTCCCAAATCTTAGTTAACCACAGAATGATTGCATTGAAGTGTCTGTAAAGCAACATAACAGATTTTATTTATTTATTTATTTTTCTGATGGGGTTTCATTCTGATGTATCAGATGACTCTTTCCAATGTGGTACTATATATCTTGGGAGCCTGAAGTAATCCCAGCAAAAAAAAATATTTCTCTTATTTTCAGTCCAGCTTGGACAGAAAAGCACAGTTATGAAATTCCCTTGTGATTTTGTTTCAGTACTAATAAATCATTTCAAAAGTCATGTTAAAAGATAAATCATCAGGTGCATTGAACTTAAAGAATACACAATCAACTTTGTGCACTTCAAAGCATACAGGACAACAAATAATGAAGTGTGTGGAAAATATTTTAATTGTGCCAACTTTTATTTATTTATTTATTTTAGCAGATAGTTAAATATTTGCTTCATTTTTTTTTTTAATAATTTATTTCTGCATTTTAATAAATAACACCTCCAACAGGTTCATGTCAGTAGTGGCTATAATTCTCAGCTAAGCCAGCTCCATTTGTTACAGCTAGAAATGAGAGATCAAGAAGATTCCAAATAGCCTAGACAGCAGGAGCCTAGATGAGTGTTTCATGGTAGTATAGTCAGGCAGGCTAACCTTGCCAAGATCTTCAACCTCGGTAGGGCTGGAAATTTTATTAACGCTTTACATGGGCAAATCTCAGGCTCAGAAAGGATATGTGAAAGAAAACCCTGGAAGGTTCTCAAGCTCTGGAGGCTGTGTGTTTGAAGAGCAGCTAGCTACTTTATATAGTTAGCCCTGAATCTAGTTTAGCTGTATTAGCTCCCTTTTGTAAGAGCTGTTGTTCTTCCTCTTCTGCTATCTCATGTAGGATACAGAGTAGCTTACTGAAATCAAAATGCTGTTGATCTGACTAACCTTGATAATTATATCGTGGCATGGTAACCTGAAAGTGTATTTTGCTTTGTCCTATCCTGCACTGACTGTGTGCATGTAGAAGGTGATGATGGGAGGACATAATACACACTGCCAACAGCACCACCACCTGCACACATCAGAGAGAGAAAATTCATTTTTCAGTATCACATCCTTGCCACTGAAGACTCAGAAGTCTGAGTATTTTATCATGAGAAAAGGAGTGTAATAGTTATTTCCTAATCATTTAATTAAGCTAGTCAAAATGTTTACATCTTTTTCATATTCTTCCTAAGTTAATTCTTCTCTATCCAAACCAGGATCTATTCTGTATCTTTATTACCCACTGACCAACACCAACAACTCCTAGTCAATTCAATTGACTTTGCAAGCTGTGCATTAATCATCAATATGAGGCATTACACTACTTCTAAGTAGTTATGGTTGCCATACTTGTATATAATATATTCAAATTGACAGCAATTTCTGGTATACTTGCCATTGTCTCTGTGATTGTCTTCATCCTATAGAACAACAGCTGTTGTTGTAATGCAATAACAATCATCTTTACCTGCCTGCTTTATTCTGATGTTTAAAAGGCTGTTTCTTGTCTCCTTTCCCACCATCCTCAGCATGTTGATCATATTCAACTAAGTACACGCAACCTCTCCTGCTTACCAAAATGTTCCACCTCATCTGCTCACTACTTTTTAAAGGGGCAACGCAGGACTTTTTTCTTTTTTTTTAACTAGTTTTGGGGGGCAGCCAGATACTATGCAGCACCTCTAGTGATCTGAAAACCCAAACTCCTGGAACATCCACAAGGTTGTTTGGCAATGAGTTACACATTTAATTAAATAAAAATCCCTTGTATTTGCTCTGTACCTGTAATCTAACTTCACTGGATGTCTCTAAGTCTTTTATTATGAGAAAAAGAGTGAAGTAGTTGTTTCCTAATGTTTCCTAATGATTTTTATTAAGCTAGTCTAGATTTTTAGATCTCTCATATCCTCCATAAGTCATATCTTCTCTATTCTAAACAGAAGCTATTCAGTATCTTTATTATCCACGTTGTCCTTCTCTGTACTTTGAGATTAAGGGGAGGGGGGACATAGAAAGGAAGGAGATCAGAACTTCATTCTTATTCAAGGTGTGAAGGCACCGATTAAACACAGATGAAAGGGAAATAATTACAATGGTTGATGATTAGGCAGACACTATAAGAACATTTGCTTAGGGGATAAGTGTTAAGGAACATTTATGTTGTGCAAAATCCAAATGTTAAATGGTCTATTTTTTAATGCTACGAAAATCTTACACAGAAAAAGTTGGAAATTTTATAATATTTCTGAAATGGCAATGCAATCACTTAAGAAAACACCCCCGCCCCCTTTTTTGAAGACATTGTTTCTAATTTCATTTACATAACTTAGTTTTCTACCTGCTGTTTAGCTTATTTGTGCATTTTTTTCTTGTTTTCTTTCTTTTTCTAAACTGAAGAAAAAAGAAAGAACAAAAAACAAACAAAAGTCCTACAAATTAACTAGAAATGTCTCAGTATTCATACTTATTATTGTGATGGTTTATACTAACATTTGGATATTATCAAAATGTTGGCCTCAGGGATTTTCTTTTTCCCCAGGGAATATCTAATATGAATGATATGATTAAATACTTGTTTATATTCCTGACCAATATTCATTTTTTTGAACCAGAGCCCTGTCAGATGCTATAAACTATAACCATGAGCTTGGTGATGTGGGACCTGCTATTCTAAAGGGCTCAATGCCATTTTTTTTACATTCAGTTGTTCTGCATCAACAAGATTTTCAATAGAGCTCAGCATATCATCATTCCCACCGTAATACTTGTGGCCAAACTTAGAAAAAAAAGCCCCACAGCTACTGCAGTGAAGCTTTTCAAAAATCTGGCAAACAGCAACATCCTGAAGAGCTGAAAATTGCAGCTGATGACTTTGCAGTTGTTCTATTTTACAGTTTATTGTTTGCAATGAAATGAAAAATGTCATCTTCTCCTACATTCTCCTTTTGTTTAGCAAAATAGTCACTTCTCTTATTCCCCTTATGTTTCTAAAAGGGAATGATAAGGAGGAATATACATGCATGCATATTAACAAGATCATCAAATATATAACTGCTTAGCTTGTAAATTCAGTTATAGTAAATTTTAAGTATGTTCTTTATGAAATTGTTAATGTTATATGAATTACAATTAATTTAAAAGACTAAACTGTTAACTTTTCAGAAGAACAGTAGAAACACTAATGTAATGGAAGCTGTCGGCATTAATACCATCTCAGTGAAAACTTCATACAGTTAAAGGAAAGGTGTCAAGCAAATCATTTTCTAAAAAAACACATTTCAGATGTTACTGTTGGAAATTATCAGTTTATAAGACAAGGTATGTTTTATGTGAGGTTTTCATTTTAGAATCCTTATCCTGTTTTTTTTTTTTTTTTTTTTTTGTCATTTGGTTGGTTGTTTTTGTTTGTTTGTTTTTAACTAGACAGAATATATACAATTTTGCTGGCTCTCCAATTCACAGATTCACAGATTCACAGATTTCTCTAGGTTGGAAGAGACCTCAAGATCATCGAGTCCAACCTCCGACCTAACGCTAAGTACTCCACTAAACCATATCCCTAAGCTCTACATCTAAACGTCTTTTAAAGACCTCCAGGGATGGTGACTCCACCACCTCCCTGGGCAGCCCGTTCCAATGCTTAATAACCCTTTCGGTAAAGAAGTACTTCCTAACATCCAACCTAAAACTCCCCTGTCGCAACTTTAGCCCATTCCCCCTCGTCCTGTCACTAGGCACGTGGGAGAATAGACCAACACCCACCTCTCTACAGCCTCCTTTCAGGTAACTGTAGAGAGCGATGAGGTCGCCCCTGAGCCTCCTCTTCTCCAGGCTGAACAAGCCCAGCTCCCTCAGCCGCTCCTCGTAAGACTTGTTCTCCAGACCCCTCACCAGCTTGGTCGCCCTTCTCTGGACTCGCTCGAGCACGTCCATGTCCTTCCTGTAGCGAGGGGCCCAAAACTGAACACAGTACTCGAGGTGCGGCCTCACCAGAGCCGAGTACAGGGGCACAATCACTTCCCTCGACCTGCTGGCCACACTGCTTCTTATACAGGCCAGGATGCCGTTGGCCTTCTTGGCCACCTGAGCACACTGCTGGCTCATATTCAGCCGACTATCCACCAATACTCCCAGGTCCTTCTCGGCCAGGCAGCTTTCCAGCCACTCATCTCCCAGCCTGTAGCTCTGCTTGGGGTTGTTGCAGCCCAGATGCAGGACCCGGCACTTGGCCTTGTTGAACTTCATACAGTTGACCTCAGCCCATCGCTCTAGCCTATCCAGATCCTCCTGCAGAGCCTTCCTGCCCTCGAGCAGATCGACACACGCACTTAGCTTGGTGTCATCTGCAAACTTACTGAGGGTGCACTGGACGCCCTCATCCAGATCATCAATAAAGATATTAAAGAGGACCGGCCCCAGTACCGAGCCCTGGGGGACACCACTAGTGACCGGCCTCCAACCAGATTTGACTCCATTCACCACAACTCTCTGGGCCCGGCCATCCAGCCAGTTTCTAACCCAGCGAAGCGTACGCCAGTCCAAGCCCCGAGCAGCCAGTTTCTTGAGGAGAATGTTGTGGGGAACGGTGTCAAAAGCCTTACTGAGGTCAAGGTAGACCACGTCCACAGCCTTTCCCTCATCCACCAAGCGCGTCACTTGGTCATAGAAGGAGAATTGTCTCTACTATCCTTTAAAACCAGTTGTCTAAATTCAACTGAGCTTGGCAGATGTGAAAGCTTGGTGCAAATCTCAAATACATGAAGATTAGATGTGTTCTACGATCAGCCATTCCAATTAGTGCTTTCCTTGAGAGCCAAGGGAGAGGCAGCACTTGCCTGGAACTGATAAGCACAGGAGGTCAGCCCACACAGGCAGTGCTTGCTCTCTGTCATCAGGTGGATATTCTCCTAGTTCTCCAGTCTAGGGGGAAAGTGATAAGCAGAGGCCTGCAAATGTGGCACCTGGGGATAAAGAAAGGCAAGAGACATAAGACATTATACAAAAGTAAGCTTCATTAACTTAAATGCTATACAAATGAGTTATGTTTCTCTAGTAATATTTGATGCCATGACGTCAAAAGACAAATAAAAAATTTGTTATCTCTAATGAAGTACCTATTTTTCCTCATCCAGTGAAAATGTTTGTTATAATTAAACAAGAAACATTTGAGCTAGGAAAATAAATAAATAAATATTTTATTCAAAGCCAAGTATCATCTTCTATTAATCATTAAATGTAAACAACACCACAGTTGTATTCAAATAATACAGCTATCCCACCTCTGTTGTCTCTGCTTGTGCTCTCTCTGTGCTTTCTTACCGTAGCAACAGTAGGACACAGAAAAACAAAACAAATCAGAAAGAGGACAGACACCTTCTTTGTGTATTCAAATAAATGCTTAATAGACACTGCCTCTCTGATGGTAATTTCTTAATTAAATTGATAGAGAAGAGTATTGAGGAAGATTATGTTGTAATCTCACTCACCAAGTGACACGTACCCCACAGAGGTGACAAAACCCACAAAACTGTAATTAAATAAACTGTGACTGCTTGCATCATGGATTTACTCTTCCAGATTACCTCATAGAACGATAAAAAGAGCTCTTTTAGAGCAATATATAATGTTGATGTCAGTTCTTTCACCAGCACATTTTTCAGTCTAAAAATATGCTTTCTTCCCACAAATCTCAATTCTCTTTGTGCATGGCAAGTTTACTCAGAGATGAATCAGAAAGTGTTCGTGAAAGAAACATATTACATTTGGTTAAAATCCATTCCTAATTTGAAACCACACCCATAAAAAATGTCATGTAAAAGTGATAAACAAATTAACATGTACTGTCTAACCCCCCAAATAATTCAAGCTAAAAATTTACATCAGTAGTATAGTGGAAAATACATTTTCATACACAGTATTAAACTCACAGGAGTGTTATCTTGTCCAGTATCTCTGCAAGACAACTTACTGTGGGTTAAGACAATGTAGATCTGCCTCCATTTCCATTGCAAATACCTCCACTATGAAGAGTGTTTAGCATATGGAATGACTTGCTCATATTTATTCCGTGGTAACATCCTGGGGGAAACAGACAGTGATAGACACCCCCTAGTTCTCCATCCATACTGCAGAAAGAAAGATTTGTCGGTGCTTGGGTTTATAGATAGACTGATATATGACTGATAGAGCACTAGGGTCGGTTCTGCGCTGGATATTTCTCATGAGACCTTCAGACCTTGTGAGATCTCCATCTGTTAAATGAGCACATTTTCAGTGTTCCAAGTAAGAGGAGCATAAATTCATCCTTATAGGCCAGTTATGCCACACAGATTGTATGATAGGAACTCCTCTTTCAGGTGAAAGCATATTTGAAGAACCATGTTACTGGGAACTGAATTCAGAATTTTAAACTTTTATCAATTATCAGCAAAATGTCAATAGTTACATGTTTACTTCTCATCTGATATCCATGATACAGAAAGGTCTTGAAGCAGCTTAATGGCAACATTCAGGAACTGATAATGTTTTGAACAGACTTCAGATCAGATGGAATGTGGTAGTTCCAACAATATTCTACAGTGTGGTGTTCTGTGCTTCACACAGAATCATTTTTAAAAATTCTTCCAATTTCAATTTCCAGTTAAAGAAAGATTGTAAAACCTGTGAAAATGCAAATTGTTCAAATATCTTAACAGACAAAAATTATACTTTATTATAGTTAGCTTATATTAAGAGATCAGAACTACGTTTCTAATAGTTCTACCTAAACACAAGATATTAAATGTAAATAACTTAGACAAAATCCAGACAGCTAACAGAAAATTATACCATCCTTACATGCTAAAGTTATTTAATGACAACAGAAGGATTTGTAAAGTTATAGTTGTCACTTACAACTAAAGTGCTCTCATATCATGCATGTTCTCGGTTTCATGAAAGAAAAAAAAAACACAAACAAACTAAGATGTGCTGATTGAATGATTCTTTGTCTGAAGAAAGGAAGATTTACAGAAAATGGAAAGCCTCAAAACAAAGAGATGAGATCTTATTTGTGTCTTGAATTCTTAGCTGCCACTAAGAGCATAAACAAATTAACATAGTCAAAAATATATATTTATGCACTGTTCAGACATTGTTTCCACATCACCTTCTTTCAGATACAAAAATCAACTTACTGTCTTCTACTTTAGCCTCAGTTCACCAGAGATTTATATATGTCATGTAATCTATCTTTCCAGTTTTCAATGACTGTATTCAGAATGCATACAGTTAATGAAGGGTGATTGAAAAATGTTAATAGAGTGGATATAATGAGGAAATGAAAGCTTAATTAAAAATTGAAATGTGAATTTACATTTTCATTACATGCATAGTATTTCTGTCATAGATATATAAATATATTTATTTTCTTTCTTTTCAGTTTAAATCCATATTTTCAATTTATTTAAAAAATATCATTCTTTGGAATAAAAAATTATCAGAAATTCACAAAAAATGAAATACAACAGTTCACAGCTTGAACTTCATTTCTCAGGACCATGCTGTGATGTTTACATACTTGTTTCTGATACCGGTTCATGGGGGAATTAAAATAACTGATTCTTCCATACTTGATCATTATAGTACTAATGCAAGTAAAAATAAAAAGCAGTATCATTTCGAAGATTAAAGATTTGTTCTTCTTTCATATACTTTTTTATTTTTCTTTTTTTAATATGGAACAGTAAATAATATAGTTCAGTAATGTACTACCAGTTAATAAGTACTTCTATCTGTGGCTAAGACATTTGTTTGTTGCTGCTATTTTTAAATTATTTTTTTCTAGACCTTTTCTATTTATATATATATATATATATATACATATGTTATCCTAGTTCTCCTTTTTCACCACAGAGCAAACAATAGTGCAGGCATTGCAGCCCTTTCTAATCTTCATTGTTAGCTGCTTTAGCAGATGCACAGGGAATATTTGTGTGCAAGGTGATTCCCTCCCCCATTTCCCATATCTTTAAGTCCTACCACTCTCCAAAGCCTTTTTAGCTGGTTACAGACCACTTCATTAGGAAAAAAAAAAAAATATTTTGAAACATATCTTACAGAGAGCCATCATCCCATGGGCTTCTGTGTTCCCTTGAAGATTTTGAGGTCTGCTTCCAAATCCACTCTGCAATATTTTTAATACAAAATGGAAGTATTCCAGGAGGAAACTTGAGAGGAAAATCTTGTTGTAGGACACCTTGTTTGTAAGAGGAAAATTAAGTCTCAACCATTCATTCTAATCCTTCCCCCCCTGCCCTTTATTAAAAGCAAATTGGATTTTTTTTTTTTTTCTGGTAACAAACAGTTCTCAGATGTCTAATTTATTCATCAAAGCCATTATCTTCCCTGTGACTTTTTTACCTTTCCACTGTGAATGTGGTACTCTCATTCATCTCAGTCACTGAAGTCACTCATTCTCTCTCCTTTTATTGAATGTAACAATATACCACACCAATTTTATGTACAGCAGGACTCTGGCAGTAAGTGTAGAAGAAAATACTTTTGAAGAATCTTATCTTGTCAAAATGGATATTTTAATGCATAAATAAATGCTTCTAAGATTTAAAAGATGTTTTAGTATCTTTGCCAACAGAGTTATACTCCTACAACTATTATTAGTATTATTATTATTATTGTTATTATTATCAGCGGTCATGGTCATCTAGAGAGATCCTGGATGACTGGAGACTTGCTAATGTGACGCCCATCTATAAGAAGGGTCGTAAGGAGGAGGTGAAGAACTACAGGCCTGTCAGCCTGACCTCGGTGCCAGGAAAGGTGATGGAACAGGGCCTCTTGAATGCAATCACACATTTAAGATCACGCAATTCACATATATTCACAATCATGCAATGTATGTGGGACAACTGGGGGATCAGGCCCGGTCAGCATGGGTTCATGAAAGGCAAGTCCTGCCTGACCAAACTCTTCTCCTATGACCGGGTGACCCGACTGGTGGATGAGGGATGATGTAGTCTACCTAGACTTCAGCAAGGCCTTTGACACGGTCTCCCACAGCATTGTCCTGGAGAAGCTGGCAGCCCATGGCTTGGACAAATACTCTCTTTGCTGGGTTAAAAACTGTCTGGATGGCCAGGCCCTGGGGAGTAGTGTCGAACGGAGTGAAATCCAGATGGCGACCGGTCACCGGTGGTGTTCCCCAGGGGTCGGTGTCGGGGCCCATCCTCTTTAATATCTTTATTGATGACTTGAATGAGGGAATTGAGTGCAACCTCAGTAAGTATGTAGACAAAACCAAGTTGGGGGGGAGGTATTGATCTGCTGGAGGGTAGGAAGGCCTTGCAGAGGGACCTGTACAGGTTGGATCGATGGGCAGAGGCCAGTGGGATGAGGTTTAACATGGCTAACTGCCGGGTCCTGCACTTTGGCCACAACAACCCCATGCAGTGTTACAGGCTTGTGGGAGAGTGGCTGGAAAGCTGTGCAGAGGAAAAGGATCTGGGGGTGCTGGTCAATGCTCACCTGAACATGAGCTGGCAGTGTGCCCAGGTGGCCAAGAAGGCCAAAGACATCATAGCTTGTATCAGGAATAGTGTAGCCAACAGGACCAGGGTGATTGTACCCCTGTACTCAGCTCTGCTGAGGCCACACCTCCAATGCTGTGTTCAGCTTTGGGCCCCTCAGTACAAGATGGACATCGAGGCCCTGGAGCTTGTCCATAGAAGGGCTATCAAGCTGGTGAAGGGCCTGGAACACAAGTCCTACAAGGAGCGGCTGAGGTAACTGGGGTTTGTTTAGTCTGGAGTATAGGAGGTTCAGGGGAGGCCTGATTGTTCTCTACAGCTACCTGAAAGGAAGTTGTGGGGAGCTAGGGGTCAGCCTTTTCTCACAGATAACTAGTGATAGGACTGGAGGGAATGGCCTCAAGTTCACCAGGGGTGGTTCAGGTTGGGAATTAGGAGACATTTCTTCTCAGAAAGAGTAGTCAGGCATTGGAACGGGTTGCCTAGGAAAGTTGTGGAGTCACTGTCCCTGGGGGTGTTCAAGGAAAGGTTGGATGTGGTGCTTAGGGACATGGCTTAGTGGGTGGTAGGGTGATGGTCGGACCAGTACTTGAGGTACGGCCTTGCCATAGCAGAGTACAAGGGGACGATCACCTCCCTCATCCTGCTGGTTACACTATTCCTGATACTTTTTACAGAGAATATTCTGATATTCCTGAGAGTTTTGAAACAAAGAAGGGGTGAACTTGAAAAACAGTTTGAAAGAATCATGAGCATCTTTTAGGCTGGACAGTTTAGGCTGGACATCAGGAAGAGGTTCTTCACCGAGAGGGTGATCTCACACTGGAACAGGCTCCCCAGTGAAGTAGTCACTGCACCAATCCTGTCTGAATTTAAGAAGCAATTGGACTGTGCACTTAGTCACATGGTCTAAAATTTTGGATAGACCTGTGCGGTGCCAGGAGTTGGACTTAACGCTCCTTATGGGTCTCTTCCAACTTGGGATATTCTATGATTCTATGATTCTATGATTCTATGATCTGCAACAGAATGTAAGGGACCCTGGGAAGGGGAGGCAGAGACATGGACACACCAGGATGTGAAGGCTCTGCCTGCAGCCACCAGCATTACCACCTACATGTGGGACAAGCAGAACCCACTGCCGTGGGATGAGTGTTCAAGGGGGTGTGACACAGGGGAACTGAACCCAAGGGGTGCAGAAGTGACCTTGCAGGAGCTTTCTCACTAGCACATGTTTTTGGAGTTGCAGGGAGTAGGGCAGGTGCAGGTAGAGCCACAGAACCACATGTCCTTCAGGAAAGTCTTCAGATAGCGGGTGCAGCTCTCCCTAGTGAGGAGGTGCATGTCTGCAACCCACGTGGCCTGGGAATAAGGTGGGGGGGTGCAAATAGCTGTTTACAGTATTAGACCTCCAGGGCATTAGATAAAAGAGTGCTTAGAAATTGGTATTTGTTAATATTTCATGTCTTGTCTTGTGGTTTATTTTTTGTACTACTGGTATTGATCCTGGATGCAGAATTCACAGTTTGCCAGTTAACTGAATGACATTAGCAAACCAATAAACTGCTTCAGTTCTGATTTGGTTTAAACTATGTGAACTGAGCAGTTTTTCTCTGTGACTGCTGCTGTCTACATTAACATTAACTGGAGTGTTTCCACTGGAGTGGAAGAAATCCTTAGAAACAGAAATGAAATTTGTTAACAAAATGGTCTGTGGAGTTCTTGAGTCTGGAGTTCTCCACAGACCTGTGGAGGTCTGTGGAGTGTGGAGCCACTTGCCGAGGCGATTGGCTCCGGGACAGACGCGTTCTGCAGTGGAGTGGGTGATCGAGACAGGCAGGGCTTTTTTTTCGGCATCGAGGCCACTCGAAGCAGCCGAGGGAGCCGCCAGGGCCCGGCAGCCCTCGTGAGGGAGGCTGACGAGGTGGAGGCGGAGCCAGTAGTGCCCCCTCCCCGGCCGTTCAAAAGCAGCCCCGAGGGAGCATGAGCGACCAGGAGCGCGGCGAACAGGGCGGGCAAACAGGGCGTGGTGCATCAGAAGGGTGGGGCACGGCAGTTTGCAGGGCAGTTCGCGCAGGCAGGGTGAGCCGTGATGGCCCCTCGCCGCTCTTTTTCAGCGGTCTTTCCCTTCGGTACTTGTAACCTGCCTGCGAGGAACCTGGTCATGGTATCAACCAGGCAAAAAACCATGGCCTCCACATCTCTTGCGGCCTCTCCAGCCACAGTCACCGATGTGGCTACTCAGACGGAGGCCTTGGGGAAACGCAGCCATCCAGGTCTTGGGCTGCAGGGTGTGCCTGAGTCTTCTGTCGGTATCCAACAGCAGCAGTGAGGGGTATGCCTGTCGCAGGTGTGCCCAGATTGAAGAGCTACGCAGCCAGGTAGCAGAGCTTTGGGAGGAGGTGAGCAGGCTCAGGAGCATCAGGGAGTCAGAGAGGGAAATTGACTGGTGGAGGTGTACTCTGCCCTCTCTGAGACAGACCCATGAGCCTGCCACAGCACAAGTGTCTCCTGCTACGCAGAAGACAAAAGTTCCCTCATTCCGCCTAGCAGTAGGAGGAAACCTAGTCCAAGGGGGGGAATGGAGGCAGGTTCCTGTTCAGGGTGGTAGGCGAGCCCTGTCCCTGCCCACCTCACCTTCCCATCTACCCTTATATAACAGGTATGAGGGTCTAG
This sequence comes from Anser brachyrhynchus, assembly GCF_964034855.1. Lineage (NCBI taxonomy): Eukaryota > Metazoa > Chordata > Aves > Anseriformes > Anatidae > Anser > Anser brachyrhynchus. The sequence continues at coordinate 103,639,769 of NC_137695.1, forward strand.
AACACGACAACCAGAACAACGAAGCAAGCGAAAGCCCGTCCCAGTTGAACAGGATGCCTAAGGCAAGGCAACCTACCCCCCCACATTGCTACATCAACTGTCAAAAAAGAAAAAAGGGTTATTGTCATGGGGGACTCCCTTTTGAAAGGGACAGAGGGCCCAATATGCCGACCGGACCCAAACCACATGGAAGTCTGTTGCCTCCCTGGGGCTTGGGTGAGAGACTTCACTAAGAAAGTCAAGCGCCTGGTATGGCCTACCGACTACTACCTGCTACTGGTCTTTCAGGCTGGTAATGACGAGGTAGCAACGAGAAGTCCGAGAGCGATCAAAAGAGACTTTAGGGCTTTGGGGTGACTACTTAAAGGATCAGGGGCACAGGTTGTGTTTGCCTCTGTCCTTCCGATAGGGGGGATCAATGCTGACAAGCAGACTCGTCACATTAACACGTGGCTTCGGGATTGGTGCAACCGGCAGAATTTTGTGGTTTTCGATCATGGGAAGGTCTACGCGACACCGGGCCTGCTGGCACCAAATGAGATGCGCCTCTCTCAGAGAGGGGTGAGGATTTTTGCTCAGGAGTTGGCAGGGCTGATAGATAGGGCTTTAAACTAGAGTCGAAGGGGGAAGGGGATAGAACCAGGCATGCCGGTGATGAGCTAAGGGATGGTGTGCTAGAATCAGGGGGACTGTGTGCTAGTGAGGCCCTTCAGTCGGATACACAAGGTGCTGCGTGTAGGGAGGCACGTTTGAAGTGCTTCTACACAAATGCACGCAGTATGAGGAATAAAATGGATGAGCTGGAAGTCTTGGCCCAGTCCCACAGCTACGACATCATCAGCATAAGCAAAACCTGGTGGGATGAATCCTGTGGCTAGTGTGTTGCAATAGATGGTTACAGGCTCTTCAGGAGGGACAGGCAGGGTAGGCGAGGTGGTGGGGTGACGATGTATGTGAAGAATGGGCTGGACTGTGTGGAACTTCAAGTTGGCAATGGCAAAGTTGAGAGCCTCTGGGTAAGGATTAAGGGACAAACAAATAAAGGGGATGTCATTGTGGGAGTCTATTACAGACCACCTGGCCAGGATGACAACGCTGGTGAATTACTCTTTACAGAACTAAGAGATGCCTCGAGATCGACTCCCCTCGTCCTAATGGGGGATTTCAACTTGCCAGATGTCAGCTGGGATCACCACACGGCTGACATGCCAGGAGGTTCATAAAGCACCTAGATGATAACTTCTTGGTGCAGGTACTAAGTGAGCCAACTAGGAAAGGCGCCTTCCTAGATCTGTTGCTGGAGAACAGAGAGGGTCTTGTGGGAGACGTGGCAATTGGCGGCCGTCTCGGTCATAGTGACCATGAAGTGGTTGAGTTTAGAATTTATGGTGACAGAAGGAAAACTGCCACCAAAACTTCAGCCCTGGATATGGGGAAAGCAGACTTCAGGCTGCTCAGGGAACTAGTCAGCAAGGTCCCCTGGGAAACTGCTTTTGAAGGCATTGGCGTCCATCAGTGCTGGTCCATCTTTACGCACTGCCTCCTAAAATCTCAAGATCAGGCGATTCCAAAATATCGGAAGTCAGGCAAGCGGGGCAGAAGGCCGGCCTGGCTGACCAGGGATCTTCTACTGGAGCTTACATGAAAAAAGAAAGTGTACGGCTGCACAAAGGAGGGTCAGGCAACGAGGAAGGAATATAGGGATGCTGTTCGTGTTTGTAGGGAGAAAATTTGTGTGGCCAAAGCCTAACTAGAGTTGAAGCTGGCCATATCTGTGCGAGACAAAAAAAAAAGGGGGTTTTAGATATGTGAACAGAAAAATGAGAACCAAAGAAAACATAGGTCCTCTGCTAGATGGGGAGGGTCTCCTCACAGACAATGACATAGGCAAAGCAGAGGAATTTAATGCCTTCTTCACCTCTGTATTCAACACTGATGATGGGCTTCGGGACCCAGGGTACCGTGAGTTGGAGGACCATGACGGCGGGAATGACAAACTCCCAACCGACCCTGAACGTGTGTGGGATTTGCTGCTTCACCTGGATCCATACAAGTCCATGGGTCCAGATGGAATTCAACCCAGGGTGCTTAAAGAGCTGGCTGACATCATCGCGGGACCTCTCTCAATTATTTTTCAACGATCTTGGGAATCTGGAGAGGTCCAATTGGACTGGAAGATGGCAAATGTAGTGCCAATTTTCAAGAAGGGTAAGAAAGAAGACCCTAGCAATTACAGGCCTGTCAGTCTCACATCAGTGCCTGGTAAAATTATGGAGAGGATGATCCTTGAAGTTACCGAAGCGCACCTGGGGGACAATGCAGTCATTGGTCCCAGCCAACATGGGTTCATGAGGAGTAGGTCCTGCTTAACAAATTTGATTTCTTTTTATGACAAGATCACCCATCTAGTCGATCAAGGGAAACCAGCTGATGTGATCTTTTTGGACTTCAGCAAAGCTTTTGACACAGTTTCCCACAGGATCCTACTGGACAAAATGTCCAGCATACAGCTAAACAAGAACATCATACGATGGGTGAGCAATTGGCTGACGGGCAGGGCTCAAAGGGTTGTGGTAAATGGGGCCACATCTGGCTGGAGGATGGTCACTAGTGGGGTCCCTCAAGGCTCCATTTTAGGGCCAGTCCTCTTCAATGTTTTTATAAATGATTTGGATGTAGGACTAGAAGGTGTTTTGAGCAAATTTGCCGACAACACCAAACTTGGAGGAGTTGTGGACTCAGATGAGAGTGGAAAGGCCTCGCAGAGAGATCTGGACAGATTGGAGAGCTGGGCAATCACCAACCACATGAAGTTTAACAAAAGCAAGTGCCGGGTCCTTCACCTGGGACGGGGCAACCCTGGCTATACGTACAGACTGGGTGACGAGACGCTGGAGAGCAGCCCCGCAGAGAGGGATCTGGGGGTTGTGGTTGACAGCAAGTTGAATATGAGCCAGCAGTGTGCCCTGGCAGCCAGAAGGGCCAACCGTATCCTGGGATGCATCAAGCATGGCATTGCTAGTCAGTCAAGGGAGGTGATTGTCCCGCTCTACTGTGCGCTGGTGCGGACTCACCTTGAGTACTGTGTGCAGTTCTGGGCACCACAGTACAAAAAGGACGTGAAACTGTTGGAGAGTGTCCAGAGGAGGGCGACGAAGATGGTGAAGAGCCTAGAGGGGAAGACATATGAGGAGCGGCTGAGGTCACTTGGCCTGTTCAGTCTGGAGAAGAGGCTGAGGGGGGACCTCATCGCTGCCTACAACTTCCTCAGGAGGGGGAGTGGAGAGGCAGGTGACCTATTCTCCGTTATCACCAGTGATAGGACCCGCGGGAACGGTGTTAAGCTGAGGCACAGGAAGTTTAGGCTAGACATCAGGAAGAGGTTCTTCACCGAGAGGGTGGTTGCACGCTGGAACAGGCTCCCCAGTGAAGTAGTCACTGCACCAACCCTGTCTGAATTTAAGAAGAGACTGGACTGTGCACTTAGTCACATGGTCTAAAATTTTGAATAGACCTGTGTGGTGCCAGGAGTTGGACTTGATGATCCTTATGGGTCCCTTCCAACTTGGGATATTCTATGATTCTATGATTCTTGGACAGATCCATAAACAGAGAAAAACAGCGCTCAAAAGCTATGGTGAAGAACTTTCTCAGGTAGCACTTACTTCTGAAGAGGGTGTTTATGAAAAGTTTAGTTAAAATATAGCCACCACAAATATTCTGTAGTACCCTACTTTTTGTTTCTACAAAACTGCTACTTTTTAGATTATTTTAGTGACAATCAAAATGTAAAAATTCTTTAAATTAATTTATTGTTGATTACAAGAATATCTGTAATTTGAATTGTGATATCTGCAGTTACTCCTTCAAAAATGGATCATATAATGGTCAAGCTCAGTCTGAAACTTTTTTGGTCTATGGGCTTGGCTTTTTTGTTTGTTTGTTTGTTTGCTTGCTTGCTTGTTTGTTTATTTGTTTGATTTTGTTTAAAAAAATAATAAAAAAAGGAGTGGGAGGAAACAAACCTATTCATTAGAAATAAGGACCTTGGTGCTTGATTGTTTTCCCTGATGAGGTAGATTGTAGTATATAGCAATTAATAGCTAAAGACACCTTTCATAATATGCATTCATTATATATGGATTTGTATTTCATATCTCCTAAATCCAAGTAAGCTTTAAGTTTGCTTTACAGAAATAATTTTTTCTTCTGGTTGCATCCAAAACATCTCCTGCTAAGTTTATTTGAGCGCTGAGGGCCAGGCAGGACATGGCAATGTTAAGTTAGTCATATTCAAACCTATTGTTCCATTAAGTAGAAATGTTCCACACAAGAAAAACACACACACACACACACAAAAAAAAAACACAAACAAACAAAAAACAACCAAAAAAAATCAAACCGCAAATCAAAAGCACATGGAAAATAAATAAATAAATAAATAAAACAAAACCCAGCAGCTGTAAAGTAAAGGATTAGATTATTATTAACTCTGAACCAATGATTTGTTTTTTCTTCATAATTCAGTGTCAGGTATTTCACTTCTTTTTGTGCATTCTGCACCATGGGAAGAAATCTAAAAATGCCACTTCTTGTAATAGCCGCAGACAAATTTAAAACTTTACTTACTACCCTTCTAATGAGCAGTGTCTCTCAGCAGGTGATATCTTTAATCTTCTAGTAAGACAAACATGATTTAAAATAATTCAAACTAAAACTAGACAATTTGAAAATCACTACAGGTGGAAAATAATTCCTTGCAGCAAGTGTTAGATAAGTAAAATGGCAGTTAATTGCTAAGTGACTTTCTAACCATCTGAAGATAATTAGGATCTAAGGTGATAAAAACTTTTTTTTTTTTTCACACAGTCTGATATAACTAGTATTGTTGGACAACCTTTGTAAGTAATAGAGTTTTCACAGTGGCAGAAAAACCAAAAATACCTAAATACTGTTCTACATCAGGCATATGTTTTAACCTAAAACAGATCTTGTAACCTAAAAATTATTAAAATAAAACAAAAACAACAACAACAACAAAACACCACAAAACAACAGAAATCCAGAATCGAAGCCAAAAGTTAATAACAATAAAAAGACACCTTTTAAAGTGATACTGTAGTGATTATTTTCATTTGCCCCCGTTTGTCCCTTCTCAGTCTTTCAGCATATTCAAATGTGATATTTACAAATCTTCGCATATTCTGGACTGCATTGTTCTCAGTGTAATCTGTGCACTGAAAATACTCCATTCAGCTCTGACACTTTATGGTTACATATTCTGTTTAGAGTAGATTAGTGAGAATTCCCGAAAGTGAAGTCAATCAATTAGAATGAGATTTTACTAATATGAAACAATTCAGAAGGCTGCGTTAGGAAGTTAGTGTAGGACATTTTAGCTAACAAAATACTAAAAGCTCATTCTGAACAAAATTGGAGTAATAAATAAATAAATAAATGAACCAAACCTCTAGTCTTTTTTTTTAAAAAACAAACAAACAAACAAACAACAACAACAAAAAAACGCGATGAACCATGCTTTCATGGAAATGGCTGAACATCTGTCTGCCGATGGGAACCAGTGAATGAATTCCTAATTTTGCTTTGCTTATATGTACAGCTTTTGCTTTAACTATTAAACCGTCTTTATCTTGACCCAAAAGTTCTCTCACTTCAACATTTCTGATTTTCTTGCTATCCCACTGTAGATGAGTGAGAGAGTGGCTGTATGGTGCCTACTGGGGTTAAACCACAACATTCACATTCACTCACATAGAACCACTGATTTAAGCTACATTAGCTATTGGAGACAATTCTACTGACTTCATTAATGCTGTTTTGCTTCACAATGAGTAGGTCTTCTGTTCATTTTAAACCTACACAGTATTTGTGTGGACAGGTTTGATCCTTAAGAAAACACTACAAGGTAGGAAAATGAATGAAACTGTGAAAGCAGAGAAAATTCTGGGATTTGCCTGAACCCTCATAGAAAGCACTGATTATAATAAATGATAAGTTTACTGAGGCTTACCTAATGTACTTGTTATAAGAATGCCTTCCCTGTAAAAGGATAATAATGCTTCAATATTTGTTATTACCTCCAGCTTTTATTTAGGCTCTGGCAAAGATGTAAAAACAATTTGTCTGTTTTTCCTTCAACACATAAACGACGTTAGATATTTGTTGTCTGACAGGTTTTCTGGCTGAGATCGGGGTAGGCAATGTCTGCTATCTGACTGCACAGATGCATTCACTCTCAAGTCCTCGTTGTTTCATTCTTGATAAAAGAATCTTCTCCCAGAGATCCTATTCCTTCCCTTAACCTGTTTTCTATTATTCCACCCATTCCAAGGCACTCCAGAATAGAAAATATTAGGTGAAACTTTTACCAAAGTCCTCCCAGTCTTTTGATATTTTCTAGGTCCACATCTTCATCTTGCAGACACATCTAGCATAAGCCATATTTCTCCCATACTGAACAACTAAATGGAAATAGAAAAAGTCTCCTTTGACATTTATATTCTTTTTAATTTTTTTTTAATGAAAAGTTGCTTCAGTACAAAATATATTTAAAAAAAAAAAAAAAAAAGATGCTTGCAAAAGCATACCAGGCTCGAAGCAACACTTCACAAGTAAAATTCACAAGTAAAAGAATTCTCTTAATAAGGATATCAGCGGTTGTGGCTTTTCATATTTCTTTAACACATCCCTTTTCTGTTAATGTTATAGTGTCTTGGTTATCAGAGGTAAGTTAATAGTACTGATAGAAGTGATCTTCTTTAAAAAAATGTTTTAATCACTAGGCAGTCCCATAGCAGATATTTCAAGTCTCAAGAATGGAGTCCAAATCCTACTTTTGTCTCACTCCCTACGCTTCATTGCATGAAGATAGCTCTTATCCAGGCTTCCTTTACTCTGCTTTTCCTTTACACAGCACAAGCAAATAAATGATTACCCATGACCAACTGGCCAGCTGTACTTGATATGGAGATCTACAGAGCATGACAGACTGCAGACAGAGCTATATTAACACTTTAGTGTACACATCCTTGAGTGTAGTTTAGCATCATGAATCAACTTCTTAGGTGCAGCTGGCAACCCAGGACAATGACTTCAATGACAACACTATTTTGAAAGAGATATTTTAAATGTCCATGATGGACTCTCCTAGTGGCTCAGAGAATGCAAAATATCTGAAAAACAAACAGCTTCAGGAAGACAAACCAAACCAAACTAAAAAACTCACAAATCTTAAGAGTAAGAAAGATGAGTCATTACTCTCTCCTGTTGGTGCAAGAGATCTCAAGAAAAGATCTCAAAATAAGTGTCCTGCAAAAAGAAAAAATGAGAGAAATTGTTTTATTTTTTAAGAGCACAGTGCTCTTAGCTAAGCATTATAAAATTACGAAGCCTAAAGGCAAATTCACCACTGACTTTCAGGGTGAATTATATAACCAGCTGTAGATAGGAATGAGCATTCCTGTCCTTATATGTATATGGTTTTATGTAGGATATTTACAGGCTTTCAAGACTCATTACAGAGTCCAAAACTTTGATTATATTCAAATATTGTGTAACTACCCATGTGAGACAATCATACATTTAATATCAAACTTAATAAAAGTTAGTCACTTAGCATACATGGTGCAAAGATAATTTCTCGCCCTTCCACTCTCCCTGGAATACAAACAGATTCTCAGGTTACAATTTTTTTTATTTTTTTTTTTTACCATATATATATATTTTAACATAATATATGGGACAGCTGAAGAGATTCTGTTCACCCATGATCTTTCAAGGATGTATGAGATAACCTAGTAAAAGGAATGCCTCACTGTAGATTTATATAAGGTCAGCTTGATTCAGTTTCAGAATCATTAAATACAGTTGATAGAGAGCATTGAAATAGGCTTTATCATAATAGTTTGCTATTTTCTGAAAACATACTATTTATCACTGTTCATATCAGATATTTTTGAGATATTAAGAAGCTAGAGGTAATGTAATCACAAATCATCTTGCGCAGCCTTCTTAGAAAATTGGCAGCATTTTTGCTACTGGAAGGCCTGTTATTCTTGTATTGTTTTAATAAAGTAGCATGCTTTATTTATACAACACATTACCTGAATCTGTAATGATAATTTGAGGTTAATAGAACTTGTATGTTAGTGCTGGTTCAATTCTGCCAGCTGCTATTAATGTATTGAGGTAATCATTCATTCAGAAAAATAATGCTAATCTCTCACACTTGAGGAGAGCAGAAGCACTCAAAACAGTGAGTGTCTCTTCAGACACAGATCCAGTGGGTTGCACTGGTTTTGAATTCAAACATCATAATTTCAGAAGGCAGAAAAGAAAAATCTGGATTTCAAAGACTGGCATTGCAATTGTTAGTGGGTCTACAAGCTAGGATGGAAAACCAACTCAGGGCTCAGTTCATATGAATTAAGTTTTGGAGCTAACCAGGCAACAGCACATCAGTCTTACTACAGAGGACACGACCAGGTGTGTGGCACATGCTTATCAGGACCAGAAAGGCAAGGCAAACAGTGATGTCACCAAGAAAAACACCATGAAAGATATCAACAACAACAACAAAATTTTGTGTAAATGCATTCAGAATAATGAGATATAGAAAACAGGATTACTCTGTTGCTCAACACAGAAAAAATAAAGATGAAAAAATGATGTCAGGAAATACAGTCCTTCTGCCTTTTCTGTTCAAGTCTCAGAAAGAAGTCAGTTAACAATAAATGACTGTAAACTTCATAGATTGAAGTAGTGAAGAAACAAATAAATGAACAAAAGATTCCATGTGACCTTGTTTCTTTTAGGACAGAATTGCACCCTTATGTATAGGAGACTCTACAAATGACTTATCTTGACATTCCTGAAGTTTTCAAAGAATCTCACATGATATTCTAATAATCCACCATGAAATAGATGAAACTTTAACAGCGTGGGTGGAAAACTGGTTAGACAAATTTCTAACAATAATTATGAATAATCTGCTATTGTCATGGAAGAATTTACTGAATGCAATTCCACAGGAATGTCTTAAACCAAGTACTAGTCAGTATTTTCTTTAATGACATGGAGAATAGAATACGGAATGCATAGTATTGAATTTACCAATAAAAAGAAAATCTAGAATGAACTGTAGGGACATGACAGTACAGTATCCAAGTTTTAAATAAGTCCAAATATACTGAAATATAGGAAAAAAAATCAATGGGGCAATAAAAACTGTTGTGCCTATGCAGGAGCAACCAGATACAGAAATACAGGAAGGAAAACAGTTGGACAGGTAGCACAGTATACGGAGAAGTTTGGAGCTTTATAATACATATAACTGAACATAAGATAAAAATGTATTCTTGTCTATTTCTTTATTTCTATGCTTAGTTTCACAAAAATGTGGGTCATTTCGATTTTAGAAGGAAGATTTGATAATTGTTTTCTACATACATAACAAACAATGATATTCCATGTCTCCAGTTTGTGAAACAGGAACTTTAAAAAAAAAAAAAAAAACCATTGGGAATAAGAAAACTCCCTATTTTGTGTCGATATAGCATGCACATACACTGCTAACCTCTCTTACAATAAGTATCAGTTAGAACTTTTCAATGAAAATATTTTTATATTGAGTCTGAAATGTTTGTATATTGAGTCTGAAATGTTTTGTTCCAGACGTCTTTGTTTCGGTTAGTATTCACTGATGCTCAAAAGAACTCTAAAAAGACCATATGGCTAAACCTATTTTCTTTTTTCCAAAATGGAAAAAAGAAAACCTCATGCTGACTTCCAACATGTCCTGCCTCAGGCTTTTGATTCCAGAGCCTCTGTCCCCTGCTTCTCATCTTCTCAATGCTGTGCAGTTCTTCATATGTTAGGTCTTTCTGCATGTTTCTCAGTTTCTCACAGTCTCATCTTTGAGAGTAATTGGATTGCAGTTTTTCCTTCTCTTTATCCATATTTTCATACCATCATGACAAAGTGGATACAAATGCATGCAAAGAGGTTTTCTGGGCTTTTCTCCTCATTTTATTTTTTTAAGTCTTTTAATGTCATATTGCCTTAGAAGAAAATGAAATTTCAACCCTGGAAGCCCTCAAATGTTTAAGATATATGAAAACAAAGGATGTGAAAAAGGAGGAGAAGGGGGAAAGCTCTCCATTTCTTTTCTTCATTCAAAAAGTTCCTACAGAGGTGAAGGCATTAATAACATTTACATGTTTGTTTTAAGCATCATGCCTCAGATTTGGATCATAGACGGGACTCTCTGAACAGCAGATATTACACATGAAGAAGCAATTATAATTGCTAGGCTTAAAATGAGAGACTAGAGGAAGTGAATATTTCAAGGAGGAAAGCACAAGGTAACTGCATCTACAGTACTATTGCTACTAGGAAGTTCTTTTGATTTCCTAGGCAAAAGAGAAAGAGATTTAATATCAATAAATAAAGTAGCAGATCTCTTGCTTTCAGGACCCAGGGATCATCACATCAAAAGTACTGTTCAAACTACTATGAGAAAGGACATATAAAGCCATTGTCCTTTAGAGAAAGCAGAAGGGATGCCTGTTCACTTGAACAACTTAATTTCTTGAAAAAGCTGTGATAGTTTGGGGAAGCATTAAAACTCTGTTTGAAAGGATACCATGTAGAGTATATTCATTCCAATTAACACTAACTAGCTCAAAGCACTTTAGAAGTCAGTACTTTCAGGTAAGAAATGCACAAAACTCATTGGAAGAAAGGAACAGACAAGAAAGTAAGAGTTTAAAAATGCAAACTAAATCAAAACAAAAATAAAAACAAAACAAATGCAAATAAAAAATCTGAAATATTTACTTCATCCTGCTATCAAAATATTTTTCTTTTGTTACTTTCTTCTGAATTTAGGCTGAAGTGGATTACAAGAATGGCATTCCTAATATCTTTAGCCAATACTCAACTTTTTTTTTTTTTTTTAATAAAGACATTACAGTTGAGCTTCAGTTGCAAACAGTTTTAAATGTTTTTATTTTTCAGAATTAAAAACAATACCTATGAAAATCTACTTCCCTTTGTATTCTTTTTATAAGTTTATTTAAGACTCTTAAAAGACCTGAACAAAAGTTAGCTGCTTATAACCATGTTTTAAGACAAAATGTTTTTTTATGTTTTAAGACAAAACTCATAAAAATAGCTTTAATAAATAATGTGTGTTTTAACATAAGATAAATTGACATAATAAAACAAAACAATATAATTGTATTTCAGTATAGTCTATAATTTTGACAGGTTTTTTTGTTTGTTTTGGTTTGGTTTTGTTTAACCAGCATGTAGCACTATTTGTATAACAGAATACAAAAGAAGGAAAAAAAAATGGCTGAGCAACCCAAAATATCTTTAATATGAGATGAAATGTTTTTATGTTTTCTTTCAGAGACCATTTAAACTGTTGTCTTTTTTTTTTTTCCCTACCTTAGTAATGAGTTTGATTTTGGCATGACTGCAAATGGATGCATTTGAACACTTCTGTTTCACATACGTACGTACCTTTACTAGTGTGAAGGTGCCTAATGGACCACCCTTGGTAAATGGCCTCAACAACAGCACCTGTGAAGATGAAAATGTGAATGCAAATAGCATGGGAGGATTGCATGCGTAAAACAGTCAGGGAGGACACCATCTTTAAGGGGAAAATGCAGCTAAGTTAGAGAGTAACCAGATAATTACAAAGAGATGCCAGAAACAAAGGAGTGAATTCGAAAGGAAGTGTAACAGAAGCATGATAATTTGCAAAGGGTAGGTTGGCACCCCGGAGAAGGAAGGAAGATGGGCACACCAGGTTGGGCACTGCCTGAAAGTGGCCTGCTGACATCATCATCTTGTCTCACACAGGACAGGTGCTTGGGGCAGGCTGTGTGCCACTGCTTGCAGGTGATTATGAACATTTCATGATGTCTGGTTTCACGGTTTATCTGTTGTAATTCTGGTATTGATTCTGCATGCATAGTTCACTGACTGCAGATTAATTATATCTTATTAGTAAACCAATAAACCTCTTCAATTTTGATTTGGTTTAAACTACAAAACAGAGTAGTTTTTCCCTCAAATGATTAATTGTTAGTTTGGAATTTTTTTTCTCCTATTGTGTCCAGGGATTCTAATGAGAGAAAGCACTTGGCTAGACATCAAATAAAGACACGGAACAAGCATGACTGCTGTTTTCAGGTGTTTAAGATTTTTTATTATTATTATTTTTTTAAATTACTTTGCAATTAGTAAGACATTGCTTTAAGAACATTAACAGGATCAGTGCATGTAAAAGAAAACTTTACTTTCTTTGCTCATTTGATGTTAATCAGATCAATGTTTTATCTTGTTTTCCATTTTTTTCAGTTTATTGATGTTTTAAAGATATTAGAATTGCATAAGTAATTTTTCACAGTGGATTCTACAAAAAAAAGACATTAAACCAAATTCTTTAACTGAAGTGTCAAAACTCAACAAATACCTCAGAAAACAGCTTATACTTCAGGTTGCATTTACATTATATTTACATTTACATACATACATTATCACATGCATTTCCTTAAATATTTATTGTCAATGATTATACTAAGCATTTTATTTCAGAGAAATACTTTAATTAAGAAACTAGCAGCATGGCCAAGATTTGCACATACGTGTTTAAGCGCAAGCTGCACTACTACAAGTTCATTCTATAGAAGCCTGCAGTTATGGGGAGAAACACACTTTTTGCACATTTCCAAGCAGAACAGAGTGGAACCATGACAAGGTATACTGTTAATTAACATCATATAATTTAATATTTCTTTATATGTCTGGTGTTTTTACATTAATGGACAGCTAAACTCCACCACACTCCTCCCTCACTCCCCCTCCTCAAAGGAAGAGGGGGAGAAAATACGATGAAAAAGGTCTTAAAGGTTGAGATAAATACAGGGAGATCACTCACGTAATACTGTCACAGGCAAAAAAGATTCAGCAAAGAGAGATTAATATAAGTTTTTGCCTATTACTAATGGTCTAGAGCAATGAGAAACTAAAAGAAAACTAAAAACACCTTCACCCCCATCAATCCACTTCTGCCTTGTCTCCCCGAGAAGCTCAGGAAACAGGCAATGTGGGTTGTGGTCAGTCCGTAACTGTCCTGATCACACAGTGGGCTCGAAGAGAAAATCGCAGTAACCCAGGAATCTTTGAAGTGATCATAGAATAGCCATAAGGCAAAGATTTAAAAAGATTGCCAGAAAAGGAAGTGATGCATGCTGAATAATGTATAATAAACTGTATAATAAATTACCAGAAAATGAGAAGCAATATGCCCTGTTAAATAATGGGTCCTGTCATTATGGGAAAGCATCAGAGGTGGAAGACTGCTGTATGGAGTCTCATATGACAAACTGCAGAAAGTGCTGAATGAGAAGGTGAATCGAGTCAATCTGCAGAAGTGAAGGCCATCCACCTGGCTTTAGGTATTGCTGAATGAGAAAAGTGGCTTGTGCTCTATCTCTATACTGACTCATGGATGGTGGGAAATGCCCTGTGGCGGTGGTTATAGCAATGGAAGCAGAGCAACTGGCAGCACAGAGGCAAACCCATCTAGGCTGCTGCGTTATGGCCAGATATTGCTGCCACGGTAGAGAACCTGTTTGTAAAAGTACTCCATGTAGATGCTCATGTGCCCAAGAGTTGGGCCTCTGAAGAACTTAAAAACAACCAGCAGGTGGATCAGGCTGCTATGACTGAAGTGGCTTAGGTGGGTCTGGACTGGCAACATAAGGGTGAATTATTATAGCTTAGTGGGCCAATGACACATCAGACCATCAAGGAAGAGATGCAACATACAGATGGGCTTGTGATTAAGCATATGCCTGACTGTGAACTCTATTGCACAAGTTATCCAAGGATCTGAAACATGTGCTGCAATCAAGAAAGCAAAGTGGTTAAAGCCTGTCTGGTACGGAGGAAGATGGTGGTTGAGTCGCCATCCCTGGAGGTCTTTAAAGGACGTTTAGATGTAGCCCTTAGTGATATGGTTTAGTGGAGGACTTGTTAGTGTTAGGGCAGAGGTTGGACTAGATGATCTTGGAGGTCCCTTCCAACCTAGACGATTCTGTGATTCTGTGATTCTGTGAAGATGACTTAAATATAAATATGGGGAGGCCTGGCATATTGATTATATCACACTCCCTCAAACCCCCAGTGGCAAGCATCATGTCCTTACAGTGGTGGAAGCAACCACCAGATGGCTGGAAACATATCTTGTGCCTCATGCCACTGTCTGAAACACTATCCGCAGCCTTGAAAAGCACATCTTATGGCGACATGGCACATCAGAAAGAACTGAGTCAGACAATGGGACTCAATTCCGAAACAACCTCATAGACACCTGGGCCAAAGAACATGACATTGAGTGGGTATATCACATCCCCTATCATGCACCAGCCTCTGGGAAAATCAAACAATACAATGGACTGGTAAAGACTACACTGAGGGCAATGGGTGCTGGGACATTCAAACATTGGGATGATACACATTTAGCAAAGGCCACTTGGTTAGTCAACACTATGAGATCTGCCAGTCAAACTAGCTCTGCACAGTCAAAATTTTTATGTAGTGTACAAGGAGACAAAGCCCCTGTAGTGCACATAAAGAACATGCTTTGGAAGTGTAGTGGGTTTACATGGCAAGGTTTTGTAAATTGGGGGCTCCAGGGGTGGCTTCTGTGAGCAGAGCCCAGCAGCTGCCCCATGTCAGATCAGAGCCAGCTCCAGCTGGCTCCTAACAGGACCCGCTGCTGGACAGAGCCGAGCCAATAAGCGATGTTGTTTGTGCCTCTGTGAAAGCATATTTAAGAAAGGGATAAAAAAGAAACATCCTTACGGCACAACAGCAGCTGGGAGAGTGAGGAGTGAAAAGGGTCCTGCAGACCCCAAGGTCAGTGCAGAAGGAAGGCAGGAGGTGCACCAGGCACAGAGCAGAAGTTCCCCTGCGGCCTGTGGAGAGGCCCCTGGTGGAGCAGGCTGTCCCCCCGCAGCCCATGGGTCCCACACGGAGCAGATCTCCACACTGCAGCCCGTGGAGGAGCCCCCGGTGGAGCAGGTGGATGTGGCCTGGAGGAGGCTGCGGCCAATGGAGAACCCCCGAAGGAGCAGGCCCCGGGCTGGAGCTGCAGCCCGTGGAGAGGAGCCCACGCAGGAGCAGAGGTTCTGGGGGGAGCTGCTGCCCGTGGGGGACCCGTGCTGCAACAGTCCATTCCTGAAGACACCCTGCTCCACTGTGATCCTCTCCACAGGCTGCAGGGGAACTTCTGCTCCAGTTCACGGAGTACCTCCTCCCCTCCTTCTTTGTTGACCTTTGTAGTCTGCAGGGCTGTTTCTCACTCCTCTCTCCCAGCTGCTGATGCACAGCAGATTTATTAATTTCTTAAATACACACTCACAGAGGCACCAGCATTGCTCAGTCGCTCAGCTTTGGCCACTGTCGGGTCCCTTCTGCAGCTGGCTGGAACTTTTATCTAACATGGAGCAATTTCTAGACACTTTTCACAGAGTGCACCCCTGCAGCCCCTCTGCTACCAAAACCTAGCCACATAAGCCCAATACAATTATTATCAGTGGATATTCCTTGAGCTCCTTCTTCCCTTCCAAATCATGACTATTAAAACTAAATCAATTTAATTACATGAAATGATAGCCAAGCGTTGTGATATTTATAATTACATTATTATTTCAAATTATGCTTGCATTACAAGCATTCATCCACTATTCTGGAATACTCTCCTCTTAACAGGATGCACCTGTTGATGTTAAATACATGTCTGATCTTGCACCGTCCTACCTATCTTTTATGTCTATTAAATTATGTTGTGGGTGCTGCTTCATCATTTTCTAGAAAATGATATCATATTTTCTCCAGGTTACAAATGTTGCAGAACAATAATGTAAGAATCATAGAATAAGTGAATATCCTGACTTTGAAGGGACTGATAAGGATCATTGAGTCCAACTCCTGACTCCACACATGATCATCCAAAATTCAGACAATCTGAAAGCATTATCTAAATGCTTCTTGAACTTCTGCAGGCTCGGTGCTGTGACCAGGTCACAGGGGATCCTGTTCCAGTACCCAACCACCCTCTCAGTGAAGAACCTTTTCCTGACATCCAGCCTGAACTTCCCCTGATGCATTTTCATGCTATTCCCTTGGATCCTATTTCTGGTCACCAGAGAGAAGAGATCAGCACCTGCCCCTCTGCTCCCCATTGTGAGGAAGCTGCAGGCCACCATGACATTTCCCCCCAGTCTCCACTTCTATTGGCTGAACAAACCAAGTGATGACAGCCATTTCTCATATGTCTTGCTTTCTAGACCCTTCATCATCTTCGTAGTCCTCCTTTGGACACTCTCTAATAGTTTTATGTCCTTTTTATATAGTGGCACCCAAATCTGTACACAGTACTCAAGGTGAGGCTGCACAAGTGCAGAGTAGACTGTGACAATCACTTCCTGCTCACTTAGGAAGAATTCCTAAACTCCAGTTCTAAACACTTGAGCATTCTCAGTTTCTCAGTCCTTTTTTTTTTTTTTTTTTTTTTTCAGGAATTGCAACAAGAAAAATATTTTTGATCAACTTCATATTTATGTTTGACTGCATAAGGATTTTTTATATCTTCCTCAACACATAAGCAACAGTAAATAGGTAGCTAAGCTAGTGCTCTCCCTGTGACTATAGAGGAAGTTCTCTAAGATTTTACCACAGTAACAATTTCATATTACCCCCCCTTGCCACACTAAATTTTCACATCCACTTCCCTGTGCACTCAGATGTGACTGTAGCTTTAAGTACTTAAGATTTCATCATCTTCCTTGATGCTATTTTCATAACAAAAATTATATGGATCCAACACTCTTGACCTATAGTTTCTCTCCCTATATTATTTTCACAGTAAGATCCTCATTCTGAAATTGCTGGCATGTGGTTGCCCACACAGTTCTTCTGAAACACTCAAATTCAGGAGAAGAGGAAGCAGATGATAATTATGTTATCTCTTCCACAGTGAATGCAAAAGTTTGTTTTTATTCTAATCACGCTGTCCTGGAAATCAAGACTTATACTTGAAGAACAGATGTTTCACGATCTTTTTCTTCACAGCAGAAACAGTAAAATATCACAATAAAACAATTAAGTCTCAATACTAACCCCAGACCCATCAAGCAAATATGCAGAAAAAAATCAACAAATGACAATATAATCCCCCCCCTCAAAAAACTATACAATTTATTTTCCCATAGTCACTCTTATAATATCTATTAAAAACTGCTTGGAAAACAAACAAACAACAACCATACAAAAAAAAATACAAATACAAAAATCTAAACCTTTGCTATCTCTGAGAAATAAAATACAACTCCAAAAATACAATTGAAAGGGCTCAAGGGTTGAGATGAGGGCAGGGAGATCACTCATGTATTACAGTCACGGACAAAGCAGACTCATTGTAGGAAGAATAATATAATTTATTGCCTATCACTACCAGACTAGAGTAGTGAGAATCTAAAAGTAAACTAAATCACTGATGCGATCAGCTCTGGTGCAGGTGCATTCTGCAGCGGAGTGGAGTATTGCAATGTACAGGGAGGTTCCTGCAAACAGAAACTCCAGAGGAGTGCAGAGACCTGCCAGAAGCTGGCAGCTCTCCCAAGAGTGTCTCGTGAGGCACAGGCAGGGCCAGGAGTAGTGGCGGCCACCCCCATATGTACAAAAGGAAGCCCTAGAGAATGACAGCGACCAGGGCATGGTGTGGCAGTTTGCACAGGAGGTCACCTCTTTCATGGAGGGCCATTCCACTGGTTGAGAGGGAAACTCAAAGTACACATGGCTGAGGTGATCAGCTTTGGTGCAGGCACGTTCCACAACGGAGTGTGGGATCACAGCTATCAGGGGGGTTCCCAAAAAGCAACCCTGGGAAGACCAGGGTGGGCTAACAGGCCTTGGTGCGTCTCCCAGGGTGTGGCATGGCAGTTCGTGTGGGAGGGCATGCAGGGAGGGCCCTGTCACTGCCACTTCTAACTGCTGTGGTAATCTGTTTGCAAGGAGCTCCATTCACGGTACCCAGGTAAGAGAAAGCTGTCCTTTGCATGTCCTCTGGCCTTTCCAGCCACAGGAACTGACACAGATACCCAGACAGAGCTCCCAAGGGAATACAGCCATCCAGGTCTCAGGCTATAGGGTGTGCCTGATTTTCATCAGTATCTGATGGCAGCAGTGAGTACACCTGTAGGAGGTGCATCCAAGTAGAACTGCTCAGCCTGGTGGCTGAGCTTCAGGAGGACATAGGCAGGCTGAGGAGCATTAGACAGTCAGAGAAAGATATCAAGTAGTGGAACCATTTTCTACCATCCCTGGGAAAGATGCATCAACCAGCCACAATACGAGAAAGAAGGATCCCCTGCCCTCTCGCCACCAGGCAGTAGGAGGGGACCTAAGAGATGGGGGGATTCAGAGAATCACACAGAATCACAGAATGATTGAGGTTGGAAGGAACCTCTGGAGATCATCTAGTCCAACCCCCCTGCCAAGCAGGGTCACCTGGAGCACGTTGCACAGGATTACATGCAGGCAGGTTTTGAATATCTCCAGAGAAGGAGACTTCACAGACTCTCTGGGCAACCTGTTCCTGTGCTCTGTCACCCTCACAGTAAACCATATCATGGGGTGCATCAAGTTCAACATTGGTAGGCAGTTGATGGAAGTGATTGTCCCACTCTACTCTGTGCTGGTGCAGCCTCACCTTGAGTAGTGTGTGCAGTTTTTGGTGTCACAATATAGGAAATAAAACTGTTAGATAGTGTTCAAAGTAGGGCAACAAAGATGATGAAGGGTCTAGAGGGGAAGATGTATGAGGATCAGATGAAGCCACTTGGTTTGTTCAGAAGAGACTGAAGAGACTGAGGGGAAACCTCATCATGGCCACAGCTTCCCCATGAGGGGGAGTGAAGGGGCAGGTGCTGATTTATTCTCTCTGGTGACCAGCAGCAAGACCTGAGAGAATGTCATGAAGCTGCATCAGGGGAAGTTCAGGCTGGATGTTAGGAGAAGGTTCTTCACTGAGAGGGTGATTGGGTGCTGGAACAGGCTCCGCAGAAAAGTGTTCATGGTAGCAAGCCTGCTGGAGTTCCAGAAGCATTTGTACAATGCTCTCAGACATCTGCTTTGATATTTGGATATATCAACTCCTGACTCTTGTGTGGAGTCAGGAGTAAGACTCAATGATTCTTGTGGGTCCCTTCCAACTCAAGATATTCTATAATTCTACAATAAAAACACCTTCCTCCCCATCCACCCTCTTCTACCACCTCCCCTGAAGCCATGTAAAGGAACAGGTAATGGGGGTTGCTGTCAGTCCATGAATCTTCATAATATGCCACTCCTTCATGGCCATTCTCTTCTCCTCCAGTGTGGGGTCCCTACCTTGGGATGCAGTTCTTCCTGAACTGATTCTATATGGGCTTCCTGCTTCCATGAGACTTCCTGCTCCATCATGGGCTCCTCTCTACAGGCTATATGTCTGGCCTGGAGTCTGCTCCATGGATCACAGCCTCCTTCAGGCCAGATCCACCTGCTCCACCGTGGGCTTCTCTGTGGACTGCAGTATGGAAATCTGCTCTGCTGTGTTACACCACAGGCTTCAGCAGAACATCTGCTCCAGTGCCTGGAGCACCTCTTCCCATCCTTCTTCCCTGACTTTGGTGTCTGCTTTTCCCTTGACATTTTCTTACTGTTTTCTCTCAGCTGCTGTTGCACAGCAGTTTTTTCCTTTCTTAAATCTGCTCTCACAGAGGCACAACCAGCATCACTCACTTGCAGAGCTTTGGCCACTATCAGGTCCCTTTTGGAGCCAGCTGGAACTGGCTCTTATCTAACATGGAACAGATTCCAGACTCTTCTCACAGAGGCCCTGCAGCCCCTGTGCTACCAAAACCTTGCTACATAAACCCAGTTCAAGGCTGGGCTGCCTTGTGCCTGACACAGACAGTTCTAGCCAGCTCCAATGGTCCCACAATGGTCTCCCACAAACAGGGCTGCGCCATAAACCGGGTGTGGGTGCCTTGCACAAAGCCCATGGAAGAATGGGAGCCAGGCAGCATGGAGTGTGGGAAAAGGGGTGAAAAACAGCCCTGGGAGCACTGAGAGACAAGGTGCTCTACATGCCAGAGCAGATACCCTGTAGCCTGTGGAGAAGACCATAGCATATAATCTCTGCAGACCATGGAGGAGCACGTGAGAGCAGTTATCCACACTGCAGCCTGTGGAAGATCCCACACCAGAGAATGAAGATGTTCCTTGAAGGAAGATGCAGCCTGTAGAGAGCTAACACAGGAGCTGGCTACTGGCAAAAACTGCAGCCCGTGGAGGAGCAGGTGATCTGTCGGGAGCAGCTGCCCATGGGAGACCCATGCTGGAGCAGCCTGTTCTTGAAGGATGAACTCTGTGATACAGACCCCGAAGAACTGCAGCTGTTAGGAAGCCCACATAGGATCAATTCAGGAAGGATGGCATCCCATGTGAGGGACCCCATGCTGGAGCAGGGGAAGAGAGTAACCATGAGGTAACAGCAGAGACAGCAACAACCATGGGCTGACCACAACCCCCATTCCCCACTCACCTGCATTGCTTGGGGGAGGGGGGCAATTGGGAGTGAAGGACTAAAGTTGAGCCTAGGAGGAAGGTGGGATGCTGGGAAGGTGGTTTTTCTTGTTGTTGTTGTTTGTTTGTTTCTCATCATCTTAGTCTATTTTTAACTGGCAGTAAATTAAATTAATCTTCCCCAAGTTGAGTCTGTTTTACTCATGACAGTAATTGGTAATCGATATCCTCGTCCTTATGTCAACCTATGAGATTTTTGACTTATTTTCTCCCCCTTTCCTGTTGAGGAGGTGTAGTGGGAGAGAGGCTGGTTGGGAGCCTGGCAGATGGCCAAGGTCAACCCAACACATATTCTTATATCCTTTCTTTGTATAAGGAAATAAAACACCTTCCTACACTTATTTTGTGTAGGTGAGGAAGCTGTTCTCTTGGACAGATCTCAAAGTATATGAAGAGAAATGTCTCTTAAATTTTGTTAGCTAGCATTCTGCAGAAATATATATATATTTCATTTTAAAACAATTTTAATTATAAACCAGGTTTTATCACAGTTTAATGTCTATTAAAATATTGTATATTTTATATATTTGAGGTAGATCATATATATATATTTAGTGTTGCAGTGTATCATATATATGAAGGTGTTGTGGTTTAACCCAGCTGGCAGCTAAACACCACACAGCCGTTCGCTCGCCCTCCCCCCTCCCTCTCTGGGATGGGGGAGAGAAACGGGAAAGTGAAGCCGGTGAGTTGAGATAAAGACAGTTTATTAAGACAGGAATATAATAATAACAATAATAATAATAATAGTGATAATGATAACAAGTGATGCACAATGCAATTGCTCACCACCCGCTGACCGATGCCCAGCCTATCCCCGAGCAGCCGGCCCCCCCACCCCGGCCAGCCACCCCTATATATTGTTTAGCATGACGTCAGATGGTATGGAATACCCCTTTGGCCAGTTTGGGTCAGCTGTCCTGGGTCTGTCCCCTCCCAGCTCCTGCTGCACCCCTAGCCTGCTTGCTGGCAGGACAGAGCGAGAAGCTGAAAAGTCCTTGGCCTGGTGTAAACACTGCTCTGCAACAATTAAAACATCAGCATGTTATCAGCGCTCTTCTCATCCTAATCCAAAACATAGCACCCTACCAGCTACTATGAGGAAAAATTAACTCTGTCCTAACTGGAACCAGGACAGAAGGTTATACACATTGGAAGTTTACAAGCCAAAATAAAATAGTCTTCAACATAAGACAGGTTTAAGAGATGGAAACAAGAATTGTGATAGCGCTTCCATGAACAAAAAGCAGATTCAGAAGGTTAAAAAAAAAAAAAAAAAAGCTCAAAGCTTTTCTACTACACAGTGGTTACCTCAGGAAAATGCCTGTATGGTTTTATTTATTTCACAATCTTTAGTACAATATTCTGGACAATACATGTGATGGAGAACATAATGATTTTGAGTTAATGTTGCAAAACATTGGGAATCACCTTCCAGGGCACTGAGGCGAAGGTAAAATGCTGTTAAAAGTAGGAATGGGTATTAACTGAAGTTGAATAATAGGAAAGATTCATTCAAAACCTAAATGATAAACTCAAATCAATAGTGAAATATATCCCCATATTTTCTTTATTGTGCATTGATTGTGAAATGGTTCAAATGTAAGCTGTTGCTACTCAACATAAAATAAAAATAAATTTTATTGTGCTGAAAATAAAAAAAATGTGTTGAAAATAAAAGGTATTGAAAGGCAAATAAGGGTATTAGAAAAAAAAGTGATAAATGTTGTTATTCCATGCTGGTTCAGAAGAGTTTTTTAGATCAGCTGAACACTGGATTAAAAAATCTTAAAAAATAAATAAAAAAGCTCATTAAATCATATCCACATATACATGAATGAGGAAACTGAAAAGACTGTGAGATAGAATTAATGCATATTGAATTATACAACTTGCATTCCTGGATAACAGTGCAGCTGAATATACCAGAGGAATGGGTTTATTTTCTGTCTGTGTTATCATAACCAACTTTTATTAATTCACTTCCAACAGTTGTGATACTAGCACTATTTCTGGACTTTTTCAGTCTTTCAGTTAACTGGAACTACTATGTGTGTCTTAAATTTAAGATATAGTTTTGTGATATTGAAGTCAGAATTAACATAGAACTTTCAGAGAACTGCAAATAGCTTTATAGAACAGTTGCATGATGAAATATATTAGGTTTTTAATTGTTGCAATTAAATGGATTACTGAAGCAAATATGGGCTGATTAAAGTGTCTAGAATGGAGAGAAAGCCTATAATTCTTTATTTTTATTTTATTTTATTTTATTTTATTTTATTTTATTTATTTTATTTTATTTTATTTTATTTTATTTTATTTTATTTTATTTTATTTTATTTTATTTTATTTTATTTTATTTTATTTTATTTTATATTTTTTTCTCCTCAGGGCAAGGGATACATTTCTAAGCTGATCAGCCTATGAAAGCTTTACAGTAAAAGGAATACAAGCTTACACAAAGGCAGCCTTAAATATCTTGTTCACACTTAGCTGTTTTAGATGCCTAAGTTAGACTGCATAAAGCTTATCCAAAGTGAGTCCAAAGAATATACTATTAAAATTAGTAATCCAGAAGAAGACAATTTAAAGTAATGCAAAATTAGAAAAGGATAGTGAATATTAAACAAATGGTGGTAAACAGTAGAAACCAGCTGCTAGAAAGAAGTAAAGCAAATAGACTGAATCAGTGGTAGGATTAGTACACAGAAATCCTTTCATCAAAAGGCAATAACTGTTCACAGGGTAGAGACTAGAAATGAAACACTAATGACCTGCATATCTAACCTTTGACTTCTCTTGCTACCCAAGCCAAAGTTTGTATTCATGTACTATATTATCATGTATATTCTGTGGTCAGAGAGATATTACTTTGATTTTATACAGTACAGTATAAGCTTTCATCTCTTGTGTATAATCAGAGCTATCCCTAATGATATATTTACATAAAACATATTTCTAGCATAATTTCAACAGTGAAGTCAAGCAAAACTCTCAGAAATCCTTGAAAAACCTTAGAAGTTATTTTTGCAGATGATGGTAATGAATGTTTTATAACACAAAATTTAGATTTTTTTGATTGTCTGGCTTTCCAAAATTGAAATGAATATGTATATGCATTTCTATTTCATGCTGTGCTGTTTCTAGCCTAATTGCATTTCTACTGTGACTTGACTGTTATTCCTGCAGTACTTTTCAAAAAAAAATGTGTACACATATGCATATGTGTATATATATACAGACATATACATATATATGTATATATTTCTCATCGGAGATTTTTTAAAATGAAATTAAAAAAAAAAAAAAAAAAAGATACTTTTTTCCACTACTACTCCCAACAGAAAAAAAAATAATAATAATAAAAAAGATTATAACATCAAACAAAATATCAACATTTAAACGTATGTAAAAGGTATGGCTGAATTTTGCACAGATTTCTAGTTGTGAAAGTTGCTTTAGAAGGAACAAATTAGTTTCAGAAAGTTCATGATGAGAACATGAATTATAGATCTTGGTAAGAAATTAGGGAGCAACAGATCTGTTAATCATAGAAACAGCTAGGATGGAGAGCAGCCCTGGGGAGAAGACCTGGTGCTGGTGGATGAGAAGCTCAACATGAGCTGGCAATGTGCGCTTGCAGCCCAGAAAGCCAACTGTATCCTGGGCTGTATCAAAAGAAGCGTGGCCATCAGGTCAAGGGAGATGATCATACCCCTCTACTCTGCTCTTGTGAGACCCCACCTGGAGACTGCATTTAGCTCTGGGGCCCCAGCACAAGAAGGACATGGACGTATTAGGACGAGTCCGGAGGAGGGCCATGAAGATGATCCAAGGTCTGGAGCACGTCTCCTATGAAGACAGGCTGAGGGAGCTGGGGTTGTTCAGCCTGGATAAGAGAAGGCTCTGGGAAGACCTTATAGCGGCCTTCCAGTACTTAAAGGGGGCCTACAGGAAAGCTGGGGAGAGACTGTTCTTCAGGGAGTATAGTGATAGGACAAGGAGTAATGGCTTTAAACTAAAAATGGTAGATTTAGATTAGACATTAGGAAGAAGGTGGTGAGGCACTGGAACAGGTTGCCCAGAGGAGCTGTTCCTGGTTGTTCCTGTTCTATACCTGGAAGTGTTCAAAGACAGATTGGATGGGGCTTTGAATGACCTGGTCTAATGGAAGGTGTCCCTACCCATGGCAGGGAGCTTGGAATTAGATAATCTTTAAGGTCCTTTCCAACTCAAACCATTCTGTGATTCTATGATAAAGCATAGGTTCACACACATGCAAATTCTAAATATATCTAGTATGAGGTGTTTTTGATATGGTAGATCTGGTATTCAGCTATACATGTATATATGTATATACAATATATATTTTTTTCTTGTACAGAAATAAACCTGATTGCATTAACACACCAACCAATCATCAGATGGGTGGAAATGCCAAGGCACTATGTTTTCCTAAAACAAATTACTAGGAAACAGATACTTCTGAGATTATCATATATTAAACTGATACGTTAAGAATGAAAAGAAAAAAAAAGTAGTAATAGAAAAAAATATTTTTCTTTCAAAGAAAATATCTTTCTTCCAAAGAACAGTAGAATTCAAAATGAAATATAATTCTGTACTTAATTTGATAAAGCAATTTTCATAGAAGAACTGGAGTTCAGTCAGTGGTGTTTGTAAAAACAGATTAAATCACTTTTCAGATTTAGAGGCTATTTAGCCTAAAGAAATATTTATTCTATTGGAATGAAAATACTATCTTTCTTCCTTATTAAAAGCACATCTCATTATTAATCATTGGATACACTATCTTGCCTGTTGCAAAACTCCTGGTGACCTCAGAGAGGTGAGGATTTTTTGTTTATTTTCATAAGCATTTTCACAAGTATCTTCCATCACATACTGTGCAGATTCACTTTGTATACTTTGAAATTTACATTATTGATACGATCAACATATATAAAAAAATGAATAGGGTAGGAAAAGCTACTGCATCATACTTATTTCAGAGAACAAACCCAAATAAGTTATTCTTTTTATCTCTCAACTATGAAAAAAACAACACACTCTCCCCTCCCCTCCTCCCCTTCCCCCCCCCCCCAAAAAAAAGCATATCACCACCACCAAGACACTTTCTTGCACATCGGTAAATTCAGTGATTTAAAACTACCAATTATTAAGTAGTAGGTAATATATAAGACTAAATATACCTTTAGTTACCTCACTCAGTAAAGATTTGTAACTAAGATATTGTTTTTTTCATTATTACCATCATTACTGAAGGATCTTTAAAGCTAAATCATGAGCAGAAATCTTTCACATTAGTTGAAACTGTGGATTCCTCTCACCTCTTCTTAGCCATGCAAAAGGTAAGTATGGTAACAACAATTTTTATACCATCTCTTCTTATATTATTCCATCATGTTAGTTACATTTCATTTGTTAGAATACACCATCTTCTTTCTTCCAGTTACTACATCAGAAGCCCCGATGACTACATCAAACCAGATGTTTAAACGGGTAAGTACCGATGAATGAATCCTTCCTCAAAACACATTATTTTCTCCAGAGAGCTTATATGTAGGTAAATTATATCAGTAAATTCCTGCTGTGGAACAGCCTCAGTAAGACATTATGCCATGCTTTTGATGCTAAAGAAATAGCAGCTACATATGACTAAGTAGGGGAACTGATCAGTTGAGAGAGTCCTCTGGGCTTGCCCTCCAAAATTCAACTCCAAAATATATGGGAATGGCTCGTGAATGCAGTGTTCAGGGTCGGAAAGGAGTCCTGTGCTACTGGAGTCCTTTAAATCCAGATGTGCTTTCAAAGACAGTGGCCTAACATATCTTAACCAGGCAGCAGCTGGGAATACAGTAACTTAGATAATGAAAATCAGTACTTTATCAACTTTAAGTTTTATTTTTATTTTTATCTCTGTCCCTAAATTTAGCCCTGTAGATCTCTGATTCTATAAACTCTTTAAGAGATATGTACAGCTTTACTCACATGAGTAATCTGATTTAATGTCTGGGATTCTTCTCAAAAGAAACTATCTGAAGGCTTTGATTCTGTTGAATGAAATGTCTGGTGGTTTAGGAGATAAATTTGAAACAATCTTTAGTATGCAATTGCATAACAGATATAAATATATCAATAAAGGAGCTCTAAATCTACTAATATGCTTAAACTGATGAAGCTAAACTACATAGTTGATCTTTGAGTGCTAAAGCTTGTGGAAAACAGATTCAATTCACAAATCTGTAGCACTATACAGTAAATAAACAAAAATTCATTTCATGGTATTTCAATTTTTATGGTATTGTTTGAGACAGTCTGTAGGTTGCTATTGCTTCTACTATAAAAATTGTAATATTATAGTGTTGGCTGGTAGTGTGGATCTAGTTAAAGGTCTGCCAGTTTTTCCATTATAAACCTCTATTTTTAAAGGCCTAGAATTCCACTATAAAATTTTCTTCAGACAAGCATGTAAACCACTTTCACATACACGCACTCAGAAACAGAGGCACACTTAAAGCATATGGCCATAATTTTCAAAGGTAAACCTAAAAAAAAAAGATGCAAAAATTAGACAAATAACGACCTAGATTCACAAGGAGGCACAAATTGGTGAAGCAACATTAAGAGCTTGCAATTTAACCCATACTATAAAGAAATGCTAGAAAACATTTTTTCTTTTTGTCTCTGTAGCATGATGTAGGAATTGGAACATAGCAACAGTGGTGGTCAAACAAACACTCAGGGAGGAATCAGTGGACAAAGATGAGCCCCAAATTCTTCCCACCCATCTATTTTGCCTGCTTTACCTACTGCATTAGAAATAGGCTGCTTGATCTTTTCCACTGTATTTTGATGAATCATCATCACTTTCTCTAGCTAGTTTTTCCAAACTCTTTACTGTTGTACATTTACAGTGAAATAGAAGGAAAAAAAATGTAAAAATAAGAATAGATTTAGGATTAATTAACTCAGAAACCAAAAACCCTTTGAGAATTCTGATTTTTTTTTTCATAAAAGGTAATTTCAAATGCAATTACGTTTAAATTATTTTGAAGCAAAAAAAGCTATGCTGTTTTTTACTGAAAGAAAGGACTGGTTTGAAAATCTTCCTGACAGAAACTGCTTTAAAAAGGAAGCATTTAATTTAATTTTATTTTGTTTTATTTTATTTTATTTTATTTTATTTTATTTTATTTTATTTTATTTTATTTTATTTTATTTTATTTTATTTTATTTTATTTTATTTATTTTATTCCTAGCTACATTGTAAATTCTTTGTAAAGTGCAATTTTCAGAGTAGAAGAGTGATAAGGAAACTGTTGGTATTCAGTTTTCGATGTTGGTATGCTTACGGTCAATAATATCTAACATCATCTTTTTTGACATACAGGTCATCTAGCATCATACGGAAGGTGATATTCATGCTATAATGCTTCTTAAATCTTGTTCAATGCTTCTTAAAAACAAACAAGCAAAACTTTATCAAATGCGAAATTACTTGCAATAAAGCTCTCAACTTTACATGATCTCAAAAAAAAAGTTTCTTTCTTATTATGAGTCAAAGCCAGAGCACAAAAATACAAGACAAAAATTTTCCATAACAGTTTCTGTAAAAGTTACTTGATAAAGTTATTTTGCTTCATCTTTGGAGAAAAACCCAAACTCTTTAATTTAAAGGCCTTATAATGTGTTCAGATTGATTAGCACAGTAACCCAGACTAATTAATTAATAAAGCAATATTTTAGTTTAGAAAAAAAACAGATCACAGTTTACAGCTGGAGTCTAATGACTGTTTTCAGGAAGCCTTGCAACGAGTGTGACCCTGGTGGATTTGTAAGGGGTGAAGTACAAGAGAAAACATGAGAAAAGAGTACTTCACTATTAAGATGGTTGTTAATTTTCATATGAGGTTTTATTTTATTGTGAGAGATGGTGATGATTGAGACAGTATATGAAATCACTGCATTTCATTGTTGCTTAAATGTTTCCTTGGCTCCGTCAGGCAATGTACAAGCTGTAAAGAACAACAAACTGTATCATCTCATTGTTTCCAGCCAACTCAAAATAGTGTTGAGTATTTTTTGTATGCAGAAATATCACTATTTCAATATAGATTAAATATTTTAATACACTAATGGACTATTGACATATGCAGACACCTCTATCTTCGATAGAAGTAAACTTCTGTAATAATTCCTATTGTCTAATTCAGTGAATATTTGTGGGCAAGTATTGAAGTTAAATCTGAAAAGAACCATTTTCTATGGATTAGAGAGAGGAGAGAGAAAAACAGGGGAGTCATGAGAGAGTGGGACTTCCTCCAGTATTCTACCATTCACCTGGACAAGCAGGTGAAAATCTAAAGGCAGATTTAAAGTGTAGAAACCACTTCTGGTAACAAACTAGAAAGATAATCTTAGGAAAGGACAACTCAAAGCCAGCTATCAAAACATATCAAGGACAGTGTATATTTTGATCTTAAGAAGACAATTATTTTAGATAAAATAAAGAACAAACAGTGTTTTCATCATTTTGTCTTTTATACAGAAGAGTATTTAATTTCAGCACAGGAAAGTTCTATTGAAAATGAAGCAAACTCTTACAAATATGATAAAATCAGGGTATTCTTATGAAAAATCTGACTTCCATGAGATAGGAATTTTTGATGAAAAAATAAATCTACTGAAAATTTTTATGATCACCATAGAAGGTATCTTCATGTAGAGAAATTCAATGTACCTCCCAGTTCCCTGAGAATGCAGTTCACTCCCTTATGAGTTAGACCATCTGCTGAACCAAAATGGATAATTCCATAGTCTGTAAAATTTTTATTGTTCTGTAGCTCATACTTTGAATTGTCCTCTCTATTTAATTATTGTAAATTATGATTATTTTTTGTCAGTCGGACTACAAAAATTAATAGTGATAAGACAAATCCCAGTACTTTTTAATTTGAAAGAGGTAATTGCCCCTGTAAGCAATCAAACTTTACATTTGTGAAGTCATTTCAATCTAAAGATCTCAAAGACATGTGAGAACATTCATTAATTCAGCCTCACAGCCCTCCTGAGAAAAAGACGTTGCAAATAAATTCCAGGTATCCATGTCAAATGTTCTACACCAATAAGAGTTTTATGAGTTATCATGGAAGAATGCCATGACTGCAGATGAAAAAAATAAAAAAAAAAAAGGGGGGGGGGAGTATTCAGGAGAGTAATGAGTTGCTAAAGACTACGCAGCTGAACACCCAGAGTGATCACGTGATGACTTAGTGCCAGAATAAAATACGGAAGAGTGGAAAGCCTAAGACATGACTAGGCCAGCAATTCTTCATGCAGAAGTTGTAGCAAATTAGATATATTTGCTGGTATTTGGGAATACGTGAAATTATCTTACTGAACATGCATATTAAATTAAATAAATCAAAATCGTAGTTATCTTTATCTAGCAAAGATTTAAGAAAGCACAAGTGAGTAAGGAAATAATTTAAACATGAATCACAACAAATATCCTAATAAACAAATACAACATGTAGCATTATAGCACAAAAAATGTTCTGGAAATATTACAAAGTGTTTGTGTCCCCCGTTCAGTGCCTATACTCACCAAATTTATTTTAAAGGACAAGAGAAAAATCATTGTTTTGGGTATGCAAGTATTTTTTTTATAATCATATTCTTACATGTAAAGACGAGATTTTCAACCTAGAGCGTTTTTACTTTCTCTGAAATTGAATGAGATGACCAGTCATGCACAAGCAGTATACAACTTAAGAAGTGCTGTGACAGTTTCCTTTGCATCTAGAAGACTTGGGAGGGATTTTTATTCTGCAAATTGTGATTCTACCCAGGGATTGTGCCTGTTGTACTGGGATTTTTTTTTTTTTCCATTTAAATCAGGAAACATTTTGGGGCATGGCTGCAGATTTCATTTGACTCAAGTCTGTGTTTGCACAGCATATGTGCAAAAGAAAAAAATCCACCTGTTCATTAACAGATGATGTAAATATGTTTAGATACTTGTTTTCTGCTTAATCATTTAATTGAGAGCAAAATACTCGTGCTGTGCCAGAGTGGTCTGGATGAAATCCTGAGTACGTGATATCACTCTTGTTCTTGCCAGCAGTGTCAATAGAGTTTATTAATGATTCAGTGCTAGCCATGACACCTAGACAACTACTGAACAATAACAGAAATTCAATCATTACTAAGAGACTTACAGAATAAACTTTCTGACAAGACAGTGGTTCTCTCACAAAACAGTGATTGGTGCCCGCTTGAAAGACTCTTCAGTGTCTACATGGAAGATATTTTTTTTCATATATATATATATATATATATTTAAATTAAGCCCGTTTTCACATATCAGCTATTATTATTAGGACTGATAGCAATTGACCACAGAGTTATTTCATGCATATTGGAACATTTTTCTTTCTGGTTCCAGGATCTGAAGAAAAAATACACTTGCATCTTTAGCTTGGGTTATGTTAGCACATACTGAAAATGGGAACACACAGTGTTAAAATCTTTACTACTTATGTTAGCCAAGTCTGTACTGCCATGCTGGGAGGATGACAGACCAGTATTGGTCTTTTTAAACCAAAATGTTTCACTGTGAGAAGGTTCGTTCATATTTGCTTTTTCAAGCTTCTCTCTGAACTGGAAGACTGCTGAGAATCTGTATTTTTTCACCTGTGATTTGAAGTGGGAGTGTCCTCAAATCACACTTTGAGGTTTTTGCATCTGAAGTTTTGTACCAATTGACTGCTGGATGTTGTGTCAGAAGAATGAGAACTTCAAAGGATGTGACTCAAAAAATACAGAAAGGAACAAAACCAAATCTCTATAGTTTCTCTTAGCACAGGTCAGAAGAGTGACAGAAAATTAAATATAGATTCATCTACCATTAAATAGATAAAGTATTTTTAATAGTATTCTCTCCTATGAGCAGAAATATCATCAAAACTGCTTCAAGTTTAATGTTCTGAATGTCTCTTTATTTCTAATTAAGATTTTTCCTCCCCCTCTGGAAGCTTTCAGTAATGCATATTTCTGTACCATTTCTCCTATAAAATTCCTCCTAAAGTCACTGTTCAGTTATGGTGTTATATTCAGAATGAATAAAAGACATTTCCTAGTTAAATATAGGGATACATGCTTTAAAGTAAAGTATTTACTTGTAAATATTTTACAGACAAGTCTTCTGATCTGCTACTTCCACATCAAACAAAACAGATACAGCAACAATAGCTACCTTGTAAAACGTAGCAAACCACTATCAATTGTTGTGGCATCCTGTGGTTGGTGGTCAAAACCTGATATCTTGAAGCAGGAAACTGTATAGTGCATTTTGCTTGTGGTCATTAATGAGCCTGGGTATTGAGTGAAGAGAGAAATGAGAAAGTATTTCTTGACAGCTTTACAGAAAACGTTTGGAAAGGTACATGTTAAAAAATATTCATAATGTGAAGATTGCTACATGATTTTTTTCTGGATCATGAGGAGCTTTAACACTTCAAACATATTCTGGCAGTTAACATTATGGGTAAGATATATACAGGACCAAATGAAGCATCAGGTAACCCCAGTTCATTACTCTTAGTGATTTTACTTTGTGATTGCAGATGTCTGTGTGTCCCTTACAGGGATATCACTTGTGTCCATTATCCCTTCTCCTCTGTCACTGAGCATTGCCAATAAGAATCTGTCTCTGTCTTGTGTTCTCCTTCCCATCAAATATGCACATTGATAAGATCCCCCTGGGCCTTCTGTTCTCTAAGTTAAAAAGTCCTGACTGTCTCAGCCTCTCCTCATATGAAAAATTTGAATTATGGTTTTCTTCAATCTAGAAAGCAACTTTAATCATTGAATTACCAATTTTTTCCCTATCTGTTGTTGTTTCATGCCAGTGGACAGCTGAGCACCACAAAGACATTTGCTCACTACCCAGGTGGGAGGTAGGAGAGGACTGGAAAGGTGAAAGTGTGTAAACCCATGGGTTGAAGTAAAGACAGATTACTAGTTAAATCAAAAGCTGCATGCACGAGCCAGGCAAAACCAGGAATTTATTTTCTACTTCCCATCGGCAGGCAGGTATTACCTGGTATTACCTATCTCCACTTCCATGGAGATAGGTAAATTATGTCATATGAAATTCCAAGCTTCTGCTTCCTGATTGCACACAAGAAAAGAACCTCTATTATCCAATATGCTGAAATCCATTCTGGGTCATCAGTGTAGCTACAGCATTATCTTTCAGATCCATTAATATTTAGTTAGCCAATTCCTTTGGGAATCCAGCCTTTAATTAATAGTGTGCTCTGCTCTCACCAAAAGAGTTGCTGGGAATATCCAGCAATTTTGTGAGCTGTTCCACAAATTTAAGTGAGATTCTGATGCTGACAGGTTTGCTGAGGTCCCATGCCTGCATTGGTTAGAGTGCATGCTGCTGCCTCTGTGAGCTCCAATGGAGGAAAGGAAGGAGTGTTAAATAAGCTGAAGTGTGTGTATGCCATGTGTGATTTCTCTCATACTATAATTAGGAGAAAACTGTACACCGAGGTAACAGGCACAGGGAATCTTTATCATTGTTTACAACATACACATCACATTCATGTTTCTGCTAATAAAAAAAGATATAAATATATCTTCTGCAATAGCACAAAAGATGTCATGGTTTGAGGTGTCCTGCATTTCCTACTGGTTAGTTGCACAGCCTGTGACTTTCTGTTCCTAGAGAGAAGAAAGTGTGCTTGTGTGCGTGTCTTTTTGCAATATGAAATTAAATTGAGGGCTATTTTATGACTTTATTCATGCTGAAACTTAATGAAAGCACATTATATATGGTACTACCTATATGTAGATACATATCTGTCCGTCTACAGCCATTTTAATGTTAAAAAAGAATGGCTAAAATGAAGGATAAAGAATGGACAGATACACTGGAGGAAAAAATGGCACATTTGTCAACACTTTTTTAAGGAACTTTTGAAAGCAAATGTATGGATTGGACAAAAGTTGTGTTAAACAAAACCAGAAATGTTCCAACTCCTGAGACATTCTGCTTTTATGATGAAAGAAATGTTTATGTTATCTTCTAGTACACCTAACCTCGGCATTTCTTCATATTTTGATTTCCAGCAACATTCCAAGAAAGGTATCCAGTTCCTACATAATAATACATAGAAAATTTTAAAAGGTGGGTGGATTGGACTACATTCCTGAAAGTACAGTTCCTATAACCTTTTAAATAAATACCATGTAAAATTTATCCTACTGTCCACAAAACTAAAAAGATATACTTTTCTTACACATGTACACACACACACACACAAAGAAAAAGCACAAAAGCCAACAGATAGCTAACATAATGTGAAAACCTATTCATTATGCACTATCTCCAAAGAGTGGAGAAGCAGAAAATATCTGAAACATGCAGGGATGTAAAATTATTGCCCATGAACCCATAAATTCTTGGAATGCTTTCTGACTACTGATGCACAACATGTTATTTTCAGCTCTTCTTTCGTGCTATTTTCTGTTAGCTATTTTATAAAAATAAAAAGCTTTTTTGATGGTTGCTTTGCTTTAGCAGAACTAACTTCAGGCATGTTTTTTTGTAGGCAAATCCATTTCTTAGTGTGTATATTGTCTTATATTTTATCTCCTTCAATTCTTGGTCTTAATGAAGACTATTAGGTAAATTTATCTACAGTGTGTGGAAATGAATGCTATGAACAAGAGTTTTATTTCTGTGAGAGCAAATGATTTACAACAACAATTTAAAAATCGGTATGGTTAAAAAAAAAATCAATGTCAGGAAGTTTTGTCTAGGTTTTTGGAAAATGTAACAACTACTTCATTTTTGTAAAATCAATTTGAAATGAATGAGCTGATGATTGTGTTATGATTAGCTGCAGCCAGGCAAACAATTCAAATAAAATTTATATGGTGTATAGTGCCATTATCTTTGTACTTCTTTTGTCTTTGAAGAGATTGCATATTTCAAATTGCAATTGCTTGCAAACTGTATTGCTCTGGGCACCATTAATTAAGGAATTGATTATGTCAATCAGCAAGATTTGACCAATAAGCAAATTTATAAGATACAGCTTTGAACTAAGTTTATTTTATACTCTACACGTCTCACCATTAAATACATTGACCAGCACAGATTTGAAAGACACTTTCGATTATAACTTATTTTGATTATACCTACACATAATTCACAGCAATGCAAAAGGTTTAGTAGTGAATTTATTCAAAATTTCTAAATGACCTTATTCAGTTGATCGATGCATTCCTTTAATAATAACTTCTTAATCTCCTTGCTTACCTTCTTTTTCTGGCTAAAAAACCTCTGCAGGTTCCATCTGCCAGTGATAAGTAATTTGGCTATGTTCTTAGTGATATTTAGTAACTGTTACACTGAGTAGAGTGTGTGCAATGCTGTTGAGGTAGAAAGATCTCTCATATCAGTAATTATTACTACATAATAAATAATTATTAGTGCATACATTACTGCATAGGGGGAACCTTTATAAACATACAAATTTCAGGAGCTCAAATACCAAACTATCAATTAAAAATAAAGAGAAAGAGAAAGAAAGAAAGAAAGAAAAAAAAAGTAAAGAAAAGAAGCGGTATGGAGCACTCCTGTTTTGAAAAGATAAATGGAAAATATTTTAAAAGAGTGTGTAAAGAGTCAACTAAATAATATTTCTTAATAGGAGTGAAAGACTGAGTGAAAACTGATTTGGAAGCTACTGTACAGTCAATGTACTGCTTAAATGATGAAGAACAATGAATGGAGGAATGGTGAACTAACAGCAGCTCCCTTCAAACTTGCATTGTCAGTCACAGGAGAAAAAATGAGAGGAGAAAACAAGAATAGAAAGCATGGGGTAAGTTTCTACTGAGTACTCCAAGGTCTGTGAGATCTGTGAGAATGTTAGCTGGAAGCTCATATTAACTGTTTAATGCTGCCCAGATAATTCCACTTCAGGAAATTTGAACAACACATTGAGACTTCTGTGCAATACTAACTTGCAAGAATTTTCTCTGTATGCCAGTCTTTTGGAATCCCTGTGACATTACAAAATGGCAGGGAAATATATGTTAACATCATGGTCACTTAAGAATCCATCATTCAGATTTGGTATCTATATCACAG
The DNA here is from genome assembly GCF_964034855.1 of Anser brachyrhynchus. NCBI lineage: Eukaryota > Metazoa > Chordata > Aves > Anseriformes > Anatidae > Anser > Anser brachyrhynchus. The sequence continues at coordinate 103,675,701 of NC_137695.1, forward strand.
GTTCCTTTCTGTGTACAGTTAAATGTTCCAGGTGAAGATCTCTGGCTTTACTGCAAAATTATTTAGCGATGATTAAATCAATTTGATTTGGTATGCAAAATAATATTTACAAATATTTTTATATGGATCTGCTTTTCCCTAGGAGAAATTTAAGTAACTTATACTAAAGTTTAACTATTAATTTGAATTAAGTTCCACATTCATTGTTCTGGTACATGTGTGAAAATTCAAAAACAGGTATTCTATCATCAACACCACGTATTTTACTATATAACTATGAATCCTTATAGCACCATTAAATCTTCGTCTTAAATCACCTAGAAAAAAAAAAAAAAGCAGGCAGATTGTGCAACGTAAACAGATCTACACACATCTTTTGCAGATTACTTATTTTGTCATAGCTTGAAATTTTGTTCAACAATAACTCATTCTTCACAGAGTGTAATGAGTGTTGCAAAGATAAAAACAAGCATATACATCTACTTATTAGAAGATGATTATTTAGGTTCATATCTTTCAGAAATTTACATATATACTATTATCCAACAAAATGTTCCACTTAATAAATCAGCATGAAAGATGTTATACAGTTTTTGTTCTTCAGTGAGTGACAAGATGTGAAATAGCGAAGGAAACAGTTGACCATTGTTAAATATAAAAGAGCAAGTATTTTGCATTCTTTAAAGTACTTTTTGAAGTTGTCTAAAATAAGAAGCAGATATACATAATCACATCTTTATAAAGAACTCTGTGTGTATGTGATGTTTCTGCAAAATGATGGGATTATTTTTTTCCATCACAGAATCACTGTGATCAAGAAGATTAAAAGAAGTAAAAGATTAAAAGAAATGCATACATACATATAGTTCAATGATGATCTTGAAAAATTGTGACGTGCCAGCAAGCTACAGTGTATCATATTCATAATAACACAGAGTTAAATATAACTTTCAGATAGCTTTAGAAAACAACTGACTTAATCTGTGGTACATGGAGGAAGCAAACACCAGAAATTAAGTATTTTCTCTACAAATAATTGCTAGTGGCCCCTCCCTATGTATCTGTAGTGATTACTAGCTTGAACTTCCCATGGTTGCTCTCTGCAAATAGTTGCATCTTCTCATGATCTAATTACATCTAAAGATTAAAATCACCACCTTGGAATAAATGTGATAATTTATAGTTAATACTCTGAACAATTATCATGACTTTGCTTTTTTCAGATTAAAATGGTGTTCATCTATAAATAACAAACTATCAACTAAAATAAAATAAAAAAAGAGAAGCATAAAGTACTTCTGTTTTGAAAAGTAAGGTAAATGAAAATATTTAAAAAGAGGAAGAAACAAAACATGATGTTTCTTAATGTGTCTTTCGAGTGAAGATTGATCTAGGAAGCTACAGTAACATCAATGCACTGCTTAAATGGTGAAGAAAAACAAAAGGAGGAAAAGCTTGTGTAACTGTAAAAAAAGGGAGCAGGGTGGCGCCTACTTGTTATGGTTTCATTATGTCAGTGAGGTGTTCAGAGAAATATTAAATCAGTCTCACAAATTTTTCTAGTGGGTCACATCTTATTCCTAAAGTACATCATGGGAACATCCTTCCCAAATGGGAGTGTTTGTAGAGTAATCTGTGAGACTATCCCAGACTTGTGGATCAGATAAAAAAGATATGCTAAAATGTTTTGTCAACGAGGCAATAGTATATAGAATGAAAATACTGGGCAAGAACAAATATATTTGTATAATAGCTCTATTTATTTACACAGTCTTAAGATGAAGAGGAAGAAGAAATTCCTAAATAGTGTAATGTGAGATTTGAACACACTTTTGAAGGCAATAAATGGAATTATACACTAATAGCTGACTGTGATGTATTTGTTCTTATAATTCTGCTTCCTGTAACTACTTGGACATATTTGTAAAGAACAGGAGATCAGTGATAATGTTACATGATTTTGAGTTAGCTTTCAGATATGAGGATCAGTCTTGTGATCTTTCTAATGTCCACTGATAACAGTGCATAAATAGGCAACATTACCTGACAGAACATGCACAGTGTGCTATATTTAATTACATATCATGACTTGAGCCATTTATGCCCAGATATTAGACCTGGCTTCGTATGATCTGCAGGAAGACCAGCAGTGAGCCTTGAAAGCACCTGAAAACAGTTTGGTTTTACAAGACTGGGATTTGTACTTCTGAGGTACATGGTGCTCAACATGGAAGCTATTTTCTGAATCTACCATGAGGATCCTCTCTTCCACATATAATTGCTTCTCTTTGGTTCTGTAAAAACTGATTCTGGAATCCACTGTAAAATTCTAAGCTGGGGCATCTTTTGGAAAAGTGTTATCTAGGCTACACTGATTCTGGCTGAAATTGATCACTGTTTTGAAGGATTTAACGTTTTCAGCTGTAGCAATATTATCTCATTATTCCTTAATTTTCACTTGCCATGGACATGAGCGGTTCACTTCTCAGCTCTAGATGACCTCTGCAGGACACTTTTATCTTCCTCCCAGGTAATGAGTTTGGAGGGAAACTTTTCTAGACTACTCATATTTGTATTGAATAATACCACCTTGAGTACTATAATTAATACCACCTTGGGTGGTATTATTGACTGCTTTCCAAAATATTGTTTGAAATTAGATTTGGATACTTTTATGAAAGAGGTAAGATTTTCCATCTTGACGGACACATGGGACAGAAATAAATTTGTATATTTGTGTGTGTAGAGATATATATAGACTACATATACATTTTAAATGTTTAAACTCCATAAATTTATGAATTTCAGAGCCATTGCAGTCAGGGACTATTGCATCACTACTACTCAGGATTTCTAGAATAAATTATGACATATCAAGTTTTATTTTGTCTTTTCCTCCAGTTCTTCCTCATGGTAGAATGTAGATTCTTATATTCACACATCTACAGCTTTTCAAATTTTATGAATTATAACCTTTATGAAGGTAGGAGAGGTAACAGTAATTATTTGGTTACCAATAATTTTGGAATAAAAATAGATACTTGCAAACGCATTAATTTATCTTGACTTTGAAACTACCTCTTATATTTGCATGTTATTTTTCCTTTATTCATTCTTTTTTGTGTCTTAGATTTTGATTTACGTTCTGTATGTCTCCAAAGGCTTGACAACATGAGATGAGGATTTCAGACACAATCTCAATTATAAACATATTCATATTCATCATCACTTTCCCATCAACATTTTTTTCTGCAACAGTTGGCCCGTGTAGCTACATAAACACAGTTGACTGCTTTTTAAGGTGGAGGGACTTGTTTGTTAGATTTATATTTACTGAATAATTATCCTGAGGTGACTTTTTTTTTCCTGAGATATATAGAGTTCAGCATGGAAATTAAATTCTTAATCTACCATGAGAACCTCTATAGAATTTGTTCCACCTGAGTCATAAACATAACATTTATCAATTCTTAGCGTATGTTCTGTCTTTTTCCCTACACACTTCCAATTCTTTACCTAGTTCTGAGTTACCAGTTTATACCCAACTCTCTATATCTTCTGAACTATCAGAAAAATATTGGGTATCCATGAATTATGTTTGACTTATAAAGGCAAATTTTTAAAATTCAGTATAAGATGCTCCTCATAATATGTCTTGTGCTCTGTCTTAGGATTTTCTAAGTATACCTACGTAACCTGGAATTCATGATAAAGAGATTTAAATGAAATTTAACTACAAATGAAATGAAAAAGAAAGTTTAGTGGACTCGAAGTATGTTACTTAAAAAAAATAATATTTATTTTAATTGAATGTCTCTGGAAAGGCAAATACATTTCTTTATTTTAAATATCTGAGATCAAGAGATTAAACTAAGTTAATCCTTGGGGTCCTTCCACAGGACAGAAAGAGGGAGAGACACATGCAAAGGGAGGCTTTTTAAGTCAAGGAGTATGAGGGAGATAAGATGAATCATTCTAGTTCCTAAATATTGACTACAGAGGAAACACAGATGACTTGCTGACACTAAATGCTCAACTTTTTGACATCTAAAGTTAAAGGAAGTGAATGTCATAGAAAATATCTTGCAAATCCCTAAGCTAACATATCTCAGTTCTTCTAGTGTTGACTGACCTGACTAGTTTTAAAGCATCCAGTGGCTGCAGATTTTTTGTAATACAGTTCTGTCATGTTCACTGATAATTATTTCACAGATAAATAATTAAATAAATAAATGTTAAATTATGAGACTGAAGACTGAATCCCTATAGAAGCAGCAGATCAAGTTAATAGTTTTGAATTATCTCGGTTTTACAATCTTTATCCAGCTATGACTTCTGTCTCCAGAGATACTTTGTAAAAAGTAAAAATACTTGGCAATATGTGTAAATACCTAAGACACCATTCAATCATAGTGGACAATAATTTTATCCATAATAATCTATTAGCAGTTTGACAGTACTTTCTGAAAATGAAAACAAAACAGAACATGAGACAAAATGAGAGAAAGTATGGATTTTAGGTACTAACATTTGTGTTTTGAAATACTTCGCCATCTAAATTTTATATATATATATATATATATATATATTTTATACCAGGTAAATTACATGGGTGGAATATAGTAAAAGAACCTGGAGTGGATCTGGATGCTGAGGTTTCTTTGAGAAATAACAAGATTTGAGCTTTTATCCAACTTAATTATTTCACACACTTCCTCACTCTCCACCAGTGTGAAACATAAACTTACCTGTTTTTGCCTGTTTTTGATGCTTTTTATCTCTCAAGCATAACTTTATTATCTATTTTTCTAGACTTCAAACTCTATACACCTTGGGTAGTTTTTTTGTTGTTGTTGTTGTTGTTTGTTTGTTTTTCTATCCCTTATGGCTACACTCATAAAGTGAGATTGATTTTGAGATGAGACCACACTGACAGAAAGATAAGACTTTGCAGTCCCTTTGCAGGGTTAAGTTATTAATCTCATTGTATGTAATAATATTGCTGTAGTACTGTACTGTAATGGTACTGTAATAATACTAACATATTTTTCCTTCTGAAGTGTCTAAAGGTTAAAAGACTGATTTTTTGTCCAGAGTATGAATCAATCTTCTACTGAGAACGATGCTTTCTAACAAATTTTCCCATTCTGTGTTGAACCAGCCACTGATAAAAAAGCAAGAAGGTAATTGTCTTATTATATTTTTCAATGTCCAAATGCCATCCACGAACTAAAGCCTGGAAAAATCATAAATAGGGGAAAAAAGTTTACATGACAAATTTTGAATATAAAAATATAAAGTTCTGAGCAATTAAATCCAAACTAATTCACTGAACTTTGGCATATTTTTGTTTTCACAGAAGTATAACATAATGCTATGAGCAGCCATGACAGTAGGCTCAACGTGAGTCAGCAGTGTGTCCTGGCAGCAAAAAGGGCAAACCACATTTTGAAGTGCATCAAATGGCATGGTCATCCAGTCAAAAGAGGTGACCATATATATGACCAAAATATTTCAGGTGACCACAGCAACTTTGAAGTCTCTCTACAGTTATTACATTTGAAGAAACAAAACTGAGTTTCCTGATGGCTGTATTTGGCCCTTAGAGGAGCCCTTCTCTGGCCTTCTGTTGCCTGAACCTATATGAGAAAGAGACCAGACTGATCAGGGCATGTTCCATAATGAAAATTAATTCCCATTCATATCAAGATTTCACCAGGCACTGAAGTCACACGTTTTAAAAATCAGTCAGAACTCAGTTTAAATCTACAAGAGTTTTGTAGTTGACTATGATATTTCTCCTGGTTGGTGCTTAGTCTTATTAAATCCCTCTGATTACCATTTCTCCTGATAATCTGTGTCCTACAACACTTAATGATATTTTTTGAGTGTTAGAAAATATTACTTGCACTGAAAATGCAACTGACCTGAAAAGCAACCCTAATGTTTAAAAGTCTAGTGAAATCTGAGTTATAAGTTATGTTCTGATGTTGTTTTCTTACTCAACCTGAAAACATGTGACTAAGGTTGGGCTGCAGGTTACAACTATCTTATAGACAAAAAGAAAGATAACAATATCTCTGTATCTTACTAGGTATATTAAAACAAAAACAAACAAACAAACAAACAAAAAAACTCTGTAATTTTATTTTGTAAATTAAATCAGTTTAAGTTACCCTTAGCATAGGTACAAATTTATCTTTCAATTACGATTCAGTTACAAGTAATGCATAGGAGTCTGTTACACTTCAGATGTTCTCTAAAAGCTAAAGGAGGACATCTTCTGAATTTATGAATAAATCAAATTTCTGCCAATTTATCTTAATCTAAATCACCATAAATAAAAAACACTTAAATACTTAAAAATAAAAACTTGCATGTAGAAATCTATTATATAGATTAGTGTTCAGTTTTCAGTGTGTTGTATATCACTTCTGTCATCTCTGAGGTGAAGAATGAGTAACCCCCAGTGTAAAATTATTTTTAACTAACTATTCAAATAAGCCTTTTAGTTAAATACCCAGTAGTACCCAATTTTTAATTAATTTATGCAGGTTTTATGATCTCGGTCACAACAGTGTCATTGAACACTCAGACTCTATTTGCAATCAATCCAGATTAAGTTGTTCATTGCAATATTTGACTTTTTGTTATTATCATTTCTGATGCAGACCAAATGAATCTCTAAGGATTCACATTGTTATCGTACTACAACTGGGAAATAGCAATCAAGCAATACTTTTTGTTCATTTTAGTATACCATTTTTATGCTCTGGAAAATCAATGGTTATATTGGATGAAAATAGTAGAAAAAATAACATATTGTCTATATATCTATTGATAGAATATTAGAATTCCAGAGTGGGTCATATTCCACCTAGTCCTATTCTCTTTCCTAAACACAAGCTAATATGCATCAGTTGCCACATCCCCCATACAAGGAATGTTTCATTTCTGCAATTATGTCTATAACTAACTTCTAAAAAATGACAGTAATTTCATGTTTTCTGTTCCTTAAACAACAAAATATTTCACGTATTATAGTGTTTTTCTTTAATATAACAGTATATGTCCTTGTTTTCATTTCTTCACTTATTTTGGTGAGAAAAGTGTTTTAGCTCTTCTGCTGTTGCCCTTTGAGGCTTATGATAAATTGAGCTAGTGGGAAATTCATGTATGTATTTGAATTTGAAATTTAATCTTAACTAAATCATTATTAAGAATACAGACACAAACAGGAATATAAAGCATGAACATGACATCAGGTTTTGTTACAATGTAATATTGCAATCATGATTAACCTCATAACTGTTAAAAATACAAACTTTCCTTTGTGAAGAAAAAGAAATGGAAAACAGTGCATTTCTGATATTTGCCCTTATTTTAATTTAATTACAACTTGAAATTGTAACGAGTTTACATGTAGGCAAAACTGAAAATTAGCAAACGGAGCACAAGTCTGAAAACTTCATGTAAGAAACAATAGCTTCAAACTCATGCTCCAAATCTGGCAAGGCAGCCCGTAACTGGACCTTTTTGTTCCAGAGCAGCAACCTTAATACTGTGACAGTGCAATCATTCTCAATCTAAAGTTAAAATACTACAACCCTCCCTCCTTCTTCTGGAGGAAGTCCAATAAAAGTGCCTATTGACTGATTAACCCCTGGAAACTTCAAAATTTTGGAAAAAAATGTGTAATAGTTGACAAAGTGGTGAGATTTCATTACAGGATAAAGGATGGATGTGGCACAGTGGGACAACTGGTGATTAATGTAATTAGGACATGTAAAGGCAAAAAATCTCAAATGGAAAAATGAAAATATTCCTGGATGCACTCCAGAAATGAGCCATGGAATTCATCATCAAAGCCTGCATCTTAGATTGAAGTTTGTTGGGAAGCAAATGGAGACTAGATATTTGATTTTTATTTTTTTTTTATTCATATAGACTTTCACACTTTTAATAGGAGGAGACCAATTAACAAATAACATTCAGAATCACGCTGCGAAATCAATGAGATTTCATTCTCCTTTCCTCTCCTCTCCCCATTTTTACTAAAGAATCGCTTAGAGAAGCTAGTCACTTTGCAGAGGACAACTTTGAAACTCTGATATTTTAGTTGCTATCCGATTTAGGGAATGATGTTTATTTGTTATATATGACCTTTTAAAATTGAAATTAATATATGATTAACATCACTGTATTCCTTGTGTATGAATCAAGGATCTCATTTGACAGCTATTGAAGTTTATTTTCAGTGACCCAGTACTGATTTAGAATCTGGTTCACTGCCCTGACTGAAATATGATTCTACTTGTTCTTTACCTTCATTTGTACTTAAGAGTTTTAATTATTAGTTTGGGCAGTAATTAAATGTGTCTATATTTTTTTTTCTCCAACAAACCTTTCTAATCTCATTATTCTAAAAAAAATGGTAGCATCCACAGAGCTTTTTTTTTTTTTTTTCCCCAACTGCTTTACAAATTTTTCACAGAAAACTAGGACTGTAAACTAGAATAGTGCACTCCTTACTTTCTAGTGCATAAGGTACAAAAACTTTTGTTCTGTTGCAGAGGATGGAACCAGGCTGAACTGCTGAGTAGAAATGTTGCAGCTGTTTTATTATGCTGTAGACAGAGAGATAGGAAGAAAGATAAAGAAACCTTTTTTTTTTTTTTCCCCTCTGACCTCTCTGCTTCTTCCTAAAAACACATAAGTGACAATTTCAGATGGAAACAACTTCCCCATCACTTAAAGGTTCTTCACACAACAATGCATCTTCATACCATTCTCAGTCAGGATGTCAACTTTAGAGACTGAACTACGACCTTCTGTCTACATTTTTATGCTTTTGTGGAAGTCAACTCATTCTAATCCGAAGCATATCTTAACATTTGTACAGATTTATACAGAATGTGGGTTTCCAGTGTCACGTTTCCAACTGATGATTTTCTCCTAAATTATTACAGTGGATGGAAGGGCTCTTGGAAACTCCTGAGCAAGAATCCCTTCTAGATAAATATAAGAAAATTGTTGAAAACATTAGTAGTGCCAAGGAAAGAAGTACCCTAAAGAAATCTGCTTAGAGGAAAAAGAAATTGTGACTGAAAGAAAATTGACAGTAAAAATGATTCATTATCAGCAGGAAAATTATTTCTGCTGGTAAATAAGACAGTTGGTATATACACATGAAGATTTCAGTTACTGATATAAAAAGCCAGGCATAATTTATTTATTTGTTTGTTTATTTTCCATAGGAACCTCCCAACATTGCTTCCATAAACATGAGCACCACTGAAAGAATTTTGGAATGGTTGCTATTTCCTGCTAGTTTTTGTTTTTTTTTTTTTCAAAAATTGTCTTGTCCATTGTTACTCAGCTACTTTTGTTTAGACATTTAAATGTGTAACACCGCATATAAATCCTTTACTTATCTATACTGTATAACATACTTGAAATAACCTCAATCTTTCATAGATTTGCTACTTTTCTTCCAAAACCAATTTACATTTCATACAGCCAATTTTAATTAGCCCAAATTTGTGTAATTACTATGAATTAACAGGAAGCAAATAGACATTTGAGGTAGTATGTTTTTCCATCAGTATTTTTGCAGGCAATCCTTGAAAGCTGAAAACAAATTCCTTGCAAGTCCTCATACATGCAGTAAGCTTAAACTGTGTAAATCACTTGGGAAGATACAACAAAATATTTTCTATATTGCAAAGACTGAAAATTTCAGGACTTGAATTTTACAACTTTCATATGCTAAATATGGCAGCAACTTCTTAACAGTAACTGCATTTTCTGTCCCCTAATACTCTGCACTATGTAATGCAATTCTCTCTGATTTATGTCATAACCCTCAGTACTCCTACCTGCATTACACGTGTTAATTCACCTATTACACAGTCTCACAGCCTAATTATCATGCTTGATACTATGTAATCTGTGCTACTCCAGATGCAAAATACCATGTAATAGTTCCAAAAGTTTAGTTGCAGCTTGAGAAAGAAAATCAAATGTCATGGCCCTTCCGTTTGTCCCCTATTGTTCCCATTCCACCTTTGCACCACTGAATAATCATTAGCAGAATGATAAAAAAGTGTGCCAATGGAAATATCAATACCTTAAATTTGTGTAATTCCTAGTTCCAGTCATGGAACTAGAATCTATGGTCTCCAACACAGAGCAAACAAAGGGTGTTCTGGGCAAAGAGTCCTTCATCTTCCAGGGCATGTGGCTATATGAGGACACCCCGACATGAGGGTATGAAATTATCTGTACCAAATGGCCTGGAGTAAAAGGGATGATTTCTGGTGGAAAAGGGAGGCATCACTGGCATTCTGCAGTGCTAAAGTTAGTCACAAGTAAACTCTGTTCAACCAACTGAAAATTGAATAGTCACTAGATTAGGGCATAGATCCTGTCTGTTTATCTATTAACTTCTCAGGTAGAAGTACTAGGTAGAACAAAAAATTAGATTTTCTGCAGCTCTACCTGTCTGTCTGTTTATCCATCCATCCATCCATGCAGTTTTACCTCACCTAGTGATGCAGATAACCTCAGGCCTTTCATTTGGTCTTGCATCCAGGCTCATAAGTGAGTTCTTAATGAGTTAATACATTTCATAATAAAATATCTGTTTTATATCATGATCAAAATCTATTCAATATTTCATGTAGCTCTTCTTTAATTTAGTGTAGTCCAACTTCTGCCAGTCTGATTTACACTGACAGTATTCAAAGGCTGACCTTATTTTTACTATAGTTTGAATACAGATGTAGCTAAAATTTAAGCTGAAACAGAATCAAAGTTTATATGAATTATATAGCTGATACTTTCCTATTTTTTTTCTTGCTACTCTTAAAGGAATAGACATGCAGCTCATGCAGATGATGGTGCTTCTATTTCTATTTGCTCTTTCCTCCCAGAAAGCTGTAGTGCAAAAACAGAAAGGATGAAGACATAGGAGCATTTCTGCATCTTTGAAAACTTTCCAAGCAATTGATTCTATTTGTGAAACAGCAGGAAAATTCACTACTGATAGCTGAAAACATTCATATCCTCACTGACGTCAAAAGTAATATATATGTTCTCAGGCTACAAGTGGCTGCACTATATTACTGGACTGCACAGGTGACTATAAAATATTTTGAAAGTTTTCTTAAATTTCTTAGCTTTCAGATGTATAACCAAGATGTTTATCAGTATAATGTGCCATATTCATTTTATTAGTAGGAAGCCAGAATGTTTTTAATAAAATAAATACATGCACAGAAATAAATAAATAAATAAATCACTGAACTGTTTTAAACAGGAAAGCACAGAAAATAAGAGTTAAGAAACACCACAGTCCAAACATAAGTGTGAAGTCCTGTGTAATTCTGCAACATGATACTAATAAAAGCAGAAAATAGAAAGAAAACATCTATTTATTTATACAAGTACAAGTAGGTTGTATCATGAAAACTAAATCTCTTCAATTTTGAAATTGTGAAAAGTCAAGCCTGTTGACATGGATTTATTAAAACAATGTGTAAAACAGCAACTGCAAGAAATAGGCTTTCTTGATAAAATTATTTTATAAAACCCCTGCAAAAAGTTATTCTCACAAAAGAAGGAAAGCACAAGCCATTATGAGGATGACTGAGGATGACTCGGGGGGTATGACCACTAGCATTCGTACTGATCTTAGTTGAAAGCCTTTTCATTATTTTCTGAAAGTTCAACTACTGACATAGAGGCTTTCAAAAATCAAATACAAATGATATGTCTAACTGCCAAATGCAGTCAAAAGGAGACAAAAATATAATCTCCAAAGGTACTTTTGAAAATTTTACCCAGTTCTAACAGAAAATGAGTGCAATGTACCTAAGAACTAAGCTACTTAGGTGCACTTGAAATTTGCATGCTTCTTAATTAAAGAAATCCTTTTGATTTCTATATCACAGCTAATGGGAACCAAGAAAGTACCTATGGTATGTTCAGAAAAGGAAAATGTTGTTCTAACCTAATCAGTTATCATCTGTATTGTTCCCTAAAGCCTGATGGTTTATTCTTATTACCTTAATTTTTCTGTAGGAAAAAAATATCTTTTCATGTGTATTTGTGTTAACCCTTTTGGCTGAAATTTTCCAAAGAACCTATGGGAGTTGAATTCAATCAGATATGGGTGTCTAATGCCTTTAGATCCTTTGAAAACCCTATTTTTAAATGTCTAATCCTTTTGCTAAATATAACTCTCAGTCTGCTGGTATTCTGTGGCAAGAATTTTTCCTAGGTTTCTTTCCTCACTGTCTTTCTCAAAATAGTTGATGATTTATATATGTATACAATATACATATTATACTAAGTTCTAGTTGGAGAGAAAGACAGAAAAGAAAAGATTTCTATGGCAAACAAAGGAGAAAAAAAAAATCTGGTTCCAAATACTTTCTAATTATGTTTGTGTTTAATGGGCATCATTCCTCTTGTCAAGTAAAAACAAAATAAAAACAAAACAAAACAAAACAGAAAATACTGTAAAGGCAAAACCATGCAAGTTTTTCTCCTGCTTTTTAAGTTTAGGGATACAATGTCACCACGGCAACCTCTTTGCTTTTGCATAAGTTGTGACAGATTTGAATGTAACAGAAAGTAGGTGGCAATAGCCAAAGCAATTGTCTGGTATTCAGGTGACAACACCTCATTTAGAAACAGTTACTGTATATAGTGCAGGTATACACCTCATTTCTTCCGACAAGAACTGCTGACAGGAGCAACCTGTCCTTCGACTGACAAACAAGAAAAGAACGCTGTCTCCAAGCCTTACAGCTGAAATGACAGCATGCCTTTTTAATAACAACATTAAAGAACGCACATTATTTAAGGGGTTTCATGTGGGTGCACACATCAGCACATAGGCAAAAAGAATGTGTCTTACTTTAAAATCTGGGAGCACACTGGCATTTTTCAAATTGGCATGCCAAATTACCTTCGGTTGTGACCTTGTTCGTTCCTATTAGCTGGATATTAGACAAGAATCCCATGCCACCTTGACAAGGGCTTTTGTTTTCATTACATTGTTATTGAATTCTCTTTGAGTGATGGATGAGAATGGTGCATGTCTGAATAAGCAGGGGGAATCGCCCTAATGAGTTATCTTCTGCACTGCAATACTCTGTGGATGAAACGACTTACCCACTCCATATTAACTGATGTGACCACTTCATTTGAACTACTTTTCATAGGTGCCATCACTCAGAAAGGCTGGTGTTTACGGCTCTCACAGGAGGAATATTTATCTGACAAATTGTGTTGAAGGTATGAAACTTAATGGTAACAAAGCAGAGCCATAAGAATGTGCATATTAGTAAAATACAGCCCTGGGATCCTATTAAGCTTCAAACTTTTCTTTATACTTGAATTTATTTGTTTCTGTTATATTGTAGCATCTTATTAACCATCACGACCTATTAGATTTAGTCAGATAGTCTAATTGGACTCATTCTTATTTTCCCAAAGATTTCCTGGTCACCTTAATGCCATTAATATTGATGCTTATTTTGTCATATATTATACCCACAAGTTCGTGGGTTTTATTTTTTATTTTTATTTTTAATCGTGTTTGTTTACAAGCAATTTATTCTGCAAACACATTTTATTTCCTGTGATCTGAGTCTGTCTTTTTCTGTGTGTTTGCAGTCTGTTTTTCAATATGTTGTCACTGTTTGCACATTTCACTCTTCGTTGACAATTAACTCTGTTGTCAACAAACTGAAATAGTTCTTCTGACATAAATTGTTTACAAATCTCAGCTAAAACCAAAATAATCACTCATGGCTTCTCAACACTGAACATGAATTACAAGAAGACAATTATTTGAAAAACATTTTACAATGAAATCATTTTTATAAATGGAGCACAAATGGATTTTAGATAGAAGAAAAAGGCAAAGATTTGAGGATTGATTTATATATGTATGGAACAGTTGGAAAGAATAAGAGAAAATGCTGTTAAGCCTTAAAATATGTATGTGTGTATTTAATGACAGCCTAGGTCTCACAGGAGTCTTGTGAGCCATTGCTGAGCTAAGCTGTCTTAAGGCAGTGCTGGCACACCAGAAGATGAGGAAGTGATTAGTTAAATCCACAGTTGATATAAGGTGGCACAGCTCCTTTGGCTTTGATGGTACTTCAGTCTTCAGATTGACTGAACCTCTCATGTACTTGTGAAGAGTTTGTCATTTTCTGGATATGAAGGAAAGTAGCATTCTGGTCTCTTGTACAGTCACTGGGTCCTTATTGGAAAACTATGTTAGACGATACAAAGCAGGAATTAAGTTGATAGTGTTATAGATAGTGTTTTAAAGTCATGCCAAGAAGTATAAATTTTGGTGTAGGCTTTTGTAGAATATTCGAAAAATATTCTATACTAGGAACACTTTTCTCTCTATGATCAACAAGGTGATAAAAAACTAAGTCAAACATATTCCTCTGAAATCTATAGTATTCCTATCTATGAGGGACATACCACAAGGACATTATAGACATTGACGCTGTCTAGGCGTTCATAGAGTTAGTGATAATTATAGCCAGAAACACTGCATTTTCCATCTCTTGTTAATGGGGAAAAATCCTTGGCATCAGGGGTGAGTTTCGTTTGCCCTCTTTTGTTCATTATGTGCTATTTATTTTTTACTATTTTTATGTATTAGAACAAGAATAACTTTGCTCCACTAACTTTATTTATTTATTTATTTATTTATTTATTTATTTATTTATTTATGGAGTGGTGCTGCTTCTAGGTCAGTACTTAATTTATGTTCTGAACTCAAACTGATTCTTACCTACTTTATATCCATAATAGCCTTGGTGCTGTGAAAAACTGTGGAAAAACTCTGTGTGGAACAGTAAGAGAGTTCCTTTAACAGGTTTTGGAAATTGTATTTAAGTATTGTACCATCATATCGGTACATCTATTTTTTTTTTAGGAAGAAAAGTCTCTTTTCTTGCTAAAATGACCTAAAGTGTGTTAAAATAAATTCAAAACTTTTTAAGTCTGACTCTGTCTGCTGTTAATTTGCACCTAGTAGCTGGTTAGTTGAGTTAGAAATGCTTCCACAGAATAGAATGCAGAATTTTTCATCTAGATGACATGTAAATAAAGCAGACCAGTTGGAGGAATTCTCATGCTGTTTCATTGAAAAACTTGAGATTGCTAATTAGACCCAAATTTTAAAGTCATTTATCCATTCAGTTGAATAAAGCTGTTAGTAATATCACAAATAAGCATAAAATTGTAATGGAGATACAAATGTGATTAGCTGAATTTGCCTTTTGTGTATAAGAGAAGAAACCAATAACTCTATCAGTATGTTCCAAACTATTTCAGAAGGGGAAGATACAGGTCTGATTTGGAGACAAAATGAAATTATGAGGAGATTCAGAAAATATTTTGATGCCTGTGTAGTGGGTTTATGTGGCAAGGTTTTAGTAGTGGGAGGGGGTGCGTGGGTGGCCTCTGTGTAAAGAATCCAGAAGTTGCCCCTTGTTATGTAAGGGCCAGTTTGGGACAGCTTCAAAGGGATCTGACAGTGCCTGGAGCCGAGCCAGTGAGTGACACTGGTTGGGCCTCTAGGAGAGCAGATTTTAAAATGGGGAAAAAAACCTGCTGCACAACAGCAGCTGGGAAAGAGAGGTGAGAACCAGCCCTTCAGACCCCATGGTCAGTGCAGAAGGAGGGCAGGAGGTGCACCAGGCCCCAGGGCAGAAGTTCCCCTGCAGCCTGTGGAGAGGCCCCTGGTGGAGCAGGCTGTCCCCCTGCAGCCCACGGGTCCCACACGGAGCAGATCTCCACGCTGCAGCCCGTGGAGGAGCCCCCGGTGGAGCAGGTGGATGTGGCCTGGAGGAGGCTGCGGCCCATGGAGAGCCCCCGCAGGAGCAGGCCCTGGGCCGGAGCTGCAGCCTGTGGAGAGGAGCCCACGCAGGAGCAGGGGGTCTGGGGGGAGCTGCCCATGGGGGACCCAGGTTGGAGCAATTCACTCCTGACAGATGGACTCTGTGGTACAGAGCCATGTTGGAGCAGTTCTGGAAGAGATGTTGCCTGTGGGGAGCCCCCGCAGGATCAGTTTGGGAAGGACGGCATCCCGTGGGAGGGACCCCACGTGGAGAAGGGGCAGAGAGTGACCGTGAAGGTGCAGCAGAAACAAAGCATTAGGGACTGACCGCAGCTCCCATTCCCCCTGTGCCACTTGGGGGGAGGAGATGGAAGAGGGTGGATGGGGGAAAGGTGTTTTTAGTTTGTTTTTCTTTGTTTCTCATTTCTCTCTATCTTGTGAATAATAGGTAGTAAATTTCTCTAATCTTCCTATACTGAGCCTGTTTTGCCCATCACGATAATTGTTGAATGATCTCCCTGTCCATATCTCAGCCCTTGAGCCCTTTCCATTGTATTTTCTCCCCCTCTCCTTTTGAGGAGGGGGAATGAGAGAGTGGTTGTGGTAAAGTTTGGCTGCCTACCCTAGTACAAAAAAAAACATCCTGCTGTTATGGTAGTACTCTTACAAGAATTTTCTGCTGGTTGACAAGTATGGAAATCACTGAATATTTAGATTCCGTCCTGTCTTGCAGGTTACTGTAGCTAAGGAAAGACAATGGAAAAATTCTAATTTGGGGGGGGGGGAGGATCACTGCTGTAAAAAAAAAAAAAAAAAAGGAAAAAATTTTTAGAATATGAAAACAAAGTAGCAATATGGCTCGTGTAACAAGATAGCAAAAGTAAAAAACGTTATGCAATTATACTGTGGGAACTTTAATAAGAGTTTGAGCACCTTGAAACAAACATTTTGGAAACATAACCTTATGCAATTTTGTATCCTCAATTTCTTCAAGATTATTCTGTTTACCAAAGCATGAATACACGTAAAAGTTATGTCATGCCCTACACAAGCCACATTGTAAAGTTATATTTCAACTGTTTATAAAAATGCCAAAAATCAAGTATTTATTTCATTACAGATAGATTTAACTTATTGGAAAATACTGCAATTCACATACATGTTGTCTTAATGTATTAGTACATTCATTGTGAGGCTCTTCAATATTCTCCCAAAGTCCTTCCTAGTTAGTAAAGTTTGAAGTGCTTACCATAAAACACAATGGTAAATTAATACTGTGAGATTTTTCTTCCTTCTCCTCCTGCTGGACAAAACAAACAAACACAAAATAGCAACAAATAACAACAACAACAACAAAACAGACAAAATAAGAACCTCAAAACCAGGACACAGAATTGAAAATAGGAAAACTAAATTTTGGGGACAAAAAATAATAAATCACTGAGAGAAGCAATTTTACTTTTATATTGCTGAGATCCAAAATGTTCAGTAACTAGTTTGTAATTATGTAATGTAAATTCGTGTTTTAGAGCTTTTAATGTGTATATTTAATTACATTAGAATTAAAGCACTATTTTGAAAGATGAAATTTAATTTCCTAGTTGGAAGATCCTATCTCCTGATATTTTAACTTAAATCAGATTAAACATTGACAATTGCTTTAAGGCAGATTTATCCATTTCAAGTTTATTTATGCCAACTCATTATGTTCATTTTTAGGTCATTTTTAGGTCATTAGGTTCATTATGACCTAAAAGAAACATCAGATGACAATACCAGATTATAGCAGATTATGAAACACATCAGTACATTCAGGAAGTTTAGTCCAGAATGCTTTTAATTTAAAGCAAATAAAGTATTCAGAAAATTGATTAAATACTATGAGGAAATACCATTAAATAAATAAATAAATACATAACGAGACAACCAAAGGGGGAAAAAAAATTTCAAACAAAACCCACAAACCAAAAATGTTCTCTACACTTTCTCTTTTCTTTTAGATCAACTATCAGGAAACTTCACTGTTTTCAAAGTTCATATTGTCTGTTTAATTTATTTCTGTTTGAATTAAATTAAAATTAATGAATTCTGCAAAGAAGTTTTATAAACAATCATACATGTGTTATCTGTTATTTCACAATAATGATGACGTCAATTCAAATAGATGATGCATCTTAACTACATTTTGATGATATCATAATATTCAGAGTATAGACCAGTAATAATTTTCTCTGTCTTCTGTTTTTGTCTTTAGTAATATCAGCAGTGTCCAAAAGATTTTCATGGAAAACAATCCCTAGCTATTCGGCATTTAAACTTTTTGCAGAGTGTGTGTGGTGAGTCTGAATTATAATAATGGCCATAGCCTTGATAACTATTTACTGAATCAATATATAGAGTTGAAATAAGAAAATATATGGTGTTTATTTCTATCATAGTAGAAAATTATTTTTTCCCAGGCTTAAGAACTAATAATGCATCAACAAAATGGTATTAGTAAAGTATTTTGCTGAAAACTGTTAAAGTGATGTATTCATCAAGTCTAAGTTAAAAATGAAACTCAGATATAGAGGACCGGCTTGTTGTGAGCCACAACATATTCTGCAAGAAGCAGAAGGTCTGTTAAGACACCCTTGTCTTTCTTCATAACAGCTAATATGTATGCTAATTCATAGGAAGCCAGATCATGTCTGGTCAATTCTCACCATAAGGAACCTTATAATGAGATTAGGATTAATTTGAGTTGACTAAAGGGGGACATTGCATGAGCACAAAAATTTGTTTTTAATATGCCTGTGCAGTGCAATTCTACAATCAATATTTACTGAAGCTGACAGTCTACTGCATGTGTTGACAATTTGACTTAAACTGTTTGTGTCATGAAAGCTGAAATCCTTGAACAGTAGACATGTTTTGAATACCCGAAAAAAAAGAAAAAAACAGGGACACCTTCTCTCTTGTTATGCCATTCACCAAAGAGGAAGACAGAGGGTCAAGGAATGTCACATATTGCAACTATGGACCTTTTCGAGGAGTTGAATGGGAGTACAGGGACAGAAACAGAGAAAAGTGCATCTGCTAATCGGAGAAGCTAATGGAAAAGTAAAGCTTTTCAGTGAAAGTCTGTCCTTCTCCATACCTGATCTCCATTAACTGCATGATCTTCTCTGTTCTTATTACCTTTGCAGCAACATAGAATAAATATGGCGATACAGTGAAGACATAGTAATGAAGATTTATATTTCTTTTTCCAGTTCCACTCCCCTGATGTCAGGGTCAGGCATGTGTTGCAAAACATGCACACGTTTCACTCAGCTGTGTCTACTCCCTTAGCCCTAACCAAATTATCTTGTCATGCAGCTTCCGGTAAAGGGAGAGCCCTTTACAAAAGCCAATTCTTCCCTGCTTATTATTCTCAGGACTTTTGTATCCCATTGCTCTTTTCCTTAAATTCCTGTTGGAGAAAAACAAAGATTTCAGTTACAACAAAGAGAAACAAACAGAAATTACCAGAATTATTTTTAAATGATATGCTTTTGTTGTGTCAAAGTGTAGGTCATCTCAGTGAAAATTTAGGAGAAAATGCAGTTATTCGTAGGGATATGGGAAAGCTGTATGTTAATTTCAGATGTTAAACTTACCTAAACATATTACTGTTCTCTTAAAGGAATTTAAGTATAGAAAAAACATCTATGTGACTGAATTATAAAGTCCTCTAAAGCCTTGCATGTTTTATATTCATATGATTTAATTATTTTCGACATGATCTGCAAGCTAATTCCAGAACCAGATCATTAGGGAAATATAATGTTAATGCATAGATGTTAATAGATATATTTAATCAATTTCTTGGTAAGTGTTTTATTACAAATATAAGCTTGAAAATAAAATGTACTACAAGGTCAAGATGTTCTGAACTAACACTACAAAAAGTGATGCCAAAGTAAATCTGTCTGCTTTTGACTAGCCATACCTTTTTCTACTTTTTATTCTATTTTGTTCTATTTTATTTTTTTTCATAAACTAAGAAATCAAATTTCAGTTGAGGAGTGCTTCATCAGGCATGAGTTATTCTGAATTCCTTTTCAGCAATGTAAGGTAATGTAAAGCCAATATATTGCAGAGCAAGAAAAAGACAACATTTCAGCAAAAATGTGCAGAAGAAAACAGAACATTTGTAGTAGTAGTTTTGGTTTCCAGCTACTTTTTCTATTTCTTAGAGACTTTTTGAATATGCACAATAAACTAGATATAGTATAGGGCACGCCAAGTGAGATCACACTCTTTTATTTTGTTATCTTATCTATTCATGATGGGAGTAATATTCTTGGTATAGTCAGGAGTATTTTATGCAATATTCCCCCAAATTAACCACTAAAAGCTTGCAAGCTTTTTGTAGATAGCTAGGTGGATAGCCTTTACAATTTCCATAAACATGCTCTGTGCAATTTCAAAACAAATTTTATAGCCAAAGCAGAACTGAAACACTCCATCCTTAATGTGCTGCCATCAAAATTGCCTACACTATGCCTACCATAAGCTTGATGTATCAAGCTTATGAAATTATGAAATTATTATTCTATTAGCAGTAATGATAGAAATTTAGGAGGGTGTTGAATTTTTACAGCACAATACTCTGTGACATTACAATTACCCCTTTAGAGCTTTGCAAAGTTTAGTTACCTGTAAGAGCAGAGCCACATACAATAGACTACAATATATATTTTCTAGGAATTAAAAACAAATTTCTCAACCCAATTACCAAATTTCTGTCAATATTTCTGATATTTCTTGTTTACAAGGTATAAAATAGATACAACTCTATATTTTTCTGCTTCATTCATCAGTGTAGGATTTTATTTCATTCACATTAGAGCCTGGAGCTTACAGTAAAGATAGCTGCTCGCACAATTTTAATTTGCAAATAGGCATTTTATGTTATTCTTTTCTCTTATGGGATAATATGCTTTGTGTACATCTGAGATTCACTTGCTTTTCCTAACTAAAAATCCCATCTTGTTCATATAAAGTTACGTTCTTGTTTAGCTTCTAGGTTTTTTGGTCTGTTTTTACAAGTGCAGTGATATTTACAATGAAGTGTACATGGATACAGGGCATTGTCAGTTTACTGGCAGTTTAATGATAGTTAAATACAGATATCAAAGTAACTGTTACACTTGTGTATAAGCAAAGAGGCGATAAAGTTATTTTAAGTAGATCAGTTTACTAAATTCGGTATCTCTTTTTGCACAAGAATATGCTTTGTTGCCCCATTTCCTTAGCATTTAATAAAATCTCAATGATCTAGATAATTTCCTTTATTAATCATAATATATTGCCTTTTTTTTTTTTTTTTTTTTCTACCCAGGACCTACAATAGCTTCAATTGCAGTCAATGATAACCTGCTTTCAAGAGTGTTTTTCCAATTTTTTTTTTTTTTTTTTCTAAATCTGTCACTAGATGGCAGTAAGAGTGCAACTGAACGTTTCCACCCAAAATCAATAAACTCGAGGAGAACTCTGAGGCTGGAGAAAGGCTATCACTGTAAGGCAGCTTGCCTTCAAAGGTTAGCCAGAAGTATGATATGGAATTTCTTGCAGAATCACTACCTTATGTTAATAAATAAATAAATAAATCCAATACCTAAACAAAAAAATAGCATTAAAGAGAGCAGAGCAATGGGAAGCTTTAAATAATTTGAAATATCAGGAGAAACTTACTTCATATGGCTTGCTTAAATCTGCCAAAACAGCAGACCAGTGATCTGCAAAAGTAAGATATACAGGCAAGTGTCCTACCAGTGTGCCAAAAATATGATTCATTACTACTAAAAGCTATAAGAAAGGAGCATTAGAAAATCATGCTGTACCATTTATTATTTTATTATTATTATTATTATTCATTACCAAATGAAGTTGTATTAAATCTCTGAAATTAATGGTGTAAGGAGTTAATAATGCACTGTTAAGAACAAAATTCTGTTCTTCTGTTTTTTAATATTGTTGCTGTTTTGTTTTGTTTTCCTTTTTTCTTTTACAGGACAAGTAAATTAGAACCTTTCTAGCAGAATGTATAAAGCTCTGTTCTAGGGTGTGCAGTCACTCGGTATTCACTTATAGGATCTAGTTGCTTGATGCAGTGCTGTAACAGCTCAATCTTTGTAATTTTTAGGATGCTTTGTAAGCATCTAAACCTGTAACAGACAGGGAAAAAAAATAGAGTTATAGAATTACAGAGGGGAATTTATATTTAAGATCTTCCTACAGGGACATTTCCAAACTATTTGTTGGAAATCTGCCAAAGAAGTCACTGGCAGTGGCAGGCAGTTCAAGTAAGCTTAAACTAAAGCCTTAATGGCTCTCCTTTTGCTTCACATTGAATCAACACAATGAATTCGATTTAGAACTACAAACAAAAATGGATTCAGGCTTTTACAGCTGTTTTATAATCATTATTTTAGTGACCTAAGTGACTAAAAAATAATCTCTTATGCTGACATATGTATTACATAAAAAGGAAGCACGCTTTCCAACTTGAATACTATTTAAGATATGCAAAATATATTAGAAGTCATGACTTTCTAAAGCCTTAATAGCTCCAGAATGCAGATAACATCCAGTTTGATGCATCTTTCTCAGAGGCTGAAGTTACGAACAATTTCCTGATATTCCGCTGACTGTAAAAATAAACATATAAATAAAAATAAGAGAGCTCAAAATAAAATCCTGGTAGGAGATTTTGGGTTTATTTTCTGTTCTTTTTGATAGCTTATTGACTTAGAGACTTCTCTCAAATAAAGCGTTATTTTCTATTACTTTAGTTAAAAGTTGATTTATTTTAACTTAACTTTTCATTTTCATATTTTTTTTTTTTAGGATATATTCACATACTATAAGAGTATTTGTCTCTGTATTTGACAGATAAGATATAAGTAATGTTTTGAAGCTTATAAATACTGAGAAACTTAGGGTCCAAAGACAGGTGAAGCTGTGTCATCACCATGATGCTTTATTTTTATTATTTATATATTTATTTATTTATTGGTCTGTGTATTATATGTCATTCATTTTTCCTTGTGGCAAAATACTTCCACAAGAAAGTACTTGTATTTTATACCCACCCCTCCATAAATACGGCTTCCTTAAGGGAATACCGTAAGTAGCCAAAAAGAACACCAACTTTTCTTATTGCTTATCATCAAATTGATGTATGACCTTTGGATCCTACCAGATATACCCTCACCCCAGTCACAAAAACCAACAATATTGTTGAAAATACCTTCTTCCATCATCTTTCAGGCAGGGGAATAGAACCATTCATTTCTGAGAGCAGAGCTTAAGTGACTCATTCATCACCCACCATGAGATCACTTCTACGTACTGTGTGGCGAAAGCTAAACAGATGTATGTGTGATAGAAAACCTATTGGACAAGAAAGAGCTTGAAAAAAAAATAATATTTTGTCTGTAAAATTTATTCCCTCTGTTTTTCTTGTTGTCATTGTTTATTTGTTCCTTGTTTTTTTGGAGGGAGGAGGGAGGGTTCAGTATCCCACAAATAACACTGTAAAATCAAATTTCTATCACAAAGTAAGTGTTTCTCACTTATCATTTTCTGTTGCTATGTAAAAGTTCACCTGATGGTCTCGTTCAAGATTTTATGAATACATGTGCACCTTGAACTGAAATGATCTCTGAGCAGGAAATAAACCCTAAGGTTTGGCATACAATACAACAGGGTTAGTTAGGAAACTTTGTGAATTGTTTTTTCTGCCTTGATAGTATTTCATGTTGAACCTGTGCCAATAAAGTCTTCAGGCAGGTTTCTTTCTCTAGTACTCTACATTGCCAAAGAAATCTATGTTGCCAATGAAATCTAAAGTTCTATTAATTAACCTCCTAAAATTTTATGTCTTCACTTCTCCTAAACTGAAGCATTTCATCTACAGTTTCCATGAATTTTCACTCTTACTGTGTGTTGCATATCTGTCTAGAGAAATCCATGTTGCTTTCTGTAAAAATATTTCATGAAAATTCAGGGTTTAAGTTGCATCCATGTATCCTAAACATCAGTGTTTCTTTTGGCAGTGAGTGCAGAAGCATTTTGTGAAATTCAGAGCTCCATGTTAGGCAATAATGGCATTAGTTACTGTGTCTCTTCCTCTCTCAATAAAATCAAATTATTTTTTGCCACATATTAGAAATATGCACTATTTTCCAAATAAACTCTGTGTTTAGAACTACTGTGCTGTTTGCTAGTTTCCCTTGTATATCCAGAATCCTTAAAAAACAACAAAATCACAAAATCACACCAAAAGAAACCTCACAAAACTAGTTAGAGGTTTCACCTCTTCATTTTTGAAACTGGTAATTTTGTCCTTGAAGTAGAGGACTATCTGCATTTTTTTTTTTTTAGTTGCTTCTCCAGTAGTGAAGGAGACAATAAATATAAATGCTGACCCTCCTCTACTAGAGCACCACTGGTACCTTTTGATCACTAAACTTTCAAACACTGTGTCTTCAACTAGCCTTCTCATCCTTCTCCTTCTGTCTTCCAGTGATATTTCTTCTAAATCAGGATATGCTCCCCCTAGAGCTTTACATTATGTGCTCTGCTTTCTCTGGGTTTGCTGCAGCATAAGCAGAAAGAAGCCTTTAATTAAGAAGTACCCTTGCCCCGCTCTGTGTAGAAGAAACTGGAGGATTGTCATGGCACACTTCCTACAGTGAGATACTGTTGCTGTCACAGGAAATCACTCTCCATTAAATGCAGTTTACAAAAGCAGAGTAAACACAGACAGCCCAAATGACTGCCATCCTTGTGTGCTCAATAAATTCCTGGCTTTACAGACTGGATTAACATAAGCCTTCAGGTACAGGGGGGAAAAATAAAAATCATTGAATCTCCCTGAAAGTCTCACATTATAGGGATTTTACATTTGAGCCTAGGATGCTCTTCAAAATTCATATTAGGATGAATGTTAGCATCTCTAGAGAGAGAACCTTTTACTCATTTCAGTGGAAGGTAGTCCAATTTTTTCTCTAGGAAAACACTTGTGAACATAGGATTTCACAATAGAAAGGCCTTCTCAATCTCTGGAGAATTATGAATCTCACCTGCAGCTTTTACTTTTATTCTTCTTTGACCCATCTCCATTTAAATCTCTGCAAAGCCTGTCTTAACAGCTATTAACAGTTAACCCCCACCTAACTATGAATACAGTCATGATTTAAACTAAAGATATTTTTTTCCAAGATATTTTGTGGCAGAAAATTTTTTGATTGGTATGCTTTTGGAAGTAGGACTTTCTTTCTTCAAAAATAGCACAATGGACAGCTGCTATAATATTTATTTGAACATGTATATTCCTCCAGAAAACTATTTACTATTATGTTGGAAACAAATAACACTTAGCTTATCAAATTTGAGCGCCATGAAAATGAAAATATTTTCAATAAAGTATCTTCCACAACACAGATTTTCGCGTGTTACAGATCTACTTTGACAGATCTATGATTTGCCATTATATGCTAAAGCGTTATTCTAAGGCTTTCTAGGGTAAGATATTTTGCAGGCTACAGTAGTCCAAATGATGGATATCAAACACCTCTGCATATGTTATGTCTAGAGTACTCGGACAACAATCCATCAAGAATATAATAATACAAAAGAGGGAATACAGCCAGCATGCTCAGATATTTCAAACTTTAACCTACTTTTAATGTGAATATATGCCCTATTTCTTTTTTTACATTTTGAAATGTTGAGGTATAGTCTTTTTCACATCAGTATCAATTTTGAAATGCCTCCAGTCTGACTGAACTGCCAAGGCCCAAATGGTCTTTAAGAACATGTAAATATATAGAAATTGCTATAATGAATCAAGCTTCTGTCCATTTATTTCATCTTCAATAGTTAGGATTGGATACATCAGAAAAAGATACTAAAATCTCCATTGAAAAATTTGCCTACAGGGAAAATTTCTTCTGAATTCTTATTAGATAGTGCCTAGCTTATATCTGAATGTATGAAGATTTATAGCCCTGGCTTTTTAATCCAAACTAATGTAACTTGACTCCTACTTAACTCTTGGCCTTGCTTATGCCTTGGGAAATAAGTTCAGTAGTTTTAATATGCACTAGGTAAAACTTTTTTTCTTTTATTATTTTTCAATTTGTTAAAAAGAAAATGAAAATGTTGCTGTGAATCCTCATTTACCCTACTCTGAGACTTCCTCATATTTGCACTGATCTTGTCACTAGCTAGTTGCTAGCTACAGTAATAACATTTTGTGGTCCAAATAAAATTTTCAGAAATTTCAGAATTCTCTGTAATGAATAATGAAATATTATTTTCCTATAATCTCCCTTCATTAAATTTAAGTGGCTTCAATATTAAAAAAAATAAATTAAAAAGTAACAAACACTGTAAGAAGAGGTGCGATATTAACATCCTTTCTCAGTAGGATTCCAAAATCAAAGTTAAAATTGGCACTATTCCCTGCTTCTATGGTTCAAAACTTGAGAGAATAAAAGGAACACGAGTGTCTCCGTAGTAAAGACAACGAGCAAGCTCAGCTGAAGGTTTTCTGGTTAACCTGTCTTCAATGCTTACAAGTCTAGCACAGAAAACATTATGCTTCATAAACCAGACAAGAAAAAAAGAAGAAAGAAAGAAAAAAAAAAAAAGACAAATTGTTCTTAATTTAACTTACTTACAATTTGAAATGTTATTATACACAAGTCCAGATATAGAATTTCTCTCTAATAATTCTATTTTTTTGCAGCCCCTTTAACCTTCCATATAAGAAAATGTAAGCATTAACCGAAGAGAATTCATTGTACTTCAACAACTAGACATTCCACTACTTATCCTTGCATAAAAATATGTGTGTGTGTTCTCTCTGTGTCTCAAGCTGCTATACAAGGCTCACAGGTCTTTCTTTTTGAGAAAGTTGGAAGCATGTTTTTTTGCTACTGATTTAATTGGAAAAAATAGGCAGTGTAATCCTTCCATGTATACAAAGAATAAAACCAGTAGATTATTGCAACAGTTAAGTTCAGTATTAAGTTCTACTACTCATCATCTTTTCTGAACAAAATCATTACTGTCTTTGTCTCTGTGACATGTACATCACTTCTGAACTCTCTGAGGTTCGCTGCTCTCTGATATTTTGAGGATGACAAATACCAGTCAAACAATACTGCTGAATACTTACTCTACCTACTGCATGTTCAGGACCAAAGTCACTATCATTTCAGTAGCTATTAAGGGACTAAATATATAATTTTATGTAGTTTAAAAGTTGAGAATTTAGGATATGCTTATTTCACAGCCAAATATGAGAACAATATGCTTTTTTTTTTTTTTGCATATATTCTTCCACTGACAATTCTTTAATTGTTGTCTTCTCCCCAAAAATTCCTATTTTGTACAACATAGAACAAAATGGAATCTTACTCTCTGTAATAAAATAAGTTTAGAAAATGAGTAATACACAAATCTGTGCAAGATAAAAAAAAAATAGACCTTAGCCTCTACAGCTCCAATGCTCAGTATATAATGAGGTGAAGGGTAAAGCAGCATTTATTGGCCCCAATGGAATGTGAACAAAGGAAAGGGAACATCCTTCGGTAATCTAAATGCATATATAATACCCAAACTAGACCTTCAGTCTTATTTCTTATATATATATATATATATATAATTTTATTTTATATGTCTTCCGTAGCTTCAGTTTGCATACACACACATATATATGTACATATAGCTAAACAAATCGAAAGAGCCTAACATAAGGTCATTGTTCAATATAATTTTTTCTGCCTTTTAACAGAAGCTGTGGCAGGTGATACTGAAATTTGCAATAGTTCCTCACCTATCTCCGAGGGGTATTGAGCAGATTAATTAGTTCATGTCTTTACAGCACTTTGAAAGCACTCAGTGCTATATAATTAGTCCTATATATTACTAGGACAGCCTTGAATATCTTCAGTGACTCTGCTTCACCAATTTCCCTTGGCAAATTTATTTCACTTTCTAATTGACCTTGCTCTTTGAAGTATTTTCTTAATGTCTAATTTAATTTTTGTATTTCCTGGATTTTGTTCATAACACAATGGTTGGCTGAAAATTTCACGTGTTCAAAAGATATTTTTCAAATGAGAAATACCCACAGAACAACTGATTAACCTCAGCCAGCAGGAACTTAAATAGCAATTTTTAAAAGTTTCTATCATAACAAGTACAAAAATCATCTTAAATATAGATTCTAAAAAATAGACACTGCAGATTCTCAGAATAATTTATTAAAAATCTAATGCTTTTATTAAACCATAAAAGTCTACCATAATTGTACCAAACTGCTTGCAAGTTACAGCAGTTTAGATCTGCTTACACACCTTGTCATGCTTCCTCAGCACTTTTATTTTGCTTTCCTCAACCTACTTATTAATCCTCTTACTCTGTAAGCACTTAATCACTCTCACCTCACTTGTTTGATAATTCGAGGCATTCTTTTTCACGGAAATGCCTTTATGTCCTTACACACACTGCATATTCATAAGCAAATAGGAATGCAATTATTTATACATTCAAAATAGTTTACAGTCATTTAGTATTGGATGAAAAGTATGTCACAATTTATCTGCTGAAAAATTAACTTGCAAAGACTGGACAATCCCAAAACATGAGAAGGGTTGAAGAAGTAGCTGCAGACTGCCATGAAAAATAGAGAGGTAGGGAAGGCAGGGCATCCACCTTTATTTCTCATCTTGTCCTTAGTGCAAAGGTGTGTAAAAGTGTCCTCCCTTCACATCTGTGAACACAAGAAGCAGCAGAAAGAATAATCACTGTTCTCTGGTTTGCTACTGTGTCCAGACACCTGACCTAGAAAGTTATCTTGCCCAGTTCCCAGGGCAAAGGGCTTCTGGGGCCAGCAGGGGCAGGCTGGAAAGCAGCTCCAAGAGGTTTTCTGATGGAGCTGAACTGTGATAAAGCAGCTGTCACTTGAGTATTGTCTTCTATTTGCTGACTGCCGGTCTGAATGAAAATCCTCTGCACAAGCTTTCTTTCCCTGTGAACTCTGATGCTTGCCACAGTCCCCTACTCTCTCCTCTATTTTCTTTCCCTAACAGCATTTCCTGCCAATCTTCCCTGTGTTTCTTCAGCTACGCACTTCACATCAAAATGTCACTAAGAAATATAGACAAATTAGTAAGCAGAGTCATTAACATGTGTTTTGTGTTTTTTATTTTCTACGTGATTATTGTACTTTCTTCCTTCTTTTATCTCTGCTTTTAGAAGGACTTTATCATTCTTGTCCTCATGGATTTCTTTGTTTCTCTCTGTAATCATGTATGCCACAGGAAAGAAGAAACTTCACCACTAGCCTCAGGCAAATTGTAAGTAGTACTTTTAAAGAGCTGTGGTATAGGACAATCCTCAACAGTACAGAAGCATACAGAAAAAGAAATTTAATCTAACTACAATATATACAAGTCAATACATTTATTCAGGAAAGGCACCACAATCTATGTGGAACTTCTGCATGTCCTTCATTTTAATAAAGTTCTAGTAAAGATAACAAAAAATAGTATAATCACCCTAACCCTTTTCCCACTCCTTGAAATGACCTAAGCCAAAAAGGAATGTATTTTCAAGTTCAGTTCGTCTAAAAATTTCCACTGTACCTGCAAATCTTATATTCTATCTCTCAAAGTATGGACAATCTGTGTTTACCAGTAACTGACTTCACACATGTTACTGAGATTGAGGACAGAGGAAAGATCTAGACCCTTCAAATATACTGCCTTATTCTCAACTTGACTGCTGCTGAGATAGAAATAGTCAGTTTTACCAGAGAAGTTCACCTGTAATCAAATTTGATGGGGCTTTCAAAAGATAATGAAACTAAAACTGTTAGCACAAATTCACAATTTAACTGGGAAAAAATGAACATACAATAATATAAATTATTTTGCTGTATTTTCATGATTTGCTTTGTGTTCCAGTATTCACAAAAATAGAGAACTGATTTTGGTAAGTTACAAAGCACTTCTGTGGGAAGTTTTTGTTTGTTTGGTCTGGTTTTCACTTTCATTAGGGCTTTTCCTCTTCCTTTTTTTTTTTTTTCCTGATGTTCTTTTTAAGGTGAAGTTTTAAATTATGAACAGCAGAAAATCCTATCGATTGCAGGAGGGTTGACTCTCAGTCTGACATTTTCCCTTCTCTGTCTCTCAGTGTTCATCTAGTACTGTAGCATGCTGCCACTGTTTTTTACTGTCTTCTTACCTCATGTATTTGAAGTCACTTGGCAAGTCATGCTGAGGGTCATATGGTCTTTTTTTCAGACAGGTACACAAATGTCTGTTATGGGGTATAAACCCACTGACTTTGCTTCCCAAACATTTTCTTTAGCAGAAATTTTGTTTGTTCTGTTACTTTAATCTGTGACAACAGAGGGTTGCCTTGTAAGCATGACTGTCTTGCAGGCTCCTTCCCCATGCTCACTTATGCTCCCTCCCTCCAAGTATTTTGTCAGTATGATCACAAACACTTCAAGTTCCCAAATTACTTTAGTAGAAAAATAGTATTAGAGAAATAGTTTTTCATAAACAGATAACACAAAAATAATAACATAACTAATAAAAATTAGTTATGCCAGCATGGCTTCACCAAGGGCAGCATGGCTTCATCAAGGGCAAATTGTACCTGACCAATCTGGTGGCGTTCTATGGAATGACCGCAACAGTTGTCAAGGGAAGGGTAACCAATGCCATCTGCTTGGACCTCTGTAAGGCCTTTGACATGGTCCCACATGAAATTCTGATCTCCAAAATGGAGAGATATGGATTTGATTGGCTGATCATCCAGTTGATAAGGAATTTGCTTGAAGGTTGCACCCAGAAAGTGGTGGTCAATGGCTCTGTGTCCAGGTGGAGGCTGGTGATAAGTGGTGTCCTTCATGGGTCTGTTCTGGGACTGATAATGTTTACTATCTTTATCAATGACATAGACAGCGGGATCAAGTGCACCCTCAGCAAGTTTGCAGATTACACCAAGCTGAGTGCTACAGTTCATACAACAGAAGGAAGGGATGCCATCCAAAGGGACAAGGAGAAGCTTGAGAAGTGGGCCCACATGAACCTAATGATGTTTAACAAGTGCAAGGTACTGCACCTGTGTCGGAGCATTCTCAGACATGAGCAAAGACTGGGAGAAGAGCTCACTGAGAGCAACCCTGCAGAGAAAGACTTGGGAGTTGTGGTGGACAAAAAGCCTGACAAGAGCCAGCAGTGTGTGCTTGCAGCCCAGAAGGCCAACTGCATCCTGGGCTGCATCAACAGAGGAGTGGCCAGCAGGTTGAGGCAGGTGTTTGTTCCCCTCTAGTCCGCCCTTGTGAGGCCCCACTTGGAGTCCTGCATCCACGTCTGGGGCCCCCAGCACAAGAAGGATGTGGAGCTGTTAGAGTGGGTCCAGAGAAGGGCCGTGAAGATGATCAAGAGCTGGAGCACCTCTCCTGTGTAGAAAGGCTGAGAGAGCTGGAGCTGTTCAGCCTAAATAAGAGAAGGCTCTGGCGTGACCTCATTGCAAACTTTCAGTGCTTGAAGAGGACTTATGAAAAAGATGGTTAGCAACTCTTCGCTCAATTGGATAATGACAGGATGAGGGGGAATGGTTTTAAACTAAAAGAGTTTAAAGATTTAAAGAATTAAAGGTTTAGATTAGAGGTTAGGAGGAAATTCTTCACTCGGGGTGGTGAGTAACAGGCTAACTGGAACAGGCTGCCCTGAGAGGTTGTGGATGCCCCATCCCTGGATGTTTTCAAGACCAGGTTTGATAAGGCTTTGGGCAACCTGATTTAGTGGGTGACATTCCTGCCAATGGCCAGGGAGTTGGAACTAGATGATCTTTGAGGTCCCTTCCAACCAAAGCCATTCTATAATTCTATGATTCTATGAAAAACAAGCCACCCTGGATAAGAGCTTTGTTTGCAAATCTGTTCCTCTGAAAATATTATCTGAACAAATCGAAAATAAAAATAAAAATGGAGTTATGCATGTATTTAATAGCTGTGATGAACCATTACCAGAAAGATTTCAGAGAACTATGGAAATAGTCCCTGCTGGCTTTCCCAGCAGTGCAGGAATGCTCCCTAGCAGTATCTACTGCTTTCTCCAGATAAGTTTTATAATTTTTCAATGGACATTAGACTATGGCACTGAGCTTCACCTAATTGTGTCTATAAAGTTCAAAATTCGGAAGAGAGCCAGGTGGGCATGTTGCTTCTAAGCAATATAATGACTGGAGTTACAGTGCCCTGTGATCGATGAATTTGTTCAGTCTACCTCTGCTTCTACTTCCCAGACAGTCTGGTTGTGCACAGGGGAATGAAATATGACTTCAGGCCTACCAAAAGTTATCCACTCTCAGCAGCTATGACAGGGACAAGGTGTCATTTTCCATGCTTTCCTGAATGCTTCATCTCAGTGTCCATTTGTGTTAGGATTTATGGCTTTGTGAGTGCAAAGATCAAGTTGTTTCATTGTACTATGTCAGTCAATTCTCAAATTTCGCACCATTCTGATCTGGGGATGTGCCCCCACTAAAATGAAAGCCAAAGAGAACTATACATAGCCCTGCACACCCCTTGATAATTCCCTTTGACATACGAATTGTCTTAAAAGTCTCTCTGAATTCACTGGTTATCAGTAGAGCAACCTTAAAAGTTTGAGAACGATATAACTCTTGAAATATTAGATTATCAGGAAAGATTTGTTTCATTAGTTCTTAGACAGTTAACGTT
The DNA here is from genome assembly GCF_964034855.1 of Anser brachyrhynchus. Taxonomy (NCBI): domain Eukaryota; kingdom Metazoa; phylum Chordata; class Aves; order Anseriformes; family Anatidae; genus Anser; species Anser brachyrhynchus. Next base: position 103,708,388 of record NC_137695.1, read on the forward strand.
TCATATAGGATATGGTAATTAGTACAAAGATAGTTTTTAGTTCCATGAGAAGGTGTTGGCCTTCACATAACCAATAGCTATGCCAAGCAAAAGTTATGGTTATTTATTGTACTGCTTTCTATTTTCAGTAAAGTTTTACTCAATAAATTAACAAGATCACTTTTCCTGGTATGTATTTTGCATCTTGAAATCAATTAATTGAAAATATTTGGTAAGTTGTCTGGCTAGAACCAAAAAGGCTGTCTTACCTTAAAGTATACATTCTGCATAGTAGCATACTGTGCTTGTTTAAAGCAATAAATATGTTGCTTATCCTGCAATAGTGCTTACTCAAAGAATCACTTGGGACCTAAGAGCAGGAAAAAGGGCTAATTACTTAGACCTCTATAACCCAAAATAATTCAACAAGTATTAAAAAGTTTATTTACTAAATAGTCCTGAACAGATCAACTTTTAACAGTTCTTAAAGTGTGGCTAAAAGAGACCATCTACTTTTAGGTGAAATATACTCAGGGAAAAAATAAACAAACAAACAAACAAACAAATAAATAAATCCCTCCTAATCTACATGTAACCAAGAGTAGTGCCTTGCAGTGTGCAATACAAAGCATCACTTCTAGGTCCATGAATTTTAATAGAAAATACAGTCTGAGTGCTAGTTCTCAAGCATTTCATTCAAACATATCATGCAGTTTTCCACAGAGTATGGAAGTGGAAGCAGGGAAGATGAAAGATTCTTTCTTAAAAATGTTTGCCAATATGGACAGACAGGTGCTTTTATATTTTTATTTTGTTCTTGTGTATCACAACTGTTTGTTTTCCTATATTTTCCATAAGCACCCATGATCTCATTTTTAGTTCTGCTGCTGTTTTATTGGTGGTGTTTCCACAAAATAAATGATGATAATGTCTGAGAACTTGACAGTAGTAATCAACCAGTTTGGTGTGTTTCTGTTGGTTGTTGGTCTTAATAAATATAATAGAAGCTTCTGGACATGGAGCACATGGAGCAGATTTCCACGCTGCAGCCCGTTGTGAGAAACACTCCGTAGCCAATAACTTAGGCTCAGGCGAGGATCTCAGTGAAGTAGTAATTTATTCGCGATTGCATTGGCAGGCGTCCCACAAGCAGGAGCGCGCCTACTGGTTCCAAAACACAGTTTATATACTTTTTGATGACAGGACCCTCCCCTGTTTCCCCACTGAGTGGGTAATCCAGGTTCACAATCTATCTGATGCTTCACAGACAATGCATGGCCTTCAGTTGGAGCCTGTTAAATTTCAAATTTCTTTTGACTCTTTTACTGTTTGAAGTGGTAATGTTTCTTCACTTATCTGACTTGACTTAACACCGTGATTTTCACCTAATTGTTCTAAGGAGTCTGGTTGTCTGCATTTTACAAGGTCGCCTGCTAAATTTTCTTATCACTGCAAGCATATCTCAATACCCCATTCCTTACCTTTAAACAATGTAACTCTGCAAAAACAACATTTTTATTCCCATACCATGGAGAAGCCCCCGGTGGAGCAGGTGGATGTGGCCTGGAGGAGGCTGCAGCCCATGGAGAGCCCCCGCAGGAGCAGGCCCCGGGCCGGAGCTGCAGCCCGTGGAGAGGAGCCCACGCAGGAGCAGGGGGTCTGGGGGGAGCTGCCACCCGTGGGGGACCCGTGCTGGAGCAGTTTGCTCCTGACGGATGGACCCTGTGGTACGGAGCCATGTGGGAGCAGTTCTTGAAGAGCTGCTGCCTGTGGGCAGCCCCCACAGGATCATTTCGGGAAGGATGGCATCCTGTGGGAGGGACCCCACGTGGAGCAAGGGCAGGGAGTGATGGTGAAGGAGCAGCAGAGACAGTGTTAGGGACTGACCGCAGCCCCCATTCTCTGTTCCCCTGCGCTGCTTGGGAGGAGGAGGTGGAAGAGGGTGGATGGGGGGAAGGTGTATTTTAGTTTGCTTTCACTTCATCACTGCTTGCTAGTAACAGACAGTAAATTATATTAATCTCCCAATGCTGAGACCGTTCTTCCTGTGATATTTGTTGAGTCATGTTCCTTTCCTTAACTCAACCCTTGAGCCCCTTCCATCACAGTTTCTCCCCAGTTCTTTTTGAGGAGGGCGAATGAGAGAGCAGTTGTGGTGGAGCTCAGCTACCCAGCTGGGTAAAACCACCATAGTAATTGGTCTTTATTTTAGCTATATAAGGCATAAAATTAAACAAACTGAACATAAAAATATATGGTAAGACATAAACAGAATATTGTTAAGTGCCTGTCAGTCATGGTGTGTTTGGAAATGATTCAATTATTAAGACTTTCATTTCAAATTTTTTTTTTTCAAAACAAAATTTGCTACATTTCAGATTATCATTACTTATTTCAAAATATACTTTAAAAATGTGAGTCTACGTGAGGGGGGAAGAGTGCATCTGTACATGTATTCTTTTTTTTTTTTCCTGTTGATAACTAGTTGGCTTAAAAAAAAAAAAAAACCTTTTGTTTCTAGACGTTTACATAGTAGCATTACGAAAATTTATCATATAGATTTAAACTGAGGATGGAGGACCATTTAGGAAAATACTATCACTATGATTCTTTATTTCAGAAATCTTTTATGAGATACTTTGTGCAGAATATTTGAGACAAAAATACATGATGAATTTGAAGCACAAGGATAGCTTTAATAGAGCACAATGAATTGGGATCTGTCTTGGAAGGTGAAATTCAGGGTACTGTTCAGATCCTCCTCAGTGATTTCTCATGCCTCGGGGTCAGGGTGTTGTAATTCAAGTTGCATCTTGTGCACTAAATTTCACACTAAATCTCATGATTCATAAAATGAAAAGATTCCAGAGTTGAATTCAGGTCCAATATGCAGAAAGCTGAAATTCTACTGCCACTGCAAGTCAGCAAGCCATCGTTATAATAAATTTGTAATTTCTATTGCTATTTCAGAAAAGACGCTAGAGGTTAAGGGTTTGATAACTGCCTCTTGTGAAACCCAAGAGGTGCCAGAGAAAAGGAGAAGAAAAAAAAAATCGTGAATTGCTGAACACTGACAATTCCTTCTGAATGTTAACACACTCCAGAAAACACTCTTCTGAGCACAGGACTGAGCCAGTTCTTGTTGCAGAATGGGGTAACATGCAGTATCATTTTATCACTTTTTTTATGTATCTTTAATAGTACTGTAATTGATTAGAATAAAACCTGTCATAGCTTAAAATAGCCATCTAATAAGGGTTATCAATCAGCCATTGCTGTAGAAAGAAAGATAAATATTATTCATTCTTGGAAATAAAGCTAACAGTAAATTAACCTGCATTAATTAGAAAATAAATCATGATCTAGCACAAAGTATTAAAGTCTAGCCATAAGTATTCATCTATTTCTTTTTTAATATGCTATATCTGAATTGCATACTTCAGAAAGAACTTCACTTTTCTAACAACCACAAAGAAAATACCCTCTTTATTTTATTTTCTATCTGTTATTTGTTCTCAAATAAAATTATCTAGAAACATTATGGATTTAATATAAATAGATGGCAATCACTCATTAATTCCCCCTTCCCCAGGCTTATAATGTGGAAATATCTGTATATAAATCATTTATTTCCTTATTTATATGAAAGCGTGCTAAAAGATAAAGTTCAGTTCTGAAGCACTACTCTGAATCTAAAGGATTTAGTATTTAACACACAACCATTCTAGCAAACTTGTCAGTTGCATCTGTGAAACCATAGGATTACAATACAGAATATTCAGCCTAAGATTACAACTTGAAAAGATGAGAGAGAGGGAGAGAGAGGGGAAGGGAGGGGGAGGGAGGGGGAGGGAGGAGGGGAGAGGGAGGGAAAGAGAGAGAGAGAACGAGAGAGAACGAGAGAGAACGAGAGAGAAAGGAAGGAAAAGGAAAATCCCTAGAATGTTATAAATAGGTCAGTCAATTTTTACTTAATCCAATAATATGTGGACAGCAAAATAAATATCAATTTCAAATTAGCCACTAATTATAACTATTACCTGCATATCACAGATACCTGGATCACTAAACTGTGAAATAATTAAGCAGCAGCATCTACATACAAATTAGGATGCATGTTGCAGGAAGAAAGGAAATAAAGTGTTAGGCAATTTCTGTAGCACTCAGTGAATACATACAGAATTATAAAATACGGTTTATTTGACATCTGTTTTCATCATATATTTTACGTGTATGCACATATACATTGATAAACCTAAATATCCACAAGCCAATGGAAATTACATTCAAACACCTGTTTAAACAAAGTAGATATGGCTCACACTGTGATTCACTACTGGGGCATCCAAATAAGTCAGATATCAGGAAATTCAGAGCTGTAATATAACCAGACTACAGGAAAGATCAATTCACCAAGAGAATAATGCAATACTCTCACAAATGCTGGGAATTTAATTGTGCCCTTAAGGACAGTGAAGCATCCTCAGTTATTAAATTTTGGTCGCTATGTTATACTATAAAATAGAGACTCAGGGATGGGCTTAGCAGGCCCATCACATATAATACACTCCTTCACATATAAATAAATAAATAAAACTTTGAATAACTATATCATAAAGATTAATTGACTTGTTACTAATTCCCATTGCTTAATGCAAAATAAATCAATAGTAAGTAAATCCAACACTGTAGCTACCCAGTGATGCATCTCACTCTACTTTAGCTAACTATTTCTCCAGTTGAAGTTCCCAAGTGACTAGTAGGAACAATTAGTTGTGCCTTTAACTCAATCAAATTTTAGTAATGGACACATCCATTATAGGACTATGCAAGTGTAGCACTCATGGAGCATAAGTTATCCTTTAGAAGCAATTAGTTTTCTACTGTGGCTATCATGGGAATCACCCAAGACTTGGCTGATTTTGAATAATGTGATACTTTGCTTTGTGTTTTCGTAAGTTTCAAAATCAACACAAAATTTCCTAATAGGTTCAGAAAGTGCATTCCTACAGAACCTGAACTTTGGAATAATTTTCTTTGGTTGTGAATTGTCATCGTCTTCCCTGCAGCTGAAGCCAATGCTTTGTAGTCTCAAGGTAGGTAAGCATGCCATTAGTCCATTTACATCTTCATGAAGGTTATCACTTTCAGTACCAGGAAGCTAGTTTCTCATCCAAAAATATTTTTGTCCCAAAGTTAACTCGAATGTCAACATGTCTATTAGCTTACTAAAGACATACCATTGAACTTCATTTTTTAATTCTTAATTGGGCATATATATGTAATGAAGCTCTATAATAAAAAAGACTTACATGTTTGTGTCCATGTATAAGAGGTGATGATATTGCCCTTCTTCACCCATTTGTCACGAAAGAGTGTATTTACACCAGTTAAGTAGGTATTTTTAGAAAAAGCTAAGTATCACATGCCACTGAGCTCCGTCAACCCCCTGCGTTCTCTGCAGGAGTGGCATTGCAAAGACATCTCTACTTGACAGTATCTGAAACTGATATTTGTACTATTTCTCTGTTGGTCTAACAGTACTTTATTTCTTACAGCATGCCTTCTAATACAAAAAAATGCACTTTACATTTTTTCTTATAACATGTAACGTGCATGGATGGCTGTTGGATGCCTGTACAAAAGTTTTGAAGTTCCTTGTGTCATATCTGTCAATCCCAAAGTCGGCAAAGTTCTTTGCTCTGCTGAAGGGCCCACTTTGGAAGTTGAGAGCATATATTGTTAGCTATAGGAAGAAGTTAGCCAGAGAGCAGACATCAGCCATAGCTTGTTGGTATGCATCGAGGATGTAAGGGGAAACCTGAGATGCTGTGTCTGCTGGGAAAAGATTCCTCAAGGGAGATTCACTGGAGCATTTCTTCAGTGTGTTGACAGCTTACAAAACTTTTCTGTTGATCATAAAATTGTCTCATGTAGGCTTTATGTCATTCAATAGCCACAAAGTTCTGTTTTCAAGCAGTCTCTCTCAAAACTGGTTTATCTCAGACCTTCTATCAGCTGCTTTTCACGAATTTGTTTTTCACAGTATAACAGTTCCACACACTGAGCCAGATGATATCCTTCTGTCCTTTCTTGCTGTTACAGTTGTCTTGATCTGTAAAGTTCATCTTGTAATGGAAATTTGGAAGCTAACACACCTGAGATCTTAATTAATTTGCATTGGCCAATGATACCTTTAGAGATTGATTCAGTATGAAGACAAGAGTTTTCAATTATTTTTAAAAAAGGAAAAAATGTGGATATGTTGGAATATGTTGTTCATGTCATTTAAACTAGTTTGCAACATATATATATTAAGCAAGTTTTGTTCTGAAATAGTTCTGCTACTCTAGCATGTATATTGATTAAAGAGTTTTTAAGCATTTATTTAGATTGGTGTCATTTACACTCTTCAACCTTTTGAATAGACTAAATACCTTTTTAAAACAAAACAAAAAAAAACCAACAAATATTATCAATATATATGCCATACTCGATGCATGAGACCGCAGAAAGTTAAGGAAACTAAAGAACAGCCATGAACAATGTAAGAATCCCACTTTCCCTTTGAAATTACTATACAACCTCAGTAAAACTTATTAAACATGTGTTGAAAAACATTAAAATCCAAGAGAGGGTAATACAAAACATTGTAAATTTTTTTTTTAATTTCTATGTGCATCTTCAAAATTTTGATATACCAGCCACAAGGATTTATGAGAAGAAAAAATTGCATGTTTATTAAAAATAAAAATAAATTTTCTCTCAATATGAATTATACATACATAGTATATATTTATGCACATATAAAAATAGTTTTACACCTATAAATACAGATGATTGATTCCTAGGTTTCTGTGTGTACAGATAAGTTATGAATTCTCTTTTTCAATTCTAAGTTTCAGTTTACCTTACTGTTTTTTTCCCCAGTAAATCATGTTTTGTTTACTAGCCCCCCTTTTATTATATAAATTTATTTTTGTGATTTATGCATATTTTAGATTTAAAATGTAATAAAATTAAAATTTTGTCTTTCATTTCTCACTTTATCTGTTACTCTTCAAAAAAACATCTCTTGACATCAAAAAGCTGAACGACTTATATTAAACATCAATTTTACATCAGTATTTTCCAGTACCTAAAAGGGAGCCTACAAGAAAGCCAGAGAGGGACTCTATCAGGGAGTATAGACAAGGGATAAGAGTGTTAAACTAAAAAAGGGTTGATTTAGATTAGATATTTGGAAAAAATTATTTATCATTAGAGTGGTGAGGCACTGGAATAGGCTGCCCAGGGAAGCTGTGGATGTCCCACCCCTGGAAGTGTTCAAGACCAGGTTGGATGGGGCTTTGGGCAATCTGGTCTGGTGGGAGGTGTCCCTGCCCATGGTGGTGGTGGTGGGGTTAAGATGGTCTTTAAGGTCCCTTCCAACCCAAACAATTCCATGACTATGGTTCAATTTCTAGGTTCTCATTTTCATGGGTTTCTCTTGAAATGCTCTGTAGACAAGTCTTTATCCATATAGGAATAAATATGGATTTTAAAGAATAAAAAAGGATATAATGAATAAATGTGATGTATAAGAACAATTGTTTAGGAAAGAAAAATTTTTTTAAAAAGAGGTCTTTTAAAGTCTATTAGAAGAAAGAAAGGACAGGATCCTAAGGTGCTAAACATAAAGGTGATTCTTTATTTAGGATGCTTGAGATTCTTTAGATGTCCGTAATTCTTTAAATCACTAATTAAAGTGTTTTTGGCACTGGTCACTGAATAAGGATGAGACTTGAAGTGTATTACTAATTTCCCATCTTTTTTTCTGACATGTCAGTATGGTGTTCCCACTATTCCCACTTGTGGTGGTTTTACCGTGCTAGGCAGCTGAACACCACAACCGCTCTCTCACTCCCCCTCCTTCGATGAGGAGGGGAAGAAGTAAAGGAAAGAACAACTCACGAGTTGAGATAAGGATGATTTAATTAAAGGAAAAAATAAATAATTAAGATTATTATTAATTTAACAATTTAACTAAATTAACAATTTAACTAAAGGGGAAAAAAAGGGAAAGGGGAAAAGGGAGGGGGAAAGGGAAAACTAAACAAAACAAGTAAAGACTATGTGGAAGTGCAGAGGAAAGAAATTGGCCTCTACTTCCCACAAATGAGCAATGCTTGACCACGTCCTTGAAGCAGGGCCTCAACGCACATAGCCGGTGTTTGGGAGGAGGACAGACGTTTTCACAATGAGAGCCCACCCCTCCACTCTTCCTCCTTTTTCCACCTTTTATTGCTGGAGTGTGACATCATATGGTATGGAATATCCCTTTGGTTGGTTTAGGTCAGCTGCCCTGGTGATGTTTCTTTTCTCACATTTTTGCCCAGCCCCTAGGAGGGTTAGAGTCCTGATGCTGTGCCAGCACTGCTCAGCAGCAGACACAACACTGGTGTGACACCACTGCCGTTTTAGCTACAAGTGCAGAGCACAGCAGGGAAAGAGCACTGCAGGAGCACTGCAAAGAGCTGCTGCACTGCAGAGAGCACTGCAGGCTGCTGCAGGGAAAGTTAACATCCCAGCCAGACCCAGTACACCACTACTAATTGAAGATTCTCAGTAATTATGAGCAGGGTTTTGCATTAATTGAGCTGACTGCAAGTTACTTCATTGTTTGGATGAGGTGCAAACTTCGTTGTTCACGTAACAAGTACTCAGATAGGACTTGCAAAGATGATTCTCATAGATACCTGGAACATCCTGAGATGGAAAGGACCCACAAGCATGATGCAGTCTAACTCCTGGCTCCACAAGGGACCACCCAAAAACCAAACCACATGTCCAAGAGCGTTGTTGAAGCACTTCTTGAACTCCAGCAGGCTTTCTTCTGTGACCACATAATATAAGCTACTGCGTATTAATAACAGACTAGAGCAGTGAAAAACTTAAAGCAAACTAAAAATATGCCCCCCCCCGTAGACCCTCTCCCACTTCCTCCCACCGAGTGGCACAGAGGAATGGCAAATGGGGGTCGAGGTCAGTCCATAACACTTCATCATCTATCACTCCTTTTGTGGTCACTGTCTTCCCTTGCTCCACATGGGGTCCCTCCCATGGGATATCATCCTTCCCAAACTGATCCTACTTGGGCTCCCCACAGGCAGCAGCTCTTCGAGAACTGCTCCAACACTGGTCCCCCATGGGCAGCAGCTCCCCCCAGACCTCCTGCTCCTGTATGGGCTCTCCATGGGCCGCAGCCTCCTCCAGGCCACATCCACCTGCCCCACTGGGGGCTCCTCCATGGGCTGCAGCGTGGAGATCTGCTCCATGCGGGACCCGTGGGCTGCAGGGGGACAGCCTGCTCCACCAGGGGCCTCTCCACAGGCCATAGGGGAACTTCCGCCCTGTGCCTGAAGCACCTCCTGCCCTCCCTTCTGCACTGACCTTGGGGGCTGCAGGGCTGGTTCTCACACCTCTCCCCCAGCTGCTGTTGTGCAGCAGGTTGTTCTTTTTTCCCTTTCTTCAGTCTGCTCTCACAGAGGCCCAACCAGCATCGCTCACTGGCAGCAGGTCCAGAGAAAGAGCCAATGAAACACATAATTTGAATATTTCTATTGTATGTCTTGCATATTAATGTTAAATTGCTACTAAACCTGAAAAAGCATATAGATTTAATTGGAGAAAAAAAGTTAAAGCACAACTTTTTGCTTACTTCAGCATTACAGAGCATGAGAAATGAAATAATTATTTTTAGTTAATTTGAAAAGCCCTGATAAATCACATCGGGCATTCTTGAATACTAACAATTACCCTAAAATTATTCAGTAATAATGTAATATACTGTAACTTATACAATTCTGATGTTTTAACCAGAAATAGATGTGGATCCTTTTAGCATTTACTAAGATTAAAATAAGGATCTCTTCTCTTGATAAATTAGAGAAATTAGATTATCTAGAAGGTAATTTGAAGGTCATCATCTACTGTGTTGGCAATAGACATTCCTCAGCAGGTTATTTATATTTTGAAATATGTAACCATTTTCTAATGGTTTTCTATTTTATGAATTTATACCAGGTTTCAGAACTACAGGCATCCTCAGCATTATTTTTCTGCAGACAGACACCACCTTTTCTCATTTTACTTCTTAGTAGAATACATGGACCAATTAGAGAAGGGCCATTGAAATGAATAGAGGACTGAAGCACCTCTCCTATGAAGAAAGACTGAGAACTCTGTGGGTGTTCAGGTTGTGGAAAAGGGGAGAGAGGGAGAGCGGGAGAAATTCTTTACTCAGGTTGCCCAGAGATGTTGTGGATGCCACCTCCCTGGAGGTTTTCCAGATCAGCCTGGATGGAGCTTCGAGCAACTTGGTCTATTGGAAGGTGTCCCTATCTGTGACACAGGGGTAAGAACAAGATGATTTTAAAGGTCCTTCCAATCCAAACAATTCTAGGATTCTATGATATATATATATATAAAATGCAAACTCCATCTCACACATAGCACTTTAAAGACTTTCCCTTTCACAAGAAAAATATATTAAAAACTTTTGCTATCTCTTAATTATGCATTTGTTCATGTGTGGATGTTACTATTTTATAACAAGCATATGCTCTAAAAGATGAAAAAGCAATTTGGAAAAACAGTGCTTAAAAATGCTAATTGGGATAATATTGCAGACATCATCAGTGAAGACGGGAACAAAGCTTGGGGTTTAGGTTACCTATGGGTCCACTGACATTTATACTAGCTGATGATTGGCTGCTGAGGTAGCTGCTTTACTTCTCAGAAGCAAATATTACTTAATTCTGTTTGAATGAGGAAGAATATTTCTTATTCAGGAACACTGTAGCATGCTGTCATAACACCACCATGGAAAAATAAATACTATGAAATACTATCATAAGAAGAGTTCCCAGAAACTGCCTCATGAAGAACTGTTCTCAGGAACGTAAAGGATATGAAGGATAAGCCATGATGATGGTATGATGACAAGGAATGCAGCAGAGCATTGTTTTTCCTCAGTTAGTAAGCTACCTCCACTATGTGAGCTAGACTGAAGGAACAGCCTCTAAAACATCTGAGAAATTGCTATTGCACTGCTTTATTCAGAGGATAGGATGAAATATGTAAACAAATAAAGAGACACATGGACTCTACATTCTATGTAGAGACTTGTGATTTTCTTCAATAGGAGGATTTTTGTTTTTCTTGAATATATCTTACTAATACATGTTTAAATATATTTGGGAAAAATAATACAACTATCAAATCCTATTTTATCTTTAAATAGGAAAGTATGCATAATGTTATTTTGCACAGTATGAGCTTAAGTCAGTCTTTTTACTCGGAGCTGAACCTTTATTTGCCAACATCTTGCCAACCAAAACACTGACTCTGGAAACCATTATCTGAGATGTAATTATAGTGTAATCCACCTCAGTTAAATGCAAAGTTAATTTGTGCATGAGTAGTCAGTCCTTTTGCATATGTAATGACCCTGCAAAATTGCTTTACAAGTTACCTACCTAACCATACTTTTTAAAATAAAAGTTTTAAAAAATTTAAAAAGCTGATTTATTTTTTGTATGACTGGCTCTAACAGCATCTTCTCACTTCTATGCACCTTAGCTTCTTCGCAACCTAAGAAGCGTTCTGTAATAGGACAATATTATATGGCTTTATTTTTTTTTTTTTTTACCTAAACTGTTACGAAAATCTATCATGACAATCAAATTTTATGTAAGAAGTGATTAGGGCAGTCAAAGGAAAGATTCACTATTATGTTCAGAGTGCACAAAAAAGGAAACTACACTAAAAAACTCTACAAAATCAATATGATACAATCATATTTAGTTGTGTGGCACAAGGCTGTTTTTTTTTGTGTGCGCGCTTTTGTTTTTGAATTAAGGATTTTAAAATGGCTAATATTTAATGAAAAGGTAAATCAGACATGGACAAAAATGCAACAGTATTTACCAGAACAACTTCAAGGTGGCTACAACACTAAACTGTATAAAGGTATTCTGACTGAATACAGATACAGTAATTCCTTAGAAATGTTACTGAAAATTTTGCCAGCTCTCACCTTGTGTCCCTGGAGATACATAGGGGTATGTTTGCTCTTACTTTGTTTAATCTCTGTTTTTCTGTTTAAATTGGATAGCTCAGAAACTTGGTCTGTCAACAATCCTCCATTATTTGAAAGATTTTCCTGTTCTTGCTACAGAGTGCCAGAAAGCACATCCATAAATCAAGACTTGCTTTGAGCACAGGAATCCAAATAATTTAGAAGTTACCTTTGAAAGCAAAGATATTGCTGATGTTAAGGCACAAAATGGGGAATTGGGACATTGATATGGGTGCTATTTATGGTTCAGCTCATGCTCCATGAGTAATGTGGAACATAGTCCCTCAGGGTCACAGTTTCCTAAGTACCATAAGGTTAAAAATAACAGGAAATTTTATTGAGACTTGGGGAGATCATACCTATGGATGTTGATAGCAGCTACAGAGTAGAGTAATAAAGGAACTAGAGTGATAGAAAGAGGTCAAGAAAAAGGAAGGAACAATTGACTTGCTGCAGAGAACACCTCTATGAAGGCTCCATTTCTACATTCTTAACCTCTCCTTTAGGTCTTAGTACAGGTTCCAGAATAGAGTTCCCCAACTAAGCTTCTACAAAGACATTTTCTTAAAAAAAGAAATCCAATTTCCACTGAATTTCAGTAGAATCTGAGTACCTAACTTTATGCTTCTTGAAACATCCCATCTCAAATGCTTCACTTTTTAAAGAATTGAGTGGATTGTCCTCATAGGCCTCCCTTGGCTGCTTGTGGAAAAGCCCAGTCACCTAGTGTGTTTACCATATGCACGTCCAGTACAGCTTATACATGTTACATCCGATGCTTGTTTGTACTGTGTTCACTTTTAAGATATGAAGCTTTAAGGACTTAGATTTTAGTTTCTGAACCATTACTCCACCTTGACCATTCAGCTTGATTTAACACGTCTTTTCCTTATTTTTCCATTGAAGTTCCTGACTGACATACAAAGAGGATAGCTCTAGCTTCTTCAAATATACATCCACAGGATAGAGAAATTGGTCACAACACAGATTTTTGAAGATCTTCCCTCACTAGCCCTTAAATGAAGGAATGGAATAAAGAACCATGAAGCCATTATTCCAGTCTGCAGTAGGATATTACCCACAGTATTCTGTTAGTTCTTCCTGCCTTAGTTCCCCTCCCCCCCAGAAAAAAATATAGTATATAAAAGAGTAGGAGGAGTCATATATAAAAACACAGAAGGATTTCCAGAATTATGTTTTTCACTGACAAACTATTTGAGCAGTGACCTTGAGCAAGTCATTTAATCTCTCTTTCTCCAGATTCTCAAAGGTATCTAGGTGTATAATTTCCATTAATTTGTCAGACTAGTGAGGATGTATATGCCCCAGTCCTCAATGTGAAAAACAGAGATGATTTTACTTCTGTACCTTGCAGAGGTCTTCTGCGTATCTTGTCAAGATGCGTTCATTAACGTACTTAGTTACTCTGGTGATGATGCTTCTGCTTAAGACAAAGTGATTTAATTCACTAATTTCCACATAATACCACTGAGACCAAGAACCAGAAATTGCTTACAAGGTAGAAAAATACATAGGTAAGGAAAAAAATATTTTTACTAGAAATGCAGTTCTTTTAAAATTTCTGAAAGGGTTTTTCATGTCAGACAGCTGGTGGACAAAAGGCATGGAGGGTTCCCTCTGAGTGAGCTATTCCAGTGAGCTATTCTGCTATCTCCAGAGGCTATTGCACCTTCCTTTAAAGCATCTGGTATCTAATATTCACTATTAGAGTCAGGCTATCAGTTCAAATAGAATCCACCTAAAATAAATGCTCTTCCCCCCCCCCCCCCCCCGACATCAAGAAAGATTTGAAAGGATAATTGATGCACTCTTTTTAAATAATTAAAATTTGTTGTTTTTTTTTGAGGAATATAGAAAATTTAAGTGCTGAGATTTTGTTGGAATTCAATACAAATCAATTTTTTTCCTCCTTTAAAGTGCCTTGGAAAAGTTCAGTTGTTGAAACTATTTACAAGTCCTTGCTGATGCAGAATACACATAGAAAAGCCCCACGGTTAAGGGTCTTGAGTATTGTATCTGTATGGGCTGATAACTTTAACCAGCACATGTTGACCTTAGAACTTTTCCACGCATGAAAACACCAACAATACAATGAAGTAGTAGACTTTACTGGATATACAATGGGCTCTGCTCCACTTCAAAGTGGGGGGTTAATACAGAACATTAGTTCCCAAATTAAGAAAAGTCAAGCTTAACAACATGTGAATGGTTCACCCTTAAGAATCAATAGTCAATTTTGGACACTGCTTAGAAAGTATTCAGAAGGCAATTATATGATTGCAGAGAGGTGGGAGATTACCATAGACAACTTGGCATGACTTTTTCAGCTGAAAAATCCAGAGAATTTCAGACATCAGGTAGTTGGGAAATTTAAGGGCAGTAGCTAAATTGCAAAAGAATTCCACTGCTTTTAAAACGTAGAAAAGATAAAATTTACCATATTACTTTGAGCTAAATACTGCATATTTACTTTTTTCCCCCCTAAAGCATGGAGTTGAAATACCTACAATAAGCTAAGAAAGAAGGTGGCATAAGAACTTATTGTTTTCTTGAAAACATTTTCTCACTATCCCCTCCCCCCCCCCCCCCCCCCCCCAAAGAAAAAGCAAATTTGCAAATAAGTTATAATGATGATGTTTCAGATGGTTGAGAGTAAAAAGGGAGTATCCATCATGGAAATGGGAGGTTATTGAAACACAAAGAACTCAGCTGTAACTGTTTTTTTTTTTTTACTAACTTCTTTGCATTACTATTTATTATTACTATTTTGACTTGTGGAGAGTAAGCAATAGTCTTTATTTTTGATAAGTCATAAGTATTAAAGCTAATAGCTCCACAGCTTTTGTTCAAAGAATGAAGAATTTTCAACAAAGTATTCACGTACTTCATTCTACTTAAAGAACCTAACTTCTTTAATGGAACTTCGGTATTTTATAAAAACAATTACATAACCAGATGTGTCGCTCCCCCCCAAACAGCTTATTTGACCACAAAGAAGCTTTGCAATTCCTGTAATCTATTTATTTTTTCTATTGCTTATTCTTTTCAATTTTCTGTAGAATGATAGAAAAACATGAGTACAATCTGTTGCTTTAAGTATTCCATGTTTGTGAATATTCATTTATCTAAATTCTTAGTTTCAAATATATCAGCAAAGAGCATAAATGAATTTTCAAAGGACAACTGAAGGTGAAATTTAGTAAAATACTCATTAATAGATATAAAATCATGCCTATAAAGATAAATTATATATGAAAAGTATCATCAGATTGCTATTTGAAAATTATGAAAACAACCATATTAGTGTTTAAGGATCTATTGATACAACCAATATTAGATTTAAATTCGGCCACTACCATCATTACTAATTCTGCTTTCTTGTAGATTTCCGTAAAAAATATATATTCAAAGACTATTAATAATCTTTGGACTTGTGGTTGAATACAATCTTTAATCTGAAAAAGTTTATAAAATTAAAAATAAGTTTACATTATCTAAAATTTTTGAGTCATCACGTATCTAATCATATTTAAATCATACTATCACATTATTTATTTTTGCTTTTCAAAGTCTTGGAACGCTGTTATTAATTTCCTTGACTTTTAAATCATACTCATTATCTTAAATACATCGTCCATTTGAAAGTAAAAGCAACACTAAAATGGAAATAAATCAGTTCATCCTTCTTCCCCCCCCGCCCCCCCCCAAAAAATTGAGATTGTTTTATTTAAAAATCTGTTTTCTAGTAACAAGTTTAAGTTAAATTACCCCCTAGGAGCTGAACATGATCTTATTGCACAACATTACTTCTGCTATACTATTGCAAAGATTTAAGCTGTAAACAGAGGACAATAGGTACTCCAACTGGAAGAAAAAAAAAAAAAAAAAGAGAAAAAAGAATTTTACCCAACTGGGCAGCTGAACTCCACCATAATCACCCTCCAACACCACGCCCCCCCCCCCAATCACACACACACACAAAGGAAAAGGGGGAAAAATACAATGAAAAGGGCCCAAGGGCTGAGATAAGGACAGAGAGATCACTCAACAATTATCATCATGGGCAAAACAGACACAGTATAGGGAGAATAAAATTTATTACCTCTTACTAACAAACTAAAGAAGTGAGAAACAACAAAACAAACTAAAAACACCTTCCCCCTATCCACCTTCTTCCATCACCTCCCCCCAAGAGGTACAGAACGGAGACTATAGTACATCTGTAGTACTTACCTCCATTTTGTCTTCACAGTGGCTCTCTGCCCCTGCTCCACATGGGGTCCCTTCCACGGGATGCCATCCTTCCTAAACTGGTCCTGCGGGGGCTCCCCAGAGGCAGCAGCTCTCACATAGCTCCATACCACAGGGTCCATCCATCAGGAGCAAACTGCTCAAGCATGGGTCCCCCAGGGATGGCAACTCCCCCCAGACCCCCTGCTCCTGCGTGGGCTCCTCTCCACGGGCTGCAGCTCTAGACCAGAGCCTACTCGTGCAGGGGTTCTCCATGGGCTGCAGCCTCCTCCAGGCCACATCCACCTGCTCCACCGGGGGCTCCTCCACGGGCTGCAGCGTGGAGATCTGCTCCATGTGGGACCTATGGGCTGCAGGGGGACAGCCTGCTCCACCAGGGGCCTCTCCACAGGCCACAGCGGAACTTCTGCTCTGGGGCCTGGAGCACCTCTTGCCCTATCTGTAGGGCTTGTTCTCACTCTTTGCTATCCTAGCTGCTGTTACACAGTGGATGTGGCTTTTTATTTATTTATTTATTTTTCCCCCTTTCTTAAATATGCTCTCACAGAGGCACAAACAACATCACTTACTGTCCAGGCTCTGGCCAGCTACGCATCCTTTTAGAGCCATCTGATACTGGCCCTTATATAACATGGGGCAGCTGCTGGAATCTTCTCACAGACACCACCCCCGCAGTGCCCACCCCCAGCTACCAAAACCTTGCCACATAAACCCAATACACCTGGTCATCCAAATTGTCTTTTGCTTAGAGTGCATTGCACTCATTTGTGTCACTTTCCAGATACTGCTTTCTGCTGTGGGAGGGGATAGAGGGGAATTCTGCACACTTAAGTTATCATTCTGGCATTTGGACATAACTTAGTTATCAACAGATACATATATATGGACATCTTCTGCCTGAATGATGTGGTATATACTTCTCGTTCTCTTTTCCTGTTATATTGTTTTAATGATAGCAGCTTAAAACATTTTATTTTCACTTTAGATAACAAAAGCCAGCTCAAACCTGAGTTTGGTAGCCCTTGACCTGTTAGTACAGTTACAGTCATACTTACTTTGATTTTTCATCAGAATAATGGAGTCTATATGTATTCTCAGATTTCTTAAAAACGAAATATCACAGATAACGTCTGATTTTCTTCCGAGGCTGAAGCTTTGCACAAGGTTAAAGTCAAGTGTCTAGGAGGTGAAATTTTTCTTTGCTTATATTTGCTCTGTTATGACTATCACATGTTCTTGAATCTTAGTTTTACTAATTTGGAAGCCTTTTGACTGAAGTCTTGTTCTGTGTACAGAATTAATTGTATGTGCTTCTACTATCTAGATTAGAGGACTGGATAAAAGAACAACAAAACCACCACCACCAACAACAAAAACTCTTATTCATAGGAAATAAGAAGTTTCTTAGCATTCTTTTGATAATTATATCTAATTGCTTTGTTTGTTAAAGTTTCCTTTCCCTTGAATGAAGTGGCACATGAATCATATCCTAGCTAAAGGAAAATGTAAATAATATCTTGATTGCTTATGTATGTTTTAGGCCATAATTTATAGAGCCTATCACAAACCTGTAGTGTCTGCTTCATCTCCCTTACATCCAGTAACCAAGAATTTTAACGTATTTGCATTGCAAACAAAGAAAATTATTTTTTTTTTCCAAATTCCCAAAAGCTTTTACTCCAAAAAAACTTCTGCTTCTAGTTTGCTCCCAAAAGAGTAATGTCCTGCATACGGTTCCTTTCATAATTTCTCGACCTTACTAACTTCACTTATTTTGGTCTGCTTCAGCTTCTTGACATAGTCCAGCTGGCACTAGGACAGTTTAATCCCCTCACTTTGAGTATCCCCTACCCTCACTCCCCCCAAAGTCCTGTAAGAATCTGATAAAAACTACTGATGAATTAGACAATATGATGTATTTTCTGGACGATGAGAAAGCAGGGTAACACCTCAATAAATATTTAGGTAACTAAACAATGAAAAATTATTTCCTGAAAATTAAATCCGGAGTAATATTATTTACTTGCTTTATGTGGTGGTGTGTTGTATATGTGGTAAATTATCAGAAAGAAAGGAAGGGCAAAGCAGGTTAATACAGAACAATGCGCACAAAATGTGCCACAGAAACTCAAAAAGGCGGTAAAACAAAGCTCTTTATTCCATAGACTGTCACTCTTGCTATGCATTCCTGACGCAGTGATGCAACTTGCATATGTTTTCTTCCAGTTTTCTAAAAGTTGTGGAGCATGGAGCAAGTTGCATGGCAAATCTTGCAATATACTTTCAGCCTAGGCCCTGTTAAGTAACCTCATATTAGGGATAATGAAGGCAAACCATCATCTTATGATAGGCAAATGATAGCACTCTGTATTTTATTCTTAATAAAAAACATAAGTTGATTGCCTTGATTTGAAATTCTTGTTGCATGGACTGGATTCTCTGATTTAAAAAAAAAGAAAAAAAAAAAAAAAGCTGTTCTTCTAAAACTGAATGGAAGACAAAGGGTAGAGAGACAGGAAAATAGAAAGGAGAACCGCAACTAAGTGACTGTATTAGCTGTGTCTTTAGTTCTTTATCAAAACTTCTGTTATAGTACTTTTTTTCTCTGACACCCACGACTAGGAGTAAACGTACTGAAGGTTATATTGCAGTATTTTTATACTGCTTTTCCTTTCTGCTTTGCCTTCACAAGGACATACTCTTTCATCTTTGCATTTAGTCATATAACACTATATGCTATACACTAGCCTCCCTAGGAGCTGCAGTTTGTCCTTAGTTGTTGTTGCCTAAGGTGCTTACTGCAGCTGGATTCCAGACCTGTTTATTTAATTACTCTTCCTTGGTGTACTGCCAATACACAATGAACTATAATGCAATCTGTCTTTCCCTTTTCTCCTTGCACTTACTGTCTTGCAACTAACAAGCTGAACTAAACTAAAAAGAAATAAAAGAAAAAAATGCACAAGAAAACACTTTCAATTAAAAATGGATGAAATATATACCCCTTAAGGGAACAGCCCTTACATGAATACATTTTTTTTGGGGGGGGGGGGGGGGGGGGGGGGGAGGGGAGGGAAAGGCATCTTTGCTTGATTAAAGTTCTGTCCCTGCATAGTATTTTGCACAGTGCCCAGCAGGGGTTGCAACCAAACTGATATGTAATGCTTTGACTTTTATTCAGCAGATTGAATATTAATGCAGTATTCAGTCCATTAGAATTCAAACCCCCATAAATCTGTGAAGGATTTGAATATATATCTATTAAGACATGGAGACTTCCTGTAATGGAGATCTTCTAATCTATTCAACAAAAAATATTTCTGCCTTAAAAATTCATATGTCAAGAGGGAGCTTAAGAGTGTTCCTATGTCTCTATGATTAGATCACTCTTTGCAGGAAAGAGACTTAGTCCATGTTTCTTTTAATGCTTACATTTTTATATGAAATGCATAGCCAGGTGTTGAAGTCCTTTTTATGATTTAGAACCTATTGAAACACATGCAACAAAAATTGCAGTGCTGATTTAAAACTAGTAGGAGGAAGCATTTCCTACTGTTCAAATTCATAAGCTAGATCAAGGGGAGTCTTTTTGTTAATGCCTCCTACTGTTACACATAACACACTGAAAAAGAGGAGGTATTAACTTCATAAAGCTGTTGTGAAGTATTACCAATGACTAGATAGAAACAGGTACAGCTCTTCCCTTATAATGGCATTACAACAAGTTCTGTATTGCTTTGTTCCTTTGCATGACCTCCTTCAATTCAATGAAGCTGTACAGATACAAAAATAGTGAAAGGTTTGTGTGTAGTGACACCATCTTAAAGAAGTGCTACTTTACTAGTGCAACTACTCTAGATGAATACCAAAGCATTTGCAAAGAATTAAAGTCGCAGTGTTGAAGGTTATTTAGTTCATTAAACATGCCTATGTTTTAATCACAGAGAAGAAAATTTTTTATTGTTATTGATTTTTTTCTCCCTTACCACCCCCAATTTTGAATCCATTTTTAAAGTTTACGGATTCCTTTACAGTATACCCAAGTCTTGCTATACTGTGAGAGCTGAAACATATATGGAACTAATTGGTAGAAAGCTCTTAAGTAAAATAAGTTTCTGTCAGGCTGATACAAAGGTCAGAATGCCCTGTTGGTTCTGAAGTCTTAATCAAGCGACAGCAAATGCACCATATATAGGAATGAAAGAGCACAGAACAAATGCATGGACAACTAAGACATTGACTTGAACACGATTTATAGTTCTTGAAGGGAGGAGCTGAGTGGTAAGATGATACAGAAAATGCAAATGTCATGCTTAAGGAAAATTTGCGTTAAAATGTGAGAAAGACTACCTCAGACATGTCAGTGTCAACATCTGCTACTGTTAATGATGCCTGGACACTTCCCATGTATGAAGTCTTTTCAAAAAACAAAACAAAACAAAAACAAACAAACAAACAAAAAAGTTTCAGAGACTCCAAATTGTATATCTTTCAGAAATAAACTTTTCTTTTTCCTCCTCCTGTGATTTACATATGTTTATTATTTTAAAGGCCTAGGAAATGCATTGCCTTTCAGAGCTAAGTCTGATCCTATGAAGAGCTCAATGCCCTTGTCTCCTCTTGACAGCAAACACCTATTTGGAGGGGGCCAAAGGTGTTACATTGAAGAATAAGCTATGAAAACAGCATTTTATTTACAGCAAGGGATATAAAATATAGATGAAATAGAGGAAGATTACAAAGACTGCATGAAAATAGTAACTTAAAAAATAAATTGGCTTCATATACTTGAATACATGTGTCCAGAATATAGCTGGAGATGAACGAGAGAATATTCCGCATCAACACAGGTTGCATTTTCAGGATGTAACTTATATCCAAAGACTGAGACAGAAAATTTTACTCAACTCTGAGGGATTTACTGAACTTTCATAGAACATCAGTGAAGGCTGATCACCTAATTCCTGAAACCACTTCTTACTAACCTTGATGGGAGTTTAATAACTTATTCCCTGAAACTCTTGTTAAGATCTTTGTCCAATTTAGCATAGACTTCAGGTTATTCAGTAGATTTTTCTTTCAGCCAAATTAAAGACTGTTACAATATTATTCTGTGATAAATATAATAATAATAATAATAATCAATGGAAGCACTGATCTTTTCACACAAAGTAAGTAAGTAGTAATTCAGTAGTGAAAAAGACAGAAGGACTGAGTTTAGGGGGGTACATTTTGCTAAAATCACCAGGATTAGATCAGGAAGTATGTAAAAATAAATCTGAAATTTTCTTTTCAGTCAGATTTTTTGATAGAAAATAGAAAATAATTTTGAGACTGAAGCAAATTTTTCAAGTAATGTTTTATGTTCACATTCTATCTTCCTTCTCTCTAGTTCTTGCTTCCCAGCCTTTGTGGTAAACAATTGAGTTGCAAGTCTCTGTCTTTTCCTTAGCTCTCACTTGGAGGGGACTTTGTGATTAAACTAGAAATTGTAATCCAAATGAGAAGATAGCCCCAGTAGGAGAACAGGAGATATACAGACTACAACTCTGTTGAAACACTGAAATAGTCTGATATAAATTAAGAGCTTTTAGTGATTGGCTCAAGCAATTTTCTATTTTAATAAAACTTTTAATAATTTTCACTAAATCATACATTTTCCAATTAAAGATTAAGGAAAAAATAGTTGTTTTGTTGTCTTTCCTTAACACTTCCTATAGTGTTTATGTTGTCTTTGTGACTACATTTACTTGGATATTTGGTTCCTTTTTTTTTTTTTTTTTTTGTTTCTTCCCCGATAGTGGTTTGAATTTGCTATGTATCACTTCAAAAATTAACCACTGGGGAAAAAAAAAATATATTGGCCTATGCCATAGCAAATTTGCAGCCTACCCTGTACCCTAACTAACCTCATTTTTGTAGCCAGTTTTCTCTAGGTTTGGGGGCTTATTTATTTATTTATCTTCCCCCGAGGTTAAGCATTCATTATTGCAGAGAGAATGTCATAGTATGTGTCTGTACCATGACAAGGGAAGCCCAGTAAGGAACCGAGGTATACATTTATTTCAACTTGCTACAATGAGTTCACAATCGAAATCAGAGCACATCTGAAAAAAATGCATATTACTTCAACAATAGTGAAGAGAAAGATCTCAGTCTTATTATCTGAGTATGGATGAGTGAAGCCTAGAGTTGATATATTTAGTTACCAAAGGGAGGAAAACAGATGATGTCTAGACATTCAGTATGTAGGTGATAAAAATATTGTCTGTATAGAGACACATGCATCCTGTCATGAAGATTTCAGTGAGAATTTATTTCCACATAAATGTTATCCAATATACTTAGCAACTCAAAAATATTAGACTAATTTAATTTCCCTAAAATGTGAAATTTTTTTCTTATTTTCTCTCTCTCTTTTTTTTTTTTATCTGCAAGTACATGATATTGTTCTGTGTTCTGGCGGAGAGATTTTTGGCAACTGTGATACAACAGATCAATAGTACATCAATCTCATTGTGGTGTAAACACTAATTGAAACAGCAAATGTGTTTTCTGCAAATACTGCTTACAAGTAATCTTGGAATTCAGACAAAGAGTTGACAGCTGAGATATCACACGACTGTTAAATATGTAAGGTTATGAAATACTTGCTAATTCAAGAAATTTTCACTGGAAAGTAATAGCTACTTATTAGAAATGTTATTATCACAAAGGCAAAAATGTTCTGCTCTATAAAGACAGTAAAATCAGCACTTGAAGAATAATCTCAGCTATCGTGGAAGCCACTTGGAAGTAAAAGTCTTAGCTCCTGCCAGGACACACTGAAATCCCTATAGCATCAGATTTAATGGATATGACCCTAATGCTAAATAAAAAAGGATCTGAGATATGTCCTTGCTACATAGGCCAAATTACCATACATTGATATTCCATTTAACATATTCATGTCAACACTGTTCAAGTCTTCTCCTTTCTGCTCTACAAAATTCTAGAGGATTGTGGACAGTGGTGGAAGCCAAACCTGGCACAGGTTTCACATATTAACTTTGCAATAAGCTGTCTCCAGAATGAGTGCTAAGTATAAAACAAGATAGCAGCAATGAGCAAGTTACAAGGTGATCATACAACAACCTCAAGTAAGAGTAAACAAATGCAATAAGAACTAGTGGAACTGGTTCAAACTAGAGCCAGAGGATGAATAAACTGTTTAGCAATGTGGATGACTAGGGGTTTGGTAACAGCTCATTTCCTAGTATTTTTTTTTCAGATGTATCCTACTCTTTTGCAGACTAGTCACAAAAACTATGAATTCTAAAGAAGCCAAACTAAAGAACTTAATGAGACTTTTGTATAAATCTCTTTCTTACTGCAACAGCAAAAAAGTCTGAAAGACATTATCAGACATGATGTTGGAAGAACTGAGTATGCACAGGGCTTTTGTAGACTATCAGGCAATAAGGAATAAATTTGATTCTGTAGTGAGCCTTATTTTTTATCTTCTAAATTGCTGTTCTAAGTAGCGGGAAGTACAAAATGATCCTTCTGTTATTTTCATTTTGGAAAGCATAAAAAGTTAGGGACAGAAGGGGATAGGAGAAATGAGGAAGCAAGCTGTTACCGTTCTATATACCCAGTATATGCTATATTGTACGCATTATCCTAATAAAAATGCTGTTCTAATTCAGATTAGGTATATCTCCCCATGCCATAGCACCTGTCTCCCAGCAGACTCTAGTTTCTGCTTTCTTAGCTCTTTACACAGAAGAGTGCATAGATGATACATGGAAGAGCCTCTTTCACTTTATATTCTCTTTCAGTCAAAAAAAAAAAAAAGCACTATTTTTTTTACTTAGCTTTTGACAACTTCAAAGCCAAATTTATATTTTATCAATTTTATTTCTTCATATAAGATGGTTTAGAAGCAAATGGTTCAAGTGCAGTTATACTTAAGCATAAAAACATTGTTTTAAATGTTATAAGGATTACACATCATTCAAAAATGCAATCACACAGCATATGCGGGACAACCGGGGGGGATCAGGCCCAGTCAGCATGGGTTCATGAAAGGGAAGTCCTGCCTGACCAACCTCATCTCCTTCTATGACCAGGTGACCTTTCTGGTGGATGAGGGAAAGGTTGTTGATGTAGTCTACCTAGACTTCAGCAAGGCCTTTAGCACAGTCTCCCACAGTCTTCTGCTGGAGAAGCTGGCAGCCCATGGCTTGGACAGACACACTGTTTGCTGGGTTACAAACTGGCTGGACAGCTGGGCACAGAGAGTGGTGGTGAACGGAGAGAAATCCAGCTGGTGACCGGTCACCAGAGGTGTTCCCTAGGGATTGGTGTTGGGGCCCATCCTCTTTAATATCTTTACTGATGATTTGAATGAGGGAGTTGAGTGCATCCTCAGAAAGTATGCAGATGACACTAAGCTGTGCGGTGCAGTTGACACACTGGAGGGAAGGGATGCTGTCCAGAGGGACTTTGACAGGTTTGAGAGGTGGACCTATAGGAACCTCATGAAGTTCAACAACGTGCAAGGTCCTGCATCTGGGATGAGGCAATTACAAGTACAAATACAGGCTGGGCAGAGAATGGACTGACAGCAGCCCTGATGAGAAGGACCTGAGAGTGCTGGCTGATGAGAAGCTCAACATGAGCCAGTAATGTGCGCTTGCAGCCCTGAAAGCCAACTGCATCAAAAGAAGCATAGCCAGTAGGTCGGGGGAGGTGATTCTCCCTCTCTACTTTGCTCTTGTGACACCCCACCTGGAGTTCAGCTCTGGGGCCCCCAGCACAAGATGGACATAAACGTATTTGAACGGGTGCAGAGGAGGGTCATGATGATCAAAGGGCTGGAGTGCCTCTCCTATGAAGACAGGCTGAAGGAGTTGGGATTGTTCAGCCTGGAGAAGAGAAGGACTGGAACTGGCTTTCAAGTACCTGAAGGGGGCCTACAAGAAAGCCAGAGAGGGACTCTGCCAGGGAGTGCAGTGACAGGACAAGAAGTAATGGTTTTACACTAAAAAAAAATTTATTTAGATTAGATATTTGGAAGAAATTCTTTACTCAGAGGGTGGTGAGGCACTGGAAGAAGTTGTCCAGGGAAGCTGTGGATGTCCCATCCTTGGAAGTGTTCAAGGCCAGGTTGGATGGGGCTTTGAGCAACCTAGTCTAGTGGGAAGTGTTCCTGCCTACGGCAGGGGAGTTAGCATTAGATGTTTTTTTAAGATCCCTTCCAACCCAAACCATTCTATGATTCTATGATCATATGATACATCTGTCTTGATTTTATGGCCTTCACTTTCTCCTTTAATCTTCTTGCAATGGTCATGTATGTTTTAGAAACGAAAATATTATACATTTTAACATTCTCAGTTTATGAAATTACTTGCTGTGTTTCAGTATTGTGAAGGTAGCATACAATTCCAGAGGGAAGAGAGAAAGATAAAAAGCTTTAGTGAAAGAGAATTTGTTCAAATGAGTCTAAGTACAGAATACAGAAATGAACAATATTTTTTCAGAGTGCATTGCAGCAGATATTGATCAGAAATCTCAAGCTTTGGGAACCCAAGCACTCAACTGATATAGACCAGTATTTGACCAAGATCTCCAAATTGCATTGTAGAAAATGGTTTTTCAGCAGACCTGGCTACAGCATTAAGTGGAGAACAGTAGCTGACTTTTTTGGTTTAGTTTGATTTCTTTTTTTTTCCTTCCTCTTTTCTTTTTTTTTTTCTTTTTTTTCTTTTTTTTTTTTCTTCTGTTTTTGTTTGTTTTTGAATGAACATTTGAATTGGTTCTTTAACTTGAATATTGTTTGGAATAATCAAGTCAGTGTAAGCAACTGCGTTTACTCTTCAGATGCAGCCCTATTTCCCATGTTGGAACAGTGGATCTCTTACCCAGCACAGAAGTTGTAATTGAGATCCGGAAACAATACTGCTTGAGTGGCAGTATTAGCTCAGGCTTAAATGTGCCAGTTTATACTGTTACACTGACTGTCACTATCTAGTGCTCTCTAGCTCTGTTGCTACCAGTTCTGGAAAAAAATCAATTGCAGAAATTCTGCAGTCATACATTTCATTTCATGGTGCTAATATTTCTACATTCTAGGAACTAAATGTTGGGAACCTGAAGTAACTGTTCTTTCTGTTATTGTTCAGGCAGCATGCTTGCTGCTGTAGAAGTCTTTAGCAACATCTGTTGCCTTGAGCTACAGTCCAAGTCTGCTTTTAAGGAGGATTGGCCTTTTAGACAAAATTCAATATCCATGACATTACAAATCCAACTTCAGGCACTTACACAAGACAATCCCTAAATTAAAGTTGCAGTACAATTGAGACAAACGGGAAAAATCAAAAAAATATATATAACCTAATATTCATCTGGGCACTATTTAAAATCGTGCTTACAAATCTGCAAATGATTACTGACAAGAATGAATCTTTATTTTGTAAGTGAAACCTTATTTCTGTTACATTTGTGCCACTGAAGTCACTGCAATGAAGTTATGTGAGCGCAAATCAGTGAAAAATATTAACACCTGCTTCTCTGAGCACACATTTACATGTGCAAAGATTAGTGGCCACCCATGAATTAAATATCCTTTCTGAACCAATAAAAAATATAATCTGCACTGGATTCAAACAAAAATGCAAGAAGAAGCCTATACATAAACCCCAGCTTCTCAAAAGCCAAAGAATACAAACTGGTATAAGTAAATTGTATTAAAGCACACAGTTTTCACTGTTGAAAACATAAGGGAAAAAGGAAAGGATTAAAAAATATGTATTTTGATTGCAAATTTCATAAACTAAGCACACAGCAAAATGTATTTTTCTGTCATGGTGAGTAGTAAGCTAGGCAACAGTTCATCACATTTTGCTATGTTTAATGTGAGGTTTTCATAGTCATCTCCCAATAATATATCTTTGTGACTAAGAGGATATAATTTTCACACGAGACACACAAAAAAATATTGTATTTGTACTCTCTAACATAAAGGTATGTAACCGCAACTGCTAAGGTGCCACTCTGATCACACTTCAGCAAGAAAAAGCAATGACACTAAAGTGACCTTCTGCAGTCTGACATTAAGCTGACAAGTTCAGGATCGCATTATTTTCTTATAGCGAATTATATTTCTTCATTTAACATTGTGATCCTTTTGTATTTCAGCAGTATTTCTTTCCAAATGATGTTGTTGTAATATCAAATAATTTTCCTTTATGTTTTTCTTCCCATGTAGGTACATATTTTTATTTGCGAAATTGTAGCTTTTCTCAAAACTGGGAATTTGTTATTAATAGAGTGGTCTATTAATTTCTATGTTTTTTTTGATACAGACTGTGTCAGCCCTCTTCCTCTATAATTTAAATCCACAGTGCTAACTATAGTGCCAGTAATGCAGTACAGTTGAAGCTTGTGCAGAATTCATGCTATAAAGATGATAAGAGCCCCCAAAGGTATATTTTCTTCTGTACAGGGAGCTCAAATTGTTTGGCATCTGGTCTTCATGTTGTTTTCTCCTTTCTTGAGACTGATTGATGTAGATGCATGTTAACAGTAAAACCGATCAGCTGATGAGTCAGCAGTTTCATGGTCATTCATTTTCTTCCTAAGGATACTGATAGAAAAAATCATAGGATGGCACAGAGTACTAATGGAATATAGAGATACTGCATTTAAGTACTTGGAAGACATCTTCAGAAGACATACTCAGAAGAGCCAGTTCCAGCCAGTCTTCATTGTTTTGTCAATGAGCTATGCTGGTTGTGCTTTTGTAAAATCATAAGGAGAAGAGAGGAGTGGGGAAAATGTAGAGAGAACCAACCCTGCAGACCCCAAGGTCAGTGCAGAAGGAGGGCAGGAGGTGCTCCAGGCACACAGCAGAAGTTCCCCTGCGGCCTGTGGAGAGGCCCATGGTGGAGCTGGATGTGGCCTGAAGGAGGCTGCAGCACATGGAGGTCCCCCACTGGAGGATTCAGGGACTCCAGGCCAGAGCTGCAGCCTATGAAGAGCCCACGGTGGAGCAGGGGGTCTAACAGGAGCTGCTGCCTGTGGGGGACCCATGCTAGAACAGTTTGCTCCTGAAGGATGGACCCCAGGCGTATGGACCCGTATTGGAGACATTCTTGAAGAACTTCAGTCCTTGGGATCCTCATAGGATCAATTTGGGAAGGACTGCTTCTTGTGGGAGGGACTGGACCCTGTGCTAGAGCAGGGGGAGAGAGTGAGGAGGAGGGAGCAGCAGAGACAAACGTTATAGACTGACCACAATCCCCATTCCCTGTGCTGCTTGGGGGGAGAAGGTAGAACAGGGTGGATGTGGAGGAAGTTGGTTTTAATATGATTTTAGTTCTCACTGTTGTAGTCTGCTATAGGTAGTCTGTGTATGAGTAATAAATTACATTATTTTCTCTTATGATGAGTTTGCATTGTCTGTGATGGCAATTGGTGAGTGACCTCCCTGTCCTTATCTTAACCCATGAGCTTTTTTTCATCATATTTTCTTCCCCTGTTCTGTTGAGGAGGGGGAGTGAGAAAGTGTTGTGGTGGAGCTTAACTACCTACTGGTGTGAAACCGCCACAACAAGAAAAAGTGTGAACTTTGCAGGAAAGGAGAACTTTGTCATGGAGAACAGGAACTGTGGGAAAATTTTCTACTTAAATGTTTAATGATGGAGAATAATTGAAGAGGCCTACAGCACAGCTCACAGATTGGAGCTAAAAGGCAATAGCTTGCACAGCAGTCTCTGGGTTCTGCTTCCAGAGTTTCAAAATCCTCTGAGAACAAGTTTAGGAATCATAGTGGAATGCCTGGGAACCCTCTGAGAAACCTGCTTCTGCCAGGAAAGAATGCAGTAAGGGCCTGAGACCACGGAAGCTCTAGCAACTTTTAATGAATGAGTAGCCGTCCTTGAACTAGGATGTCTGGAGCTGTTGCTGCAGCTGCCCCCTGATGGAAGGTAAGTACCCTTATAACTGGTGCTTGTGAGGGGCCTGAGTAAGGGCCAGGTCCAAAGCATACCCAACAGGTACAGTAATTTGTGCAGAAGGGCACAAGAGAGGGTATGGGGGGGTCTCAGATGAATTTGTACTAGAATAAGCCTCAGACATGGTGACACATCATAGGGAGGTTTCCCTGGCTGGTGTTGGAACTAGGGCAGAGGCTTCAACACAGCTTCTATACATACCTTTAGATAGTAGAAATAACACTCCAGATCTCTTGCTGGGGCCTCTCTTTGACAACAGGAGAGATGGCCCTTCTGTCCTGCAGGAGGGGTCCTGTCTCGGAGAAGTTGTGTTGACAAGTGGAGGAGAAAGTCAGCAGAATGCACAGCAGCAGAGAGGGTAAAAGGGACATAGGATGTTCTCTGAGATCAGCTCGTACAGACCCAGAGCAGAGATCCAGGCGGCATCCTGAATAAACTTCTGTGACTGGCTTCATAAATGAAGGGAAGATCAGTGGATGTTGTCTACCTAGACTTCAGAAAGGCCTTTTACGCTTTCTCCCATAAGATTCTCATAGACAAGCTGATGAAGTGTGAGCTGGATAAACATGTGAGGTGGATTGAAAATTGTCTGAGCGATTGGGCCCAGAGAGTGATGATTGTAGAAGGAAGTCTAGTTGGAAGCCAGTATCTAGCAGTGTGCCCCAGCAGTAAATACTGGGTCCAGTCCTGTTCAACATTTTCATTAATGATCTTGATGACAGGGCCCAGTGTATCCTCAGCAAGTTTACAGATGACACAGAACTGGGAGGAGTGGCTGATACACCAGAGGGTTGTGCTGCTATCCAGAAGGACCTTGACAGATTGGAAAAATGGTCTAACAAGAACCTCAGGAACTTTAATAAGGTGAAGTGCAAAGATCTGCATCTGGGGAGGAACAAACCCAAGCATCAGTATATGCTGGTGTCCGACTGGCTCTAGAGCTGCTTTGTGGAAAAAGACCTAGGAGTTGTCACGGACAGCAAGCTGAACATGAGCCAGCAATGTGCCTTTGCTACAAAAAAGGCTAATATTATCCTGGCATGCATTAGAAGTGTTGCCAGCACGGATGAGGGAGGAGCTTCTTCCCTCTGCTCGATGCTGGTGAGGCCATACCTGGAGAACTGTATCTAATTCTGGGCTCCCTATTATAAGAGACACAGGGAAATAACTGAAAAGAGCCTAGTGAGGGGCCACAAAGATGATTAAGGACCTGGAGCAAATCTCCTGTGCGGGGAGGCTGATATAGATTGGACTGTCCAGCCTGTAGAAGAGGCTCAGAGGTTACTACCAATGTGTATAAATACCTGAAGGCAGGGTGCAAAGAAGATGGAGCTTGTCTCTTTTCAGTGGTGCCCAGTGACAGGACAAGAAGCAATTGGCACAAATTTAAACACAGGAGGTTCCCTCTGAATATCAGGAAGCACTTTGTCACTGTAGCAGCGGCCCAGCACTGGCAGAGGTTGCCCAGAAAAATTGTGGAGTCTCCTGACGTGGAGATCTTCAGAAGCTGTCTGGATGTGGCCCTGGGTAACCTTGCTTAAGATGTGGGATTGGAACAAATGAACTCGAGTTTCCTTCCAACCTCAACTGTTCTGTGAGTCTGTGAACCTTAAATAAATCCATACATCTTCTCAGTTCTAACCTTATAACTGAGAGCTTGTCCTGGAAGAAAGCCCGCACCCTGAAGAACTCTGACCCAAGCTTGAGACTTCATAGTCTTAGTGTCAACTTGATTAGACAGTAATTCCAGGTTTTCAAATCAGGCATCCTATTCCACTTATTCCTTAAGTATGACAGTGAATATATCTACACATGAATTCCAAGCTAGCAGATGTAAGGTATCTCCCATAAATATTGTATGCCTGTATGTACATATACTCTTGGCAATATACCCCATGCTAACACGGTATTTGATTTTCTGTGGTTCACAATATGCTGTCAGCAAATACGCAAGAACAACTTAAAAGTTAGGATTTATTGCAGTTTTGTATGAAGACTTTTGGAGTCATACAGATGTATAGTCATCTGCATACTCTTTTGTATGCAAATACCTTTAATATCTTTAATACCAAATGTATGAAATATTACCTGTAGCCAACTTGACAAGCATTTTCCTTCCAGAACTTAGCCTTCGAGCCCACAATTCTCAACAACGGGCAACAGCATGAATCTTTAAAATTGGGAAGTGGATAGGACCTGCCACTTTTAATTCCTTTTACCTTTCCCAAGCTGCTGTTCTTTAAGTTGCTGCTACAGCTACTTAATTCCCCTCCCCAGCATTATCAATTGATTATTATTATTTTATTATGTGATTGTTTCTTCTTGCTTGAATGGTGGGAGGTGATAGCCATGTTGCAGTGCTACAGCAGCCCTGATGATGTCGTGGCCATGTCACACCAGGATGCCACCAGCTCCTGGCACCACCCTGGTGATGCGGTGGCCATGTCACAGTGGGCAGAACATTGGTGGTGGCCCATGTCACAATGGGGTAGGCAGCATGGTTGGACCAGGAGGGGTGTCTCCTGTCTGTCTGGGAGACATGCAATGGACAGACCCAGAGAGGGGACGTGACCAGGCCAGGACCTCCATAACTCAATCAGAGAGGTGAAGCTTTCTACAAGGACATTGCTGAATTGTGCATGTCCCATTCGTGCTACTCTGTGAGTTGCTTACGCAGTCTTTTTGAAGTTAGCTTTATTTTTTACTAATGTAAACAGTATTATAAGTAAATGTTATAATGTCATTATGCATTTTGGGGGGAGACTGTATACAAATATTATTATTAATATTGGCAGTGCTAAGTTAATGGTTGGACTTGATGATTTTAGAGGTTTTTTTCCAACCTAAATGATTCTATGGTAAGATTCTCTGAACAAAATCATGTCCTTAAGACATAGATAGCCCCAGCTGCTTTTAAGGGATGTAGTCTTTCCTCTGTAAAAATCCTCCATTACAAGTTTAGTCCTTGTTTTCATTATAGGAATGACATCACATCATAAATGTAAGTCCAATTTTTACACTTATAAAGGTTCTTGGGTTGCAAAAATGGAAAAATATGTTAAGAAATAGGCTTTATGTTTTGGCATTCTACAGTTTGGTCACATCTGTTCAAGGTGATTAGCATATGAATATTATTTTATTATGGTTGCTATTCTGCCTAGTAACAGAACTATTTGACTTAAAATTAGACAGTTTTCTAAATTATAATGAACCTCTAGTTGTCTTTAGTTGCCTGTTCATTCTGTCTGAAACATATCCAGGTTATTCAACTGAGAAACATTTTGAAATTCACCCCCTGAGGAAAATGTTGTTCTTATCATACTGGTAGCAAATATTCCATTCCTAGCTGTTATAAAACTCACTTGGTACTTTTGGTAAATATAAGGGATTAAGGATAAATACTATAGATAAGAACACAGATATTTTCCACTCTTAAAGTAATTTAACTGAGTTTTCTTCTATTTCTGTGTACAAAAATGGCACAAACTTTTCTAACCTTCTCCAGGCCTCCTAAGTTCCAACTGATTGCTTTTAATAATATTTATTCATCCAAAAATATGCCTATATTCTGTTTTACCACAAAAGACTCCTGTTGTCAGCCTTCAGAGAAATGTTTTTAAGAAGGTTCATGTATAAAACAGAATTTTACTTCTATGTAAATGTTTGTACATACATGTATGCATTTCCATAAATACAAATATAGTTTAAAATATTGGGTTTTGATTAACCTAATGGCTGCCAAAATAATAATCATGTAATAACATTTTTACCTTTGTATTTGACTTTTCATTCTTTTCATTCTGTGAAGTCACAAACTTACAGACTCCCAACCGCACAGCTAATACAAGGAATTAATGAAAGTTATCATAGCAGAGTGGACACTTTATGGCATAAATATACTGGAAAATCAGGGCCACAAATTGTCACGAGAGAGGAAATACATAACTATATGTCAGTAAAGTTATTATACAGATTGATTACAGAACCCTTTTTTGCACAAAAGTCATAGCAATTTCTGGGTAAGGATATATGTTATTCATCAATGCTTACCACCATATAGAAAGATTTTGGCTTTTGCCTGTGTAATAATAATAAATTAAAAAAAAAAAAAGTTTCCATAGTAAATTCACATGATCTGATCTATTTTTAATTACATTTAGCACAAATAAAATATATTGAATGTTCAATATATTGAAAATGAATGTTTTTATGTTTGTCATAACAATGTTTAAGAACCTGAGACTTCTGAGTAGTTCTAAACATATAAGTCATCAGGAAATTAATTTAAATAATGTAAAAACAACATTGAACATTTTTTCGTATGATCTCAACTTTATTATAGTCTCATTATCTGTAAATGTGCAGGTATATTGAAGTGTTTCTCTGAAGCTTAAGCACTGTGTTTATATTTCATGTACAGAAATATTTCCCCATTAAACTGCTCCTGTATTAATAACACACAGGTAAACTAACTCATTAAGGCTTGTACTATCATAAGATCAATATCATTTAGATGCATTGATAGATACAACTTCATACTTTAAAGAATTTTATCTGGCAGTTATTGATTGATTATTTCCATACTTTTATACAACAGTAGGCTAAAAGTAAACACACTTCCATAACTAAATAAATAAAGAAAAAGGAACAAAAGCATTGGTTTGATATTGATATCTTTACTAAAGAAATGGATAGAACACTTACTGCATAAAAAATGATAAATTTGTCTTCCTCTCTTTGCTTTAAAATAAGAATGCCACAATTTGGTGGTTATTCTAATGTTACTGTAATGCTCCTGAAGACCTTGTATATTTAAAAGTAATGAGCTGTTCAAAGAGTCTACTTAGTTTCCTTATGAAAGGACATAAAACATAATTACATCATTTGCATTGTAGAAGAAATGTGTGTTAAAATTAAATTCTTCAGTCAACACATTGGGCTTTACAACAAGGTATGAACATAGATTCCTGCTTGAGTAATCATTCTCTTCTTACCAAAAGTAACTTACTGTTACTTAAACTCATGAATCTTAAAGGAGAAATATATATATAAATTTTGTCTGTTGTCATAGAATGACAAGAACAAAAAATTCAAAGTTTCAGCAATATTTATAATAGATGTTCAGTTAAATTTTCCCAGTCTTCTGGGAATCATGGTGAAATAGACCAAAGCTTATAAA
Source organism: Anser brachyrhynchus (assembly GCF_964034855.1). Classification (NCBI taxonomy): domain Eukaryota; kingdom Metazoa; phylum Chordata; class Aves; order Anseriformes; family Anatidae; genus Anser; species Anser brachyrhynchus. The sequence continues at coordinate 103,742,940 of NC_137695.1, forward strand.
TAATCTCTAATGTGTCTAAAATCAGAAAGTTAAAAAAAAAAAAAAGTAAAAATGATGTGCATTCAGAAAACTTAAATAACCTAATACAGCTCATTGTGGCAATACTGCATTTACACTACTTATAATAGATTTTATTTCTTTAAATATTTCTTATATATAATATTAATGTATTATTATAATATGTACTAGAATACAGATTTTATTAATTTAATTTTTTTAGTCTTTTTTTAAGCATATAGTTAAAACTTAAAAAAAAAAACAAAACATTTAGCTAGGTGGTCATCTATTCATACTTCAAGTTTTCATTTTCTCATAGTCTCACAATTTTGTACTGAGAATTCTCTTGGCAGGACATTTTTTTTGAGGAAAAAAAATCATTATTCTCAGTAGTAATATTTTATCTATTTCTATAGCACAGTATGCAATATATGTATGCACAGTATAAAACATAAAACAAACAAACAAACAAAACCCAAATATGAAAATACTTGTAAAAAGCTTTCTTTAACATATGAAACATGAATACATTTACATATACATTTAACATATGAAACTTTCTTAACATTTGAAGCCAATTTTTACCTTAAAATATCATACTATAAACACACACTTCTAGTAATACTAGTACTTGAAATTAAGGGCAAATAAACAAGATACTCAGAGCTTCACTGGAAAACTGCTTTGCACATTCACAGTGTCTCACCTTGCAGTCACACATTACCGGGTGCCCGTTGCGGTAAAAAGAAATTGCTGTGAATTGTTATGCTTATGCATAAACACTTTCCATTTAGTACTGATAGCACTGTGAAATAGACTGCAGCCCCCCAGATCTTCACAGCAGTCAGTTTCACATTGCTTATTATGGGAAAGTTTGTTTCTATTCATATGGAGGAAAAAAAAAAAAAAAAGTCTGACACCCAATCAAGGTGCTTCATATGTACTATATCTAACACATTTTCACTCTGTAAGAAATTCTCCTTAAGTGTTAAAAACCACAAGACAGCCCTAAAACAGTAACACTTAGAATAGTGTCATGACTTTGGGGGTAAAGCTTGAAGTTCTAAACTTAAGACCTAGTTTTGACTATGTTATATATGGCTATCCATTAATTTCAGAAAATAGAACAAATCTTATTCAAAAGGAAAATGAAACAAGCAATTTTCAGTTTCAAAAGCACTGCAGTTGCTATCGTCTATATATGGAGAACAGATTCCATAAGTAGAGTATTTTCCATTTTAAATTTGAAATATACTATAAAGGTTATAAACATGAAAAACAAGATAAAAATAAAATATTAATAATTTCCTAATTTTAAAAAGGTGATTTTTTGTTTTAATTTAAGCTGTAAAGTTGTTGGAAGTATGACTACATATTAGTTGCATTTAAACAGAAAAGCAAATAGTGGATGTGACTGTAAAAATTGGTAAGAATTGAGATGGTACAAGTCAGACTGATAGTCAGTACTTGTAATACATTAGCTGCTTAAGGTATAGGTACAGTCAATTTAACTATATAGAAGTGAAAAATATGCTCTATATTTGCAACTCTATAGGCCAAATTCAGAACTGATATGTTCAAAATGCTCTTCTAGCTGCTTCTGTATGGAAATTAGTCAATGAGTATTTAGTAGGAGACTGCTGTTTCTAAAATTCAGAAAATTAAAATTTGCAATATCAAATCTGAGTACTCCAGCAGCGTAGGAGAGGCAGCATTATCCCCAGCATTATCAATTGATTATTATTATTTTATTATGTGATTGTTTCTTCTTGCTTGAATGGTGGGAGGTGATAGCCATGTTGCAGTGCTACAGCAGCCCTGATGATGTCGTGGCCATGTCACACCAGGATGCCACCAGCTCCTGGCACCACCCTGGTGATGCGGTGGCCATGTCACAGTGGGCAGAACATTAGTGGTGGCCCATGTCACAATGGGGTAGGCAGCATGGTTGGACCAGGAGGGGTGTCTCCTGTCTGTCTGGGAGACATGCAATGGACAGACCCAGAGAGGGGACGTGACCAGGCCAGGACCTCCATAACTCAATCAGAGAGGTGAAGCTTTCTACAAGGACATTGCTGAATTGTGCATGTCCCATTCGTGCTACTCTGTGAGTTGCTTACGCAGTCTTTTTGAAGTTAGCTTTATTTTTTACTAATGTAAACAGTATTATAAGTAAATGTTATAATGTCATTATGCATTTTGGGGGGAGACTGTATACAAATATTATTATTAATATTGGCAGTGCTAAGTTAATGGTTGGACTTGATGATCTTAGAGGTTTTTTTCCAACCTAAATGATTCTATGGTAAGATTCTCTGAACAAAATCATGTCCTTAAGAAATAGATAGCCCCAGCTGCTTTTAAAGGATGTAGTCTTTCCTCTCTAAAAACCCTCCACTGTATTTTAACTTCATACCTATTAAATTGTGTTGATCTAAAAATAATCTTAGATTGACTTGGAGAATACTTAACCTTGCTACTTAAAGATGCCTTAATTCTCTTTCATTTTAAGTTTATGTTGTGGAAAAATATGAATCAAAAGCATCTTTCTTCCTTTTCTCAATTCTTATTCAATTCTTATCACAACATTTGGTTCTAATTGGATAATGTTATAGAAATACAAACACTAATTCCCTGTAATCGGGAAAATCTTTGCATTTGTGTTATATCTCTGTGAAGCTTTAACATGAGCTTAATAATAAACTCAGGTGATGAGTAACTCATAAACCAATAACAATGAGAAGCTGAGACAAGATAGTACTTCTTTTGGGGAAAGGATAAACATTTTTCAGTGTTTATTTCTTCAGTGTTCTTACCTTCGGAGATTCCCTCAAGAAATAATGACAAACAGGTTGACAACTTCAAGTAGACATAATTTTATGATTACCATTTTGTGCACAAGAGCAAAATAAATATACAGACAGGAATGAACAGGACATTGTTGTAATAAAATGAACTTAAAAAACAAAATAAATTGGCTAACAATAAGATTTCTTTACACTTCCTTGGAATTCCTAACTGTTCAAAATAGTAGAATGAAACCAGCATTGAAAGGATGAGGTACTTTTTCACTAGTCTTTGAATACAGTTAGTGTTCATCTGCTTCTGAGCTCCTCCATGCTCCATACAGTTTTGTATTCTTTTGTTTGCAGATGAGGTAAAGTGTCATCTAAAGTCTCAGCTAAAGTCTCTCTTAGTTTGTAATAAACAAGAAATCTCAAATCATTTTTCATCTAGATGGTATTGACGTCCTGATGGCATTTGCTCATCTCATGGGACTTTTGATAGTTTCTCATTCTTTGCTTAGCATTTGTGTGTGCTTTTGTTTGTTTGTTTTTGTTTGTTAAATAATTTCAAATTCCATACAGATTGTTACCAAAACTATCATGGCAAGGATCATTTTATATACTGCTGCTGTGGTAAGATGTGAAATGAGAAAAAAGCATTTCCAAAGAAAATTCTGCTCTGGTATTCCATATCCTCTGTCTAGGTTTTAAATTAATCTATCAAGCTATTTCCTGCCAAGGATAAAGTCATCATTTCAGACTATCTGAATTAAATATTTAAGATCCTTACCAACTTTGAATGTAATAGACTTTTATTTCTTTGTTCTTTATTGATTCTATATAAAGCTATCTCATGTCTTTCTCACATACTATAGCTGTTGGTTATTTGTAATGGTTCTCAATGCTTGGTATTATACTAAGTAAATGTACGTGATTTTATTTGTTATTTTCATAATGTTACATGATGTGCCTGCATCAGGTGCAGGTGCCTAAGCGCTGGCAGGTCTCCTCCTGGCAGAGGGTGGCCTCCAAGTAGAGGCCTCGGCTGCCCCATGACGAACACAATGAGTTCCAGCTGGTTCCAGCCAGTTCCAACCAGCTCCAAAAACTGCACTGGAGGGCCCAGCTGGGCCCAGCAATCACTCCGTATGAGTCTTCCCATGAAACAATCCAATACATCATTAGAAATTCAAATTCATAACATTTTCAGCATCATTTCAGCTCAATTCCCCCATCTGCATATCTGAGTCACAGCAAAGATAACAATATTCAAAAAAAAAAACAATACTTTTTATCAGAAAACCAACTTGTACCTTTTCATCTACTAGTAAAATCTGTCTAGTAAGTAACTTATTAATGTCTTTTACAGAATTATCCACAAAGCTAATTCAATTTGTGACAAAAAGGTGGATACACAAGGTTATGAGTCTGTCTTGCTTCAGATTCTTTATTGAAAGACATGAAAATAGTAATGAATTACCACTCTGTTATTAGCTACCTCACTTCAAAATCATTAGAGAACGTTATTTTCATTATGATCACTGTTTATCATTCATCTTTTACATGGTGTGACTTGGGAAGGAAATGGTCTTCCAAGTGCTACAAGAAATCCTCTCCGTGAACTATGCAATAAAAGAATACCTAACAATATAGTTTCTTTCTTCCACTACTAATAGGTAGCAATTACAGAAAAAATAGAAAAGCAAAATGAATTTAAAATCCCTTCCTTGAGGCAGATTATTAGCAGTGGCTTTCTCTTTATCCCATCTATCTGTGTTCTCTATTGTCACCTATGATATTGTAGTTCAAGTACTTCTGTAAATCCCCTCTGCAATCTGTCTGTTTATACCTTCAGGCTACAAAGTGATTGGCTGAGTGCCTGGAGAGTGATGCCAAACCTGAAATATCTGCTAGGACTGCTAACTGCAACACACTTGTTCCCACTTCTGGAGGAATGCTTAAATGTTGCCAAGAGGCAGTGTTTTTTTGTTTTTGTGGTTCCTATTTTTTTTTTTTGTCTGCTTTAAATTTTTTATTTCTTTCCGAGGAACAGTACAGTTCTTAGATTTTTGCAAACCTATGTTATAAAAAATAACTAAAAATTGTGAGGTATCTGGGTCCTAACTATTGCTTATTTGGATGAATAACTGAAAAGGAAACAAAAATATTTTGACAAATTGTTACTGATTCAGTCCACTGGAAAAGAACATGTTTTGAGGCAAATTCACCATAGTCACTAATTTATTTTCTCTGTGTCTTGTAAATGTAAAGCCTTTGCCTATAAAATATATTACTTATTAATGTCAGAAAGAGTTTTTAAAAACAAAGATTGCCTCTACATTACTGTAATCACTGTCAGTCAAAAGTGTGCACAGCCATTTTTTTGGAACAGCTTGCTTACTATAAGTGGAAATGAAACTGTTCTTATCCTAACACATTGTCAGTAGGCCGAATGCAGCTTAAAACACTCCAAAAATAGCTCTAGATTTCAGCATTAAAGTAATTCTCTTGTTCTCACACAAAGGTTGGCTTCTTCTGCTTAAGTACCCTCCTTTTCATCTCATTTATTTTATTTATTTATTTTTATGGTCATTCTTTTCTTTTGTTTTGTTACGTTTGAGCTGAGAAGATGTTATCTTTGAGAAAAGGGCTGTTCTGTCTTTTAAAATATTCTCACACAAATTCTCTAATGCTCTGTCTTCTAAGTCTTCTTTCTTTCCTTACTGTTCTTAAGCTTTCAGGAAAGCAATTAAATCAAGAAGAAACATGTCTCATTTTTAAGGCCTATCAGTGAATCATGTCCATCATGTGAAGCAGCAGAAGTTCAGCTCAGTTCTGGCTACTACCTCTCTGGAGGTACACAGCTGGTCAGAAAACAGAAACTGTAGCTCCTCTCTGAACCCCATGAAACTCAGCTTCACAATTTAGTAGAAAATCATTAATAGTCTCTCCTGACTGTATGTGAATTTTATTGTTGGATTTAAAAAATGGTGTGGAAGTGTGGAGTGGCATTTTTTTTGTAGACAAGAACTGGCAGTAATTTGAAAAGCTGTTTACTGATACCCTGCCCTGACCACAGATCCAAAAAGAAGGACTGTCTATTTCAAAGGCCTCATTCAAATTATGGAAATAATACTGTCTCTTAAAAAGAGGCATTCATAGCCCCTTTTCTACACTTTTTTTTTTTCCTCTAAACGCATTTATGGAAGTTGTGGATTATTTTCTGTCAAAAGTTGTAATCAAATAGATACAACATGCACAGTTCATTCCAGATACAAAAAGTCTGGCAAAATTATCAGCAGATGTATATAGCTTCAGAACTGGAAACATTAGCTAATTCTATCTGGCAATATCTGCACTAATTATAATTACAATTTGTAGCATTAAATATATATATATATATATATGAAACACCACTAGGATCTATATGAGCTTCTAGATACTTTATTTCAAATCCAGTTATTTCGATATTCTGTCCCTCACATAGCCACAAATATGACTAAGTGGGCTATTCTGAGCACTCTGATATTAACCAGGGTATGTATTGAGAAAAAAAAAAAAATCATAATATCAAATGCCTCTCTACAAATTTTACCAAAATTTTACTAAATTTTACCAAATATTTCAGGCAGAAAGGAATAATTTGCTTGCAAGTAATTTTTTTACATTTTTTTGAATTGTTGGCAAAATTCATAGGCCCCAGAAGTATTCTGACATGTACAAGGGGTAATGATCTAGGAAAATTGAAAAGTGCGATACTGATTAGGCAAATAAAAAATATATCTCAACTCTGCATGATTCATTACAAAAAAGTTTGATAATGTACTCAAAGCATTATCCAGTGAAAGACTTTTAGTAATGGACATTTAGGACAAAAACATAGGAACATACAGAGCTCATAATTTTATAAAAGTAGTGATAAGTTTCATACTGAAGCAATAATGGAAATAAATCTGTCATCTTGTAATCTCATTGATGTGGACAACTCACTGAAGGAAGATGTAAATGGACAATTACATTAATTTTGAAGAGTTACAAAGATTAAAATGAAAACTGACTTTCCACTTTGACAGTAACCTCATGGGGGTCAACATCTTTCCCCATCCCCCTGTAGTTCAGATGCTATGTAGTTATCTGCAGCTACCTAGCTGCAAAATAAGATTAAAAAATCTCATGTGGATACTTGACTACTTAAGAAGAATGGATGGGTAAAGGTATTGCTGTATAATGTGATGGATTTCCCAGTTGTAGACAGTACTCCAGCAATTTTTATTTATTTATTTATTTTTCCCAGGAATCATAGTAAAGGAATACTAAAGAATAGGATAGGGTAGGGCAGGAAGTATAACTTGTAATCAGTAATATCTTCTTAAAATGGAGATGAAGAGGAAAATATCCTGTAAATTAGGAAAAAAAAGTATTTAAAGAAAAGTGATAGAAAGTCTAAACAACCAATGAACAATTTTCAGGATGATACAATTATAGTCAGTATAAGCTTCTAAAAGTATTAAGCCATGACAAAGCAATGCCACTAGCAGTAACGTATCTTTATTAATTACATGAACTTATTTTTGAAATCTATTCGAAATACTAGTTTTACTTCAGGTATACCATTTTTTTTTTTAATTTTTCTTTTAATCAGCTCATCTCCTGAGATTTGGAATAATTTTGTAGCGTGTGTGTTAACTTTATTGCTGTAAGTAGCTTTTGTCTTCTAGCCTCAAGTGTACATTACCTAACCAACAATGTGGGAAAAATGTTGTTTCTTCTGGAAGTCGTGGCTCTGTGAGTCATTGTCAGTGCTGTTTCATTGTAAAATACTGAGAGAAAATTATATTGCTGTGTCAGAAATACTTATTTAGGGTGTATTTCCAGAGAGGTGTTTTATTATGGCAGTTGACAGCTTAGAAGAAAGGTAGGAATGCAGAATCCAGGCATTCCCACAACTCATTATCCTGCAAATACATGGATTACCACAGTGCAAAAGAAGCAACTGTATTCAAGAGCAGTCAACAAATCTCTGTGTGAATAGTTACAGTGAGAGGCTTGAAATGTGGAAAGTTGAAAGCGACTTTTGTGCTGCTCAAAGACTCATTCAGGCATGTAGAGGATGAAGTTTCATCTCTCCAGTTTAATAAACAGGTGGATTTTTAATTAAGCAATAAGGTATGGTAAGACATAAACAGTAACTGCATTAATTCATAGTTATTGTGCTGCTGCTAGCCATGAGGCTGAAGGATAAGTCACCATCAATGCAACTCGGCATAAATTACCACCATTGAGTGTTCATTTTGGAGTGTCTTATGGCCACTATAAAAATGTTATTATATTGAAAATATTTATATTGTTAATTAAAGGTGTGCAAAAATACAGTTTTCTTTTAAACCATGCTCAGTTTATTCTATTTTTAAAAGTCTATACATTTATTTAGCAGGGGAGGAATTCACCTCTCCCTGCAGAAAGCACATTTACAATGAAAAAAGTGGCAGTAGGAGAAAGGAATAATAACTGTTCTTTTCCATTCTGCTATTCCAGCATCTTCAGTTTCTTTCTGAAAGGTTTGAACACAGAATTATCACAACCATAGAATAAAGAAGGCAATGATTGTAAAAGAATTTAGATAAATGTCGAAAGCTGAAAATTCTTAGTTCTGAAAAGGGCATCAGAATCTTCTTTCTGTTTTGCAGGAATGCAGAGCAAATCTCTTGCAGCACAGCAGAATAAGTCCCTTGGCTTCAGAGGGCTGCTTACTATTCAAGTATTCTGTCCTAATTACTAACTAGAATATAATGAAGTCTGCAGGGCATTTACCTGTTCCCCAACTCCTCACCTTTACAGATTTCAGGTGTGCCGTGTAGTGGATTGTGGGCATGCTCAAACTCCCACCAACTCCACTCTGAGTTAATTCTCAGCCAGCTTTGGTCCAGCTGTGCTGTAGTCCTGTCACCACAGTGTGAGACTCGTTATCCTGCTCATGAAGCATCAACATTATGAAAAATGAAAATTAACATCTAACAACATAGAATAAAGCATATTGTTCTTAGTATTCTTTCAATAAACCCCCTATAATTCAGTTTAAAATACAGGTATGCTTTACTGAAAATAGAAATTTAATGTAGGTTAATGATACAGAATGACAGACAAAAGCATACTAACAAAACAAACACATTAAATAAAGCTCTTTTTTTTTTATCCATTCTTGCAAGTTCTGTACTAATTATAGTTCTTTTCATTACAATTCTTTCTTTCCTTTTCTCATTTTATTAGGTTATTACCCAATGAAAGAATTTCTGGCTTATTCCTCATTTCAGAGATGGCATGTTAGCACTGAGACATGTCCCAATAATATAAGTTGGCAACAAGTTATGTATATAATATCATCAAAAGTCAATTTATGTGATAATATGAGACCAAATGTATAGAAATAGAGTGCATTTGAAGCACATTGCATAATTAGATTTCTTTACGCTGGTGAAAACCAATTAACAACACAATGGGATATCATACAATGCAACCACCCCATCGTGTAACAAAATAATTATTGTATTGCTTCCAAACGTTATTTCAGGGTATTCCTTTCCATATGGTATATGAAAGAAAGTCATTGGCAGTGTTGAGTTGCTACATCTGCCAAAAGTGCTCTTTGTTAAGCTGTAATTCAAGAAGCAAATAAGTTTTTATGTATAATTAGCTGACTGAATGACCATGTGAAATAGGTGAATTTTATTCTTAATGAATAATTCATGCATGTGTATATATTACTCCTATTAGTTTTGTTTAAAGTACTATATTTGAGATAGTTAAGAAAGATAGGTATAATTTTTATTAATAGTGCCAAAGTGTGGAAAGCAATATGGAAGTGCAGCAATATCTACTATAAGTACCAAAGTTTCATATGGTATGAAAACAGCATGTCATGTTGTGTACTTTAAGGGGTTAAGTAATCCACTGTCTTCAGAGGACACAGGAGCAACTAGAAGTAGGAACTTCATTAAGGAGAGCACTTACATTCTCTCTCATGATCACATGGGATGGAAGTATCATTCACTTCTAGAGCACTCCTTCATAGGATGAGTTTGGTCTGCTGACCCAGGTTTAAATAAACATTATTTTTTTTTTAACTAAGCCACAAATATGCTCAACTTTTAAATGATGAAATGTGCTTTCAGAGATCTAAGCAACTTTTAAATGATGAAATGTGCTTTCAGAGATCTAAGCAACATGGAGAGCCACCAATGCTTCCATCTGATATATTCAGGTTTAAAAGAAATGTATTTTATTGATAGGAAATTCTGTGTCAGCTTAACAATTCCATACGAAAGGGTGTATTTTAGAGTGAAAAACATTTTGCTTTGAGCTAAAATCTGTATATGATTTTTAAAGAAAGCATATAAGCAAACGTAAGCAATATTCAGCTAAATATGCTAAACATAATCTTTTCATCCCTGTTAGTGGAAATATTTTAGACTCTGGACATTTAAAAAATAAATTTAAAAAAAAGTACAAAAAATGCTATATATATGTTTGAAAAACAGATCAATAGTCTCTAGTTCTGCCTACTATTCTAGTTTATATCTCATTCAAAGACTGTTTATCAAATTAAGTTTTCAGTGTCACTAACATACAGTCAAAACTTTTGTGTGTGTGTGTGTGTGTGTGTGTGATTATTTTTGTGCCATTATCAAACAACTGTAAGATAGCAGGATCAGCTCCATCACCTATATCTCTGTACTTCCAGCCTTGTGAGTCTTTAATAAGTTTGACTGGTGCTCAGGCAATTTTTTTATAGCCATAACAAAGTTTGACTTGGTTTCTTTATTTGGGAAGCATAACAATGTGGAGAAAAATGATCATTGATAACCAGCCTTGTAATGACAGTGGCCCAAATGGATATTTAAAAAGCAATTTGTTTATTGTCTATGTTCACTTTATATTTAAAACATAAACAGATTATAAAAGAATATTAGATCAATCATAGCTTGTAATAGCAAGCTGAGAAAAAAGTAGGGGGGAAGAAGATAGAACTGGGGAAAAAAAAACTTCAAAATTCTGAAGCAATCACATGAATTTTAATAAAGGTGAGGACAATCTAATGTAGCACTGATGCTTCACAGACTTTTTAGATTTCAAATTAGCTGACACATGCATTATGGTATGCTTCTGTAAGGCTGCAGAATAACCACATTAATGTCCCAACATCTCTAAAATAAAAAATCTGTAAAATTATTCGGTTGCTATGCATATTGAATATTAATTACATTTAATACTGCAGTTTATTAACCTTTTACATTAGTGGTCAGAAATGAAGCATTCTGGGAACAAATGCATGACAGAAGGGAAAAATGTTTCTGACGGCTATTGGGCTCCATTTGACAGTTAATAAAAACCATCAAGTCCATATTATGTTAGATTAACAAAGATCTGGATTCCACTTGACAAGTCATTATTATTAAAGGCAAGTGGAGGGTATTTTCAAATACACCCTGGAGTGATGCATGTTAAAATATGTATGGCAAACTCTAGAATGTCAAGGACATTTTGTGCAGCATATAATGGAAAACTGCATGTAATGTGCAGTTTGGGAACTACTTTATGTACCTCTGAAGACCTCAAAGCATCAAAATGAATGTTTTATTGAAAGCTGTCATACTCGGTGCTGGGACTGAGTATTGCAGATATTTAGGAACAGCCATCCATTTGGCAACGCAGCCTTTCTGCTAAAGAAGAGAAGGAAACAAATATGACTAAATGACCCATCTCTGCTCTTCTGTTTTCTGTTAATTGCATCACCTATGTTATTCTAGCATGTTAATTTAGATTTTCATGTTAAACATGAAAATCATGCTATGATTTTCATGTTAACACTTTTGTACTTTTTTAAATATGCACAAAGCTTTCTATTTTTGCCTTCAGTATTGGATAAATACATCACTTTCCAAAGCCTGTGGCCTCATCAACCATTTTTCTGGTCTGACTCTAGGTTTGTTCTAATGATGAAAGTTACTGTTATTTTACCATTCCTTTCCAATAATGTTTAGACTCAGGCTGGGATTTAGGGAGATCTTATGTTGTAAATCTAAAATAAAAGAGTAAACAATATATTGTAGTGGTCTAGGAACTGTATGTTATGAAGAAATAATTGATAAAAGCTTTATGGTCAGTGTCTTTAAAAGAATCTCCCTCATACTTGTTGAAACATTTCTGCTTTATTAAAGAATAATATTATCAGGAACAAAATTGTACTATACGGAAAGCAAGTTTGGAACACATGATCTCCTATGTCCACCACCTTTGACTCTGTCTCCTCTTAATATAAAAGTAATGTATTTCCTCAGTAACAGGTAAAATAGTAATGAAAAAACAATAAAATCAAAGATTATTCTATAATACAGCAGTATTTGATTCAATTCTTTATAGTTTTCAGTTTGCGTTCTAATTCCAAGTGTGTTAACCTCTATCAGTCTCCAAGTAACTGTGATCTACCAGTGTTTGTCCAGAGAGGATGTTATTTTCTGAACAAACCTTAAGCAAATGATCTTTGTACATTTGCTGCTGAGTGTCATCAAAGTACTCTTGGACTAAGAGATACTGAAATTTAAAAAGCAATGAGCAGAAAAAGGCCAGAGGGGAAAATTATCATGAATTAATGTGTATCTAGTGGTTTCTAGGATAAATGCCTGATAGAAGGAGTAAAGGCTGCAAGGCAGGGCACAGAAAAGTGCTTCCTCCACATGAAAAATGTAAAACAGTAATGATGATTTTTCAATATGTCCACAGCTAATTCTTGCTTTTATATTGCCTTTTATCATGCCTAGAGATGGACCATGAAAAGAATATCAATATTATTCTTTTCTGTCTGATAGTGTCTTCATATCTAACTTTATATGATTTCCTGTAATTTGCTACAAATTTTGCAAAGCTATAATACAAAGCTTATTGATCTCTGCTATCTTCATGAAAAGATCACCTTGTGTTTGTAATGGGAGAGGAATTAAAAAATTCCCATTTATTATACTTTATATACTATATATATATACTATATTTTCACAATCATGAAAACAGGTTCATTACCTTACTGCACTTATTCTGTTCAGTTTAGGATTTTTAGAAAACCTATCTATGATATAATTTACTATACTGATAGGAAAAAGTACCATGCTGAATGGCAGCTCTTCTTGACTCAAAATATTCACTGAAATTTTATTTGCTATGTAAAAGACAATGACACTCATTCATGAGGGGTTTAATTCTTAGCCAATAGGAAATTATGTAGCTTTATTGAAATAAATGTGTCTATGCCGATTCAACACCATGTGAAAACATATATTTCTTAGAGTTCTTATGAAATTGGTGGAAATTTTACAGACTGAAGAGTATAGATCTGAGTAACACTTTTAGGTCTAAATTTCTCATTGTCTGAAAATAAAGCCAGCAGAGTTGCTTTGCTCTGACAGCTCCTAAACATAGACATTGTCAGCCTATCCAAATTTCTCTGATAACTTTTACCGGCATCTGACTTTACTATTGCCCGAGTCTAGGAAAGGACTGAAGGGTGTGCTATGAATGGTAGGCACTCGTCTTTCTAATTTGAATTCCACTTTTTACTGAGCCTACTTGTCTGAAAAATTGTGTAACATTTTAATTTATTAATATTCCTAGGTAAATACTGTTAACATTCAGACTGAGAGAGCAAAAATGGTGGAAAGAAGTGTTTGAAGGGGGGTTATAATTATCCCCCAGCTAATCTTTATCATCCTATTTTCAAGGTTAAGACTAGGTACTGGCATACAGAGACAAATCTTTTATTTTCACACCTTATCTCCCATAATGGCTCATAATAAGAATCTTAGAGGGAAAAAACAAAAACAAAACCAAAAAAACTACGAACTTGAGAGAAACTCTAGAAAATCACTTTTCAAGTTTTCCTCATTTGTTTGTTTTGGAACTTCATCAGTAACAGATTTCATCTGGATGATTATATTTAATGTCGATAGGTTTTATTCCGTACGAAGTTATTTAATCTTTATTTTTTTTATTTATTTATTTTATTATTTGTACTTCACAATGTCCTTCAGCAGTGAGGTCTATAATTTGCTTATGAGCTGTGTCACCCAAAAAAAAAATTTAAAACCAATGATAAAATCATCTCTTGTAGCCTAGCTTCTGTGTTATTGTGTTATGACGTAGTCATTCCTTATCCACTTTATCCAGACGTGCATGATTGTCTTTCAAAAATCCTCCATGGTCAATTGTTTTCCAGGCTAATGAAAACTTCTCCTGTGGAAGCTATATTGTACTTATAATTATCTGTCTTATTCATCTCTGTACCCTACCTTACACTTCAGTACAAATCTTTTTGATTATTCTGGTGCTAATACTCTTTACCCATAAACCTTATTTGTACACACTGACCTTTTTTGTCTAGTCTTTGTTTCTTGTGTGTGGATAGTTATTAATTCATAACAGTCCTTCTTGTTAATCCATGGTGTTATAATTTCTTGAAGAGTTTTTAGCAAGGAGCTTTAATTTTTTTTCTTGAAAAGCCATGTTTTTTATGACTATTTCTAAGTCATTAGGTCTAGAATAATTCCAGTCTTTCTGACCTGAGTAGTAGACATATATTAAAGAGGAATTTGTTTGAGATTGAGGACCAAGACTCCAAATGCCCTCTACATGCTCAAGATATTCAAGATATAACATGAACTAACAAGTTCTATATTTTCAAAGGACTTGCATAATTTTTTATTTTTATTTTTTTGCAAAATTATGATAGTGTCTAGGTACACAATTAGACAATGTTAATAAAAGAGAATGAAATATACAGCTTTCAGTTAGATATTAACTAATAGTTACTAATAGAACTATTAGTTCTGTCAGGTGCTCTACTTCTGAATGAGTGGTTATTGACAGGACATTGCTCAAAGACTATGTAAGTCCACAATGAATTAATCACTTAATTCTAGATTAGATGAACAAAAAATCATGAGCACACCAAGGACTGAAAAAATTGGGGTTTGACACCTAACTTAATGCTAAGCCAACTCATTAATTTTTGTATTTTCTCATTAGTCCTTCTTCTTTTTCTCTTGTCTAACATTACAGTTGTCATACTTATAAGGGGCTTATAATTTATCAGTTATCCAAGAGGTCTACGCTAAAAAAAAAAAAAAAAAAAAAAGAAAAAAAAGACATTGGACTCAAGTTCCAAGTTTAATGAATACTATAAATCAAATCAGTGTCTCATGACTGTCATCATCCATTAAAACTACACTGTTATACTACTCAAATAACACACCAGAATGATGTCTTGATACAAGAGTTTGGGAAAGTATAGTGAACTGTCTGCATTCTGCATGAAGTGTTCACTATTTTAAGGCATTTTATGGTAAATAATGTGCTGAGTACTTTGTATCATCAAGTATACAACAATTTCTGGCATATGCTGGACAAATTTTCTAGACCTTTAGTATATAAGCAGAATAAATTTGTAAATACTCTGGAGATTTTTACTCCTTGAAAAGTTTCTAAGTACTTCTAATTTTCCTGTAAATTAAACATTTACTGAGTTTTGTTTTCTATGTGATTCCTGCTAATACTTCAAGGTAACACATCAAGTACAATATAGCATTCCTGATGATTTTTCAACTACAATGTTTTTTAAAAATATATATTTGGGGATTGGCCCTGATATCTTTCTTTTAACCAGTCACATATATTTTAAATCTTTTATTTTATTATCACATACAATTTTCAATATATAATATTGCTCAATCAGGTTTATTGCTTTCAGATTTTATTTCATATATATACTACTATCTCCAATCTATTTTTAAACTTCTTTAAAAAAAAAAAACTTTTCTTTTTTGTATTTTGTATAAAGGTTGCCTTCTTAAAAGTCTAATCCATCGTTTCAAAATAGAAAATTACAGACTAGTTATATATTTACATATACATATACATGTGGACACAGATTAAATATACCTAGAATTAAATGTAATTTAATATTCTATGATGTTACTACAGTCTTAATTTGCATAATAGTGTCTATTTCCATTTATGTCCACCTCTCTTTTCAGGAAGATGCTGCTGTCATTTCATGTCCTCTCTCTCTCTCTCTTTCTTTCTCCGATTGTTTTTAGAAAAAACAAACAAACAAAAAAAACCTGTTGCAGTGGGGAACATGCTTTTGCATGCTTTTGTTTTGTTTTGCTTAATTGAAGTCAATGAAGCATCCTCATGCTTCACTTGTTATTTGTTCTCATTAAAAAAAAATCTCATGGCATTTCTGACTATTAATTGTCTATCTTATATGTCACATTATATATATATATATATATAAATGTTTAAAGCCTGTGAAGAATGGAAAACTATACAGATATACAGACATAGGCAAATATTTTACTTCACTACTCCATCTTTGGATCACGCAGAAATCAGCTAAAATGTCCCAGGTCTCCTGAAGCTTTTAATTGGAAAACAGAGTTGTCAACTTTTTCTAAATCCGAAGTTCAGAATATCTGTGCTCTCTCAACCTATGAATTTGCAGTGTTTTCCTATGGCAGTATCCATTTATTTTCAGTATCTAATTTAGTTTAGTATTTGCATTTATGATGATAAAAGACTTTGCATAATAGCACAGGATAGACTGTGATGTTAGATGAAAAGTAATTATATCAAAATAGCAAGTGCAACGGTAGGATTGCATTAAAACAACTTTTGTCCATCCTTCAAACTATCCTTGCTGTCTCTCTTAGATTTTCCATAGTCTTAGATTGGACTGAGCTGCTGCAGTTATGTGCACTTCTGTTTCTATGAGTTATTCATTCAGTACTGACCTTTGTAATAAAACTTTTAAAATGGGAAATGTAGCACATATTGAAATTACAGAACTATTATTCGTAACACTTCAGTTACCATATTCAGAGATTTTTAAGGAGCCTAATAGCCCTTAGATGGTCCAGAATGATTAAACAACACACAAAACACTGAAATATTAGAAAAAATGAAAGAAAGACTATTCTTTGAGGTTGGTGAAAAATATTTTATTTCCATTAAATTTAAATGCAGATGTAAAAGTCTTGAGCTTTAAAGTCATTATAAATAGGATAAGAATGAATGTATATACAAAGGAATAGAAACATAAAGTGTCAACATAAAGAAAATCGTGAAAAGTTTTAAAGTTGAGTTCTCATAGACATTTTTTTTATTCCATGGTTAAAAGTACGGCATGGTAGAAACAAACTGATTAATTTAGCATACTCAGTATTCTCAAGATGTTGAATAATAGCCTACTCCAAGCACCATTAAAATTCTTTTAATTAAGGGGAAAGAGTTGCAATTCCTTTTGCAATTTAAAGGGCTTCATTAAAATACATGTTATGTAATTTGCTTTTTTAAAAATTCCTACAAGAAATATTTTTTATAAAACCATTTATATGTCAATATTCTGCCTTCTGAGACTGAGTCTTCTTAATTAGCAACTTGTCCTGAAAAACAAGGGGGAAGCATAAAAACAGAACATAGTGTACAAATCTGAAAATATTTCTGGATCTGAGATGTGAGACTAGACACCAGATGAAACTCATGAAGATCCTTGCTTTTGAACTCAATAATATTGATGACATTTAATCACTGCCCTCTACTTCACCTGAGCATACCTCATATACACTCTTTCAAACAGGATTACATGCCTAGAATAAATACAAATCGTACCAGTAGCCTTCTATACTGCATACTAAAAACAGGAGAGAAGAATAATAATACAATGTAAACCCCCCCCTTTTTTTTCCTTAGATTCAAGCTATATAAAAATGTTTATATCTCTATATACATTAATTTTACAGATTTATTCAATCTTTTTTCTTTGCTAGTTCTAAAACTTGGCAAAACTACTGTGGCAAAAGAACTGAGGTCTTTTGAATACACTTCTTCAGCTGAAACTGGCTGAAAATGTGAATAATTATGATAGAGACAGGTAGTTTATTTTAATTATGGAACTGTTTTAAATACAATTTCCTGTACATATAGGAAAATACTAATTTAAATGTTTATACTTTTAATTCATTTATTGAATAATAGGCAAACACAAAACAGAGGTGAGCCTTGGCCAATTTTCTTTTTCAGGATCGCTTTCACACATTCTAGGTAAGAGAAGAGCTTTGTCTAGAGCCTGGTAAATATCTACTCTGAGATTTTATGTATTAAAGTTTGTTCTTTTGAAGATGACTTTAAAACACTATCCTTAACATAATCAACATATTGTCTACATAAAACAGTGAAAAATCTTTGAGTTTGCTTCTTGTAAAGATGCAGAGATAAAACAGAAGACTGTGAGCTCAACATGGGATGAAAAGACCATGCTGAATTCAACATTACCCACCATTTGCAGTTAACTTAAATAATTAGTCTTCTGCTGGATATTCAGAAGACAGTTAGTCATGGAAAAGAGAGACAAAGAGAGATAAAGAGAGGTTATTCACTTTTCAAATTTTTTGTTTGTCTGTTTGTTTCACAATTAAATAATTTCCATATAAATTGTAAGTGACATTTGAGGCTCAGAGCGGGATCAGCACTTTAGTTTGATCTGAAGCTCTGGTAGTGTATAAGAAAAAGACCAGGACCTCCGAAAGAACGTTCAAAGCTTCCTGTGTATGTCTTGTTTTCTGCCTTGCCACCAGGATTTCTTTAGAGTGTCATTACTCACTTGTCAATGCAAGTCATTCTCCAGTTTTTGACCTGGAGACACACAAGAAGTCAAAAAAGGAGATGCATGACAGTTAGTCCGTTCTCCGTCTTCCAGTCTCACATGCTTGGTTACACTACTCAACAATAGACACTATTTTTTAATTTTTCCAGAAATTTTCACCACCTGAAAATTTCCTGCTGTTTAAGGACTCTCACTGTTTAGCTTCTGAGGATGGATGCTTGGTTGCTTTTGCCAATGAAGTCAAAACACATTGGGAGAAGGTACGCTGTGTGGTGGATAAGATAGGAGTTACTGAAAGTCAAGGACTCTCACAGTGTGTGGCTTCATTCAGTTTCCACTGAGCTGAAGTGGCACTAGCACTGTTTTGATATAGACATTTTAATACGCTACATGCAAAGTAAGGTATAATACCTTACCGATAGCTTTGTTAGTATTATTGATGTAGAACTTCTATAAATATAATGAAAGAAATCCTAATTTAATAAACAATCAGAAAATAAGTTAGTACAGGTATAACATGGTATAAAAGTCCAATGTTTTCATGAGAGTTACGGAAGCCATGCCATTTCAGAAAATCTTCTAGGCACGGTGCTAAAAGTAAGCATGTTGAACACTAAGAAAATAGCTGTTTGTCACTGCTAACAATATAATAAGGGATAAGAGAAGATTTTGTTTTTTTATTTATACTAATTTTTCATAACATTTACATGAAGAAGGAGGAGGAGAGCAGGAAAAGACAGATAAGATTCTGCCAGGAACCAAATTGTCTCTTTAGCAGCTCTGAAAAAAAGACATGTTTACAGCTGAGATTTGCTGCAGTGCCTTCCCTTGTTCAGCGGACCATAGGGGGCTGTAAATATGGAAACAGATAACACGGCTGAAGAAAAGCTGCTAGCAGTTTCTTACACAATGAAAAAATAAAAAATTGGTTGGATTTTTGGTGAAAAAAAATGTTAACACAGGCTTTCTGGTTTCTAAAATGTGTGACCTTTGATAACAGTTTCCAAGTGATGCCACAGACTAAAAATGATATGGTTTCGAATGAACAGCGTAGGATCTGAATCTAATTTAGCAGTCACCTGCATTATATCATTGTATGCACAAGGTGCATTGGTACAGTATAACAGCCAATTCAAGCACTTTCTGGCAAGAGCTCCTTAATACACTTCTCTGTAGCTTCCTTCCTCAGATGAAATAATTGTAATGGTGGCTATATTACACTAATGCTGCATTTACAGCTATAATGTCATACACCCTACTAACAATGTTTCAGCATGTCTGGTGCCTACTGTGCTCCACAGAAATATTGCAGCGGTAATACCTCCTGGCAATTGTACCATCCCTTCTGACTTTGTCATGCCCTGGAGTTTTTTCTGACTGCTATGATTGTCTCCTCCTGGTTTCCAGGTGATGTACCTTGGCCAGGAGTGTGAGAAGACATCTATAGCTGGAGAACAGTGTTCCTGCAGTAGATTTCCAAGAGGGTCCCACATCTATACTTTTGCACCCTCAAGACTCTTTGTGGTCAGATGTCTGGTCTGACACTGGCTGGAAACCATAGAGCCCACAGGGGAGGTAACTTTGGCTGGAACCACCTGTGAGGACTAGTGGCCCAAGGTCATCACTATTTCTGGTCTCCTGTGTCTGCAAAGTGGAGAAACCACTAATTCAATTCCTAAGTGGCATTACTTACAGTGCCACCATATATATGATGTTGGGCTGACAAATGAGCAGCAAGCTCTGCCATCGCAGGCTGCTACTGGATGGTTGAATCTCATACTACAGTCACTTGGTGTGGTGGTTTTACTCAGCTGGGCAGCTGAGCTCCACCACAACCACTCTCTCACTCCCCCTCCTCAAAGAAAATGGGGGAGAAAATACGATGAAAAGGCCTCAAGGGTTGAGATAAGGACAGGGAGATCACTCAAAAATTATCATCACAGGCTAAACAGACTCTGCATATGAGATCAATAACATTTATTACCTGTTACTAACAAGCTAGAGCGGTGAGAAACAACAAAACAAACTAAAAACACCTTTCCCCCTCCTCGCTCCCCCCCCCTCCCCCTCCAATCATTTCCACCTCCCCCTGGGCGGTGCAGTGGAACAGTGAATGGGGGCTGTGGTCAGTCCCTAACATTCGTCTCCGCTGCTGCTTCGCAGTCACTTTCTGCCCCTGCTCTACATGGGGTCCCTCCCACGGGATGCCGTCCTTCCTGAACTGGTCCTGTCTGGGCTTCCCACAGGCAGCAGCTCTTCAAGAACTGCTCCAACATGGCTCCGTACCACAGGGTCCATCCCCCAGGAGCAAACTGCTCCAGCACGGGTCCCCCATGGGCAGCAGCTCCCCCCAGACACCCTGCCCCTGCGGGGGCTCTCCATGGGCCGCAGCCTCCTCCAGGCCACATCCACCTGCTCCACCGGGGGCTCCTCCACGGGCTGCAGCGTGGAGATCTGCTCCATGTGGGACCCATGGGCTGCAGGGGGACAGCCTGCTCCACCAGGGGCCTCTCCACAGGCCGCAGGGGAACTGCTGCTGCGTGCCTGGAGCACCTCCTGCCCTCCGTCTGCACTGACCTTGGTGTCTGCAGGGCTGTTTCTCACTCCTCTCTCTCACAACTCCTGCTGCACAGCAGGTGGTTTTTTTTTTTTCTTCTTTTTTCCCTTTCTGAAATATGCTTTCACAGAGGTGCAAACAACATTGTTTATTGGCTCTGCTCTGGGCAGTGTCAGGCCCCTTTGGAACTGGCTGGAGCTGGCCCTTATCTAACATGGGGCAGCTGCTGGATTTTTCTCAGAGAGGCCACAACTGCGGCCCCCACTACCAAAACTGTGCTGTGCAAACCCAATACAATTGGATATGTTTTGCTTCTTTCCCGCCAATATAAGTATATCAAATGTTTTATTGAGGTGTTCAGAAGACAATTTTTCCCAAGTTACTGAAGTCGACTAAATCTCCTGTATTGTCCTATAGCTTTAGTGTATACCATAGGTTTTAACAAAGGCCATACTATCACTATTCATTAAGGACTTTCTAAACGTGTCTTACTTTATTTTTAGATCCTTTCAATTGAATGATCTCCATGATTATTTTTAGTTTGAGTGGTCCAGATGATGAATGGGTGGCCAGGAAAAGAAAGTCAGAGAGAAGAATACTTACGCAGTGAATACTGGTTCATGTCCATATGCAACCAAATCACGACCTGAAAAGTGAATTAGGCGACACAGCATTTGATGTCCAAAGTTGAGTTGTTTGTGGGTTCTTTTCCTTCTTTTTCATCTTTTTTTTTCTTTTTCTTTTATTTTCTGTTTTTTTGTTTGTTTGTTTGTTTCTTAATTCTTTTGACTGTTTCATTTTTTTTTCCCCACTATTTTTTCTTTCTTTCTTTCTCCTTTGTTACATGTCCAATGGAGGGGTGGAGGGGGGCATTGAGGGTGGAGTTATTAGAACCTACCTGGTTTTGGTAACATTGAGAATGACATTATGACATTTGGAATGTAATTTTATTTTGGTAACAGGAAAGTTGACCTTTCACTGACTGCAATGAATTTACAATGGAATATTTTAAAAATAATAAAAATAAAAAAAAAATCAGCAACCAAAAATATGAAGTACCAGAAAAAAAAAATAAATAAAATTTGCCAACTATATTTTGCAAGGTAGACGAAGACTCAGGGTCTCGTAAGTATATATTAAAATGACAACTTTAATGGAAGCTTAGGAATAAGACCTAATACTTATGTGTGTTACTTGTAAGTTCTAAATGATTATAATACGGTGAACATTTTTAATGTATTGGTATACATAAGTGTCTGCATATAAATATATATTTGTACATGCATACATATTTTACACATTTTAAACCCACTTTAGGGGTGAAGTTTTTCAAAATGGAAGTCAACAGAGAGATACTTTTGGAGATAAACAGATTTTGAAAATTAAGGTGTCCCAGATTTTTAACAATTATATCTTCTCTTTATGACAACTAGGGTCTCCCTGCCTGCAGTCATATTAGTTACTTTCATTTAAACTTTCTACATTTTCTTCTGTTTACTGCTTTTTGAGTAGAAAAAAATCTCAAAGCTGTTTTTGAAATCTGCATGGGTATGATATTACTCAACTTTTTTACTGCATGCTTGCTTAATTCTTCAAAGTTCAGACTTTCCCTAATGTGTGACAAAAGAGAAAGAAGGTCAAGTCTCTTGAAAGCTTTATCTTACAAGAATTTAATTCCTTGTGCCTGAGATTAGGCCACTGTATAAAAATTGTATTGCTCCTGCTACTATTGTCCCTTTGGGTGGACACTAAAATTTTGTAATGTACAAAGAATCATTTATCAGATTTAAGCAAAGAGTAGCTTCCAAATGTTACTGTGAAAGAAATAGGCTCGCTACTGTAAACTTTAAGACCTTATTTGGTTTTTCAATAGCTCTATATTTAATTTTATTTTTGAAAATTTCTTGCCCATACTTTCTGATTATTGTAAAGGATAAATGCCTGCCCTCTTGAGGTTGTATTTTTTATTATCTATTGTGCTGTTTTTCCTTTTTCTACCATGGTCATCTAAGAACTTAAATCAAGGAACAGAGTGCCACATTTTCAAGTCTTTTTTTCCCCATCGATCTGAATCCCTTTTTCCCTGCAGTTAAGGAAGACTGCAGATTATCTATTGGTACTTAAAACCTCCGAAAAGCTCCCAATACATTTATCCTCATTAATGGTTACCTCCGTTATTCTCATTATTAGAAATGGCCCACTAGGGGATCCTTCTCTCCAACTGGCAAGTTCAGTTAGAAAAAATGTCAGTTCTTTCATTTTTATTCTGAACTCTACTCATCTTATTTATGAATAGTTCTCACAGAAGTCATTTACAAATGGTATTGCCTATAGGACATATATCCCACTGCTGTTTTTTAGGATTCACAAATGGCTTAAAGGGATCCTATTTTACTGCCTTTCCCAGCAATTTTCATATCAAACATTCTCAAAGTACAGACAAAAAATCTATTTAAACTGTTTGTATCCTGCCAGCTCTACCTCAGCTCTGAGAGTTGAGCTGCAGTTCCTTTTTATTTATTAGCACTCACTAGTAGTAAAATGTTAACAGCTTTGCTTCACAAACTATTTATTAAATTTGTCATGTTCATGTTTATTGATTTGAAAATGGTACTAAGGTCCTTATTGTTTATATGGTGTCCTTGTACCTACATCTTTTGTAGACAGATTTCTTTCTAATTCTTAAACAACACTATGAGGTAATTTAACAAACAAGGAAAGTAAAATTAGCAAAAATACAGAAAAAATCAGAGAAGCTTCTGCACTATCTCCTTAATCACAGAGAAAGAAAATAGAGGTGCTGGGGTAGATGTTCAAGGGACATTTCAGCAGATAAGCAGGTATGCTATTCCTAGCTGATACACAATTAGGAACAGAGTATCGAGATATACTTCTCTCTCAAATTAGTCTTCACTTAACCAGTGAGTTCAAATCTTATTAAGGTGTGTGAAGGTGAGGGGACAGGCAGCTCATGCTGACTATGCACTGTCAGTAGTAGGTCTTATTTTCACAGAAAAGCAGGTTCTTAAAATGGTAAAAGTGTATGCTGGTTCAGTGAAAAAAAAAAAAAAAGTAAAATAATCTTCCCCAAATGGTGCATGTCCTTGAATTGAAGAAAGTGGTGGTACTTCATTGCATGAAGATGGCAAAGAGAAGGAACTCTGTTAATGAATACTTCAGAAACATGACTTAGTCATTCACAGTCTGCCACAAACATATTTTATCACTTTTAGAAAATGGGACTCTTTGTAAAGACAGTGGTACTTTTTGAAAATAGTGAAGGGGGTTAGAGACAGTCTTTTCTTAACTAAGGAGAGGAACTTTACAGCATGATATCATAAGCTTTGTTTCCATAAGGATATAAGACTGTTTCCCTAATCTTTCACTAGATCAAAGATTTCAGGTAATTTGGGGGATAATAAACAAAGAAACAAACAAACATAAATAATCAAATGAATAAAAAGAACAACAAAAAAGTCACAAACAAACACAAATGCTATGATGTCCACATCCTTGACCTCTGTCTCTAACAAGATTCTCTATAAGCATCCATCAGAACAGGTGGCTAGCATCCTGTATCAAAATCTGAAAAGAAAAAAAATATCTTTAAGCTCCATAAACAGTCTTGTCACATTGTTTCTGTCTTCTTAGGACCTTGTTTTGGTTTCTAGGCCAGATTATTTTCCTTTTCTCTTAAATTACCTTCTCACCTTCCTTGTAAAAGTGATGAATTTATCTAGTCTCAGTTGCAGTAGATCTGTTTGCAGTAGATTACTTCCTGACAGCAGAATTTCATTGAGCTGTCTCTGAAAGCACTTACAGAGGAAGAAACTCTGGAAACATCAGTTTGAGTAAAAGAGATCCCTTCTCTGGGGGAGGGCCCTGAAGCCTCATGGCTTCAGAGAGCTATACAGGGGCCTATGAATACTCTATAAAACCCGTAACACTCTTCTTCTCTGAAGAAATCACAGTTCAAAAATCAAGGCCAAATTCAACATCAAATTTAAACTAATAAATTTAGGTGTCTACATATAAGTTCCTGTATATACCTTAGGCATCTGAGTTCCTATTACAATTGTTGCAGATATAGTTTCCAATTTTTTGAGCTTGATTTGGGCAAATTTTAGAAATCGGTAAATCCTTGGTGAGAGTAAATTGTGAGTGTTCTTCAGAGGGTAAAACTTCTTATAGCCCCTAGTAATAGTCTGTTGACTATTTTGTTATAAATGTAATAGTTTATGCTTTTAGTTCTGGAACTCATTAGTTCAATTCCTATCACGTTTTCCAAGAAAACAGCTGCCACATCTGCATTAAACAATATATTTCATGAATTTGAGATTCAAACTAAAATTGTATGAAATTACTGATACAACATTTTATAAACAAATTTAATCTAAAAGAAGAATCTCACAGTTTACTGAAAGGCAATCAACTATAGCAAACTTTCTGATTAACAGTTGTTTTAGGTAGGTATCCTAAAACTTATAATTTACATGTAGGAGGGGAATATATTACAGAACATTTTTTAAAGTATAGCATTTATCAGAGAGGAACAGAGCAATGAAGAGAGAATAGGAAGCAGACTGAATCTTTGTGTGGAAATAAATAAATCACTCCCAGGATAATTTTATGCTTCAGTCTTCTCTCAATTTCTGTATTTTCTGAATTAATAAATAAATATATATATATATGTAATCTAGTTTCTAACTAAGACTGAGAAATATTAGGAAGGTTAAGATCTCTAGTCATTAAGTTTTCTGTTGGAGTATTCTCAGTTAAATGCAAGTAAACATTTATATATACAGAGATTTTTCAAACAATTGAGTTTCAATCTTCACATTGTGAGAGACAAACAACCTCAATCAGAGAAGTCTTTACAATATGTAAGATGACAATCTTAAAAAACTGCAGCACGGTATCTTCCAAGGAGGGCCCAGAGAGTAAGATTACCTCAAGCATTTACATAAACAAGTTATCTAAATGGAGCTGCAACAACCTATGATATAGTCAAAGACAGAATACCAAACACTTAGCAAGATTTATAAAATTAAGGAAGTGCATACATATGCTTAATAATTACAAAATGTATATTAGCTGCACATATCTTTACAATGTTTTACCTATAATAGTTTTATCAATGCATGTATTTAATATTGTTTTATAATCAGCAATTAAACAAAACAATCACTTTTTAATAACAGTCTAGAGTATTTCATACTGAATTCTAATTAAGCAGTTAGAATATCACCACACTGTTTTATGAGACATTAATTTTGTTCTAGAATGGATAAACTATAAGACTAAGGGACAAATAAGGCCACATGATTAAGGGATAACAATGATTTCCTCATAAAACAGTGCAGAGGAATCATTCTGTCTACTACCCTGAGAAGGTATTGTGACAGTGTGCTTTCTTCACCCCCCCCCCCCCCCCCCCCAAGCTTTGACCTTCAGTCTGGCCTTTGCCTTGCTCAAACACTGGCTGATGAACACAAGGCCTGGTTTGGGCAGATAGTGACCAGTGCACTGGTTGCACCTGAAGCTTTGCTCATGCAGATAGCAACCACAATATGAGCTTAGGCTGGACACCGGAGAAACTGACAGATACCTTCCTCAGGGACAATGGAGCCTGCACCAAAAATAAACAAACAAACAAACAAAAAACTATTAGTCCATCATCTTACCCCATAAACAATGAGCAGGCGAAGAGCCCTTTGAGCCCTTCTGTAGGGCAGCTGTCTGCATGACAGGACCTCTCCTTGAGTCAAGATGCCTTTCAAGGTCACGCTTTCTGCAGAGATTCCTTACTCCTTGTGAGAGATTCATTTCCACAACAGAACCTCAGCAAGTGATTTATCGCTTGCTAAAATCTGTAAGCTTGACTAAGATTATATCTTAGAATGACCGTGCATTTATAATCCTTAGACATAAACAATTGATAAACAATTGACCAAGCATGGGACTAGGAGTGGATTCAGCCACACCTAGGCTCCTTACCTCTTTGGTTCAAGGGCTTTAGAAAGCAATGGGGGTCTACTCTGAACCTCATGACCATGGGAAGGTCTCCCTGACACATTTGACTTACCCTATTCTCTACTCAATAAAAAATCAAGTGTACGTTACCGTCTCAAATCCTGTTAAGTTGCTGCCTTATTTATGATTAAGCTTTGTTAGATCATTATGTTATATATTGATATTGTTGCTTCTCTCTTATGAGTGAAGTATATAGTTTCATCGTCGACAGGTTGTATCTTTACATAACGCATAGCCCTGACAATGTTGGGTTCTTCGTTTCTGTTTCCATAATATAATGACCTACATATGTCCTGTCACAGCTTTGGTGCAAATAATGGGCAGTTATGAGGACACTATGTTCTACATTCCTTCTACCTGAAGAAGAGAGTCTAAGAGTCCCCTTTTTTTTTTTTTTTGACGTTTTTCCCCAAATGCTATCAAATAGTTGAATAACAGGTAAATTTCCCTTCAAACCTGAACAAGTAGCACTACAGTTAAGGCATCCACAAACCATGGATTTTGTTTACTTTAGGCTAAATACTAAACAGAATTAATTCTGTTTATCACCTTAAGAATTATTTTAAAGCACTAAGACCATTTAGATATGTTCTGCTGCTGTAGTTTGAAAAACAAGAAAAAGACAAGGCTGGAGAAGTGAAAAAAGGAGAAATTTAATCTTTCAAGGTATTTGCATTCTGAAGAATTGTGGAAGTCAGGGCATACCTCTGTATTTCGATGTTTGCTTCTATCTTATAGTTTTTTTGTTTGTTTGTTTGTTTTTTGTCTACTGCAGCATTCTTAGGAAATAAAGCATCTTATTTTCAAATATTCTTGTCGCCTAAGATTTTATCTTAGAAAGGACTGAAATCTCAATTTGTACTTACGTTCTGGCTTCTGTTAAAAAAAAAAAAAGAAAACAAAACAAAAATAAAAACAAACAAAAAAACCCACCATATTACAAGATGCTGTATGGGTGCATCAAAGACCTAGGAAAAAATTCTTTGACTTCTGGGAGGCTGCTGGCTGTGATCATTCTCTGTGTTTAAATAGTTGAGTTATTCAAACAAACATAAATGTTTATTAGATGCAAGACCATTTTCTAGCAGGAGCAAGTGATTTTTTTCAGGAAAATCAATGAAAAAGCTCTTCTGATCACCAAAAATATTTTGACCATTCCACTGCCTCCTATGCTAAATGTGTCAGGAGTAAAAACCACATAAATATGAAAGAGCTGGAGATGTATTTGCAATCTTAAGTTCACATTTTCTGAAGTTCATCTGCAGAAAATATTTTTTGTATGACATTTCCTTTTTGTTTTCTGTGAGGAGAAAATTATAGGTGATGTTGCTTTTAACCAGCTGGAAACCTCAAACTTCAGAAAACTATTGAAATAGTTGGAGATAAGAAGTATAAGGTTCATACAAGGGTCACCTTGCTCTGCATTTGTTGATTTTAATATTTTTTTCCCTCTGAAAATTGGTGGAGAGCTTTGACAAAGTATATGATCAACCCACATCTTCAGGGTTCATATTTCTTCTATAAAGTGTCCAGGAATTATACTACTTCTGAGCTACTCCACAGACCAACCCAACCTCTATTGCACCTTTCATATTCCACCAGGGCTGAGTGAAGATTCCTTGGGTGTTTATAACTAAATTTAAAACAATGAAAAGGCCCCAGAGAATGCATTCTGGTATAGTTACATCCGTAAACTGTAATTTTTAATAAACATAATTAAGCATAAATAAAATAAGAAAATGACTGTTCATTCCATGACAACTTTTCAGTGCTTGGAAAAGGAGGAACTATTAAAAAGGAATTTCATTACATTTACATGTTACCATCATGAACTGGAGAATGCTTATTCTAAAAAAATCCTGAGTAAGCTGTCTGTAACTAAGAAAGGCAATACTACTTTCTTTCAGACTGTTGCCCAGAAATATGAGTTTGCTTCTCTATGTGTAAAGGGTGGACTGTAAGCAGGCTTCTTAGACCAGGCTTGAACTAGCATTAATATAACTCAAAATTCTGAATTACACAAAATACTACTTGTGTATAACTCATTTTCCAAACAAATACCTCCTAACGCAGGGGAGGTAAGGAGGTAAGTTACATATAATTAGCAACTGAAGGTCTAGCTTTTCTACATACTTTTACTTACATGAACAAAAAAAGTGTATCCATTAGTCTGGAACATGTTACCCTCCCTTGCCTAATGTCAGATAAATTAATTAATTAATTTACGATTTTCAATTTTATAAATTATTTTATTATTTTTCCTGTAAATTTCTTAAGTCAAAGTGGAAACAGTACAGCACAGGAAAGAGAAATAAGAATATTTTCACCTTTATTGTTCCTTTTTCAGGAAAATCAGAAGACATCAATTTTAAAACATTTTTTACAGATAGATGCTCAAAATCCATAAAGTACTTATACCACATCAAGCTGAATCCTGTTTGTACATGATCAGAAATCTGAGCTGGCAAACCGTTGTTTCTCAGATTGCCAATAACAGCCTAATTTATCAATCAACTGAGCACCAAGCAGAGATTGCTTCTTACCATGAAGATTACATAAAGGATGTTGAAAGAACAGGAATATGAAACGAAGGCATGACATATCTAGTATGAAGACTTGCTTTAACACTTTCAAATGAAAAAAATATGATAATCGCCTCTAAATATATTTAAGTACTTGTACCATTGTCCACTTTCTGCTACCAATCCTTGTATATTTCAGTGTTACCTCATATACATCTATCAGATGTGTAAGTATCCTTTTTCTTTGTATATCTGTAGATGTGATATCATGCTTCAGGAATTAAAAAGGATGGTGATTTTCCAGTGTAGATGCTGGACACTGAATACATTACACTTTTCAAAGAGTTATCTAGTGACTTCACCATTCTGAAATGCATGATTTAAAAATATCACATTACGAAGCTTTCTAGGCATAAGACAAATTTTGTTAAAAACAAACAAACAAACAAAAAAACCACATTTGCTTAGTGAGAATTTCATGAGAAAACAAGGGGAAAAAATTAGTATGAGGCAAAAATATTCCTCACACCTTTTACAATCCAGAAATAACTGTGAAGTCTCTTCTCTTAGGGCATATGTTTGAAATTATTAACAACATTTACCCAGATGATATAATTTACTTCTGCAAGATACACGAATAAACTGTCGCTTTAATCTTCTCTGTGCAAATCCTAAGAATCTTTGCAGAGTCAAGCTTGTATACGACATGCTCTAAACAAAAGGGAAGGTTCAGAAGAAACCTGACAGGATTTTTTTTTGTGATTTTTTTTAGCAAAGAATACCAATTTGAGTATCTGTTTTTTTGCTTTTTTTTTTTAGCATTTCCCAGTTTTAGTTTAAAAAAAAAAAAAAAAAAAAAAAGTATGAAGCAAACAGAATATGGGATTCCAAATTTTAATATCAAAAGCTACAAAAATCTACAACACACAATAAATATTATAAACAATAAATCACTAGAAGAGACACAGTTTTTAGTTTAATAAAGTTTGTATTAAACTACATACAACTCCCAAACCCCCCAATTCCCAGTTTCCCAAAATATGGGAAATTGGGAATCCAAGCTTAACCGTAGGTTAATATGTAATATTTATATATATATATATTATATAAAAATATAAATAATATATAAAGGTCCAGGAAACCTTTATGAAAAAAGTCACACATAACCAGAGAACCAGAGAGATGCTTACATGCCCTCATGAAGAAGGGAAGTCGAACCACAAGTATTATTGGATATTGTGTCTGAATTATGACTCTTTTTCTTTAAGTCTGCCCTTCTGCTATACATACTTAGAGCCAAGAAACTAAAAACTCTACAAACAAAACCCACCAAACTGAACAAAAAATGAAGTATAGCAAATAATGTACTTAAACAAACAAACAAAACAAATTTTCTATAACGTTAGGAAGAACAAGTTAAAATCTTACATTTAATTTATTTATTTTTTGAATTGTGTTTGTATTGAAGTTACTTGATCAGTTATGGATGAACTTTACTTATGGCTGAAGAATAAAATAGCTCTCAGCATGCCACAGTTTTGCATACATGAGTGACCTTGTTTTTGTCCTTGTTTTATTTCCTTTCAGTTGTGGGCTGCAACCACTAATATTTATAAAGCACTTAGGTGTCAATGGAAATTTCATTTCAGAAAAAAATAAATTTCTTGGCTTGTACTGGTTACTTCATAATCTCATGAGTCATGGTTTCTTAGAGAAAACATATTATATATATTTAATGTCTGTCTAAGGTAAGCAAAGGTAGATACAGACAATAATATTTTGCAATTTTACAATTGTCTGACATTTGAGGAACCACATTGTATGAAGTTTAAGACTGAGTATACTCTACTTTTTATGAAAAATTCTTTTAAATTCATTTAAAGCAATTAATTTAAATAATGAAATGTCAGTTCCCACAGCTTCCTCAGTGTGATGCACTGATTGTGCATGAATTATGAACTAAATGTACATTTCCTTGAAAGTGGAAATTGAAATCCAGCAACCTTCTTTAAATGTTAGATACGTCCAAACTCCACTTCCATTATAGAGTGTATATAAAACCAAAACTTTTAATTAGTAATGACATATGTCCAGACAAAAACACAACAGAGGTTTTTATTTCACTTTATTTTCAGTGTATATTTCCCAGTTTGATTCTAAAGTACCATTCCTGATGAAGTGCATGGGTTTCAAATGTTTCATATTATGCTCCTAACTGCAGTGTCTTCAATTCTTATACAAAATCAGAAAATAATTTTAAACAAACCTCTCACATAATCATAGGCCAGTCATGTTCTGATTTTAACAGTGCACTCAAATCTTGTCTAATTTGAATTAAATAATTCCATCCCCTGTTTTTCTGTAGATCTGCAGAAAAAAAATAATTTAATTAATTAATGGTGGGGCAGGGGCTAACACCAACAAGACTGTTTTCCAATTCACAGCAGGTCTTAACTATATTCCTTCTGTTTTTTCAGTCAAATAAGCTCTTGATCTCTTTCCTTCAGTTTGTGACATACTGTGTTCTGCCTTCCATTTAGAGGCCTCTGTGGGAGGACTTCCCTCTTTTCTAAGACACTTTCCCTCATTTTCATGTGATCATACTTTGATTGTTCCTTCTGACTTACAGAAGAAAGACTCCCTCAGACATGCTGAATTCTGGGTAATTCAATTGCAATATTGCTAACATATTAGAAGACCACTAGAAAGCTACGTGAAGTTAAAGAATGCAGAATTTGTGCAAGAAGCCAATTTCCCTATACAGAAGAAATAAATTGGTTTGCATTCTAAAAGTAAGGACTACGAAAATTGAGGACTGGGAACATTTTTATTGGAAAGGAGAAAAGGAAGGAAGCTTCTTCATTTGTGATTATCACAACACCATGTAGGAATTTTAGCTTATTAAAATATTTCTATTGAGATGCACTGTCTATGAGTCTTAATGTCTAGGAGTAATAAAGTTTTTAGCAATAGGGAATCTTATAAGTATCCTGATTTCAATTAACCCTAGATTAAGGAAATACAAACTTGTACATTAAGTATTAAAATCCATAACATAAAATTAATATAGGAATTCAATATCAAGATTTCTATTAGGGAAATATGTGTCATTATAAACAGCTAGATAATATACATACACACAAATACCTCTAGTCCAGGTATTAGACAAATCAACCAAAGGAGAAGCATTACTGGACCTGGTGCTCACCAATGCAGATGAATTAAAGAGGTAAAGACAGGAGGCAGTCTGGCTTGCAGTGGCCACACCCCGTTTGAGTTTGTGATCTTGAGGAACAGTGTACTGGCAAAGAGCAAAGTCAGGACAGTGAACTTTCAGAGAGCAAACTTCCAGTTGTTTAAAGACCTAGTGGATGAGAACCCATGGGAAACTGCCCTTAGAAACAAAGGAGCTGAAAAGAGCTGGCAACTTTCAAGGGCACTGTTGTTTAGAGCTCAAGAACTCTCCATCCCCACATGTAAGAAAACAAGAATGCAAGGCAGGAAACCGGGATGACTGAGCAAGGACCTGCTGGTCAAACTGAGGCATAAGAAGGAAATGCACAGGCAGTCAAAGCAGGGACATGTGGCTTGGGAAAAGTACAGGGATGCTGTCTGGATGTGTAGGAATGGGATCAGGAAAGCCAAGGCACAGATGGAACTGAACTTGGCAAGCGATGCAAAGAATAACAAGAAGGGATTGTACAGGTACAGTGGTCAAAAAAAAGAAAGGCCAAGGAGAGTGTACCCCATCTGATAAAGGAGAAGGGAGAACTGATAATGACAGCCATGGAAAAGGCTGAGGTACTCAACAACAGATGTAGTTGCCAAGCTTCTCTCCACCATATTCGAAAACTCATGGCAGTAAGGTGAAGTTTTCCCACTTGACTAGGAAAAGGGAAACATCACTCCCATTTTTTAAAACAGGTAGAATGGAAGACCCAGGGAACTACAGACCTGTGATCCTCACCTCTGTGCCTGGGAAGATCATGAAACAACAACACCTGGAATCAATGTCAAGGCACATGCAAGACAAAGAGGTGATGTGAGACAGCACAGCTTTACCAAGGGCAAATCGTGCCTGACCAATTTGGTGGAATTCTGTGATGGAGTGACTGCATCAATCGATAAGGGAAGACTGACCGATATCATCTACCTGGATTTCTGCAAGGCCTTTAAAATGTTCCCACAGAACATCCTGATCTCTAAATCAGAGAGAGATTGATTTGAAGGGTGGACTAG
This sequence comes from Anser brachyrhynchus, assembly GCF_964034855.1. Classification (NCBI taxonomy): domain Eukaryota; kingdom Metazoa; phylum Chordata; class Aves; order Anseriformes; family Anatidae; genus Anser; species Anser brachyrhynchus. The sequence continues at coordinate 103,776,780 of NC_137695.1, forward strand.
TTGGGGTGGATAAGGAATTGGCTCAAAGGCCACAGACAGAAAGCTGTGGTCAACAGCTCTATGTCCAGATGGAGATCACTGACGAGTGGTGTCCCTCAGGGATCCATCTTGGAACCATTTGTGGTGGTTTTACTCAGCTGGGCAGCTGAGCTCCACTATAGCTGCTCTCTCACTCCCCCTCCTCAAAGGGAAAGCGGAAGGAAATATAATGAAAAGGCCTCAAAGATTGAGGAGATGACTCAACGATTATCATCATGGGCAAAACAGACTCAGTATAAGGAGATGAATAAAATTTATTACCTCTTACTAACAAGCTAAAGAAGTGAGAAACAACAAAAACATACTAAAACCACCTTCCTCCCAGCCACGCTCTTCCACCTCCTCCCCCCCAAGGAGAACAGGGGAACGGGGGAGTGGGGATTGTGGTCAGTCTCTAATGCTTCATCTCTGCCACTCCTATGCAGTCACTCTCTTCCTCTTCTCCACGTGGTGTCCCTCCCATGGGATGCCGTCCTTCCCGAACTGGTCCTGCGGGAGCTCCCCACGGGCAGCAGCTCTTCAAGAACTGCTCCAACATGGCTCTATACCACGGGGTCCATCTGTCAGGAGCAAACTGCTCCAGCACAGGTCCCCCACGGGCGGCAGCTCCCCCCAGACCCCCTGCTCCTGCATGGGCTCCTCTCCACAGGCTGCAGCTCCGGCCCGGGGCCTGCTCCTGCGGGGGCTCTCCATGGGCCGCAGCCTCCTCCAGGCCACATCCACCTGCTCCACCGGGGGCTCCTCCACGGGCTGCAGCGTGGAGATCTGCTCCGTGTGGGACCCATGGTCTGCAGGGGGACAGCCTGCTCCACCAGAGGCTTCTCAACAGGCCACAGGGGAACTTCTGTTCAAGCACCTGGAGCACCTCCTGCCCTCTTTTTGCACTGATCTTGGTGTCTGCAAGGCTGATTTCTCACTCCTCTCTCTCACAACTCCTGTTGCACAGCAGTTTTTATTTCTCTTTCTTCAATCTGCTCTCCCAGAGGCCCAACCAGTGTTGCTCACTGGCTCAGTTCTGGCCAGCCACAGGTCCCTTTTGGAGCTGCCTGAAACCATCCCTTATCTAACATGGGGCATCTTCTGGACTTGTCACAGAGGCCACACGTGCAGCCCCCCACTACCAGAACCTTGCCACCTAAACCCAATACACCAGTGCTGTTTAATACCTTTATCAATGACATAAACAGGGGGATTGAATACACCCTCAGCAAGTTTGTAGATGACACCAAGGTAAGTGATGCAGTTGACACAACAGAAGGAAGCAATGCCATCCACAGGGATCTGGACAAGCTAGATAAGTGGGGCCATGTGAACCTAATGAGGTTTAACAAGTCCAGGTGCAAGGTGCTGCAGCTGGGTCACATCAATCCCAGACATGAGTACAGACTGAGCTGAGTGAAGAACTCATTGAGAGCAGCCCTGCAGAGAATGACTTGGAGGTTCTGGTGGAGGAAAAGCTCGACATGAGCCAGCAGCGCATGTTTGCAGTCCAGAAGGCCAACTGCATCCTGGGCTGCATTAACAGAGGAGAGGAGCGGCCAGCAAGTCGAGGGAGGTGATTATCCCCTTCCACTCTGCCCTTGTGATGCCACAGTGCTGCAGCCAGTTCTGGGGCCCCCAGCACAAGTGCTAGACTGCATCCAGAGGAGGGCCATGAAGTAGATCAGTGGGCTGGAACAACCTCTCCTATGAATAAAGACTGAGACAACTGGGGATGTTTGGCCTGAAGAAGAGAAGGCTAATGGGGAGACCTCATTGCAGCTTTTCAGTACTTAAAGGGGGGTTATAAGAAAGATGGGGAACAACTTTTTGGAGAACAGCTTTTTGCTCAGGCAAATGATAGGACAAGGGGGGGGACAGTTTTAAGTTAAAAGAAATTACATTTTCATTAGATGTTAGGAGGAAATTCTTTACTCAGAGGACGGTGAGACACTGGAACAGGTTGCCTAGAGAAGCTGTGGATGCCCCATCCCTGAAGGTGTTCAAGGTCAAGTTGAATGGGGCCCTGGGCAACCTTATCTAGTGGGTGGAATCCCTGTCTATGGGGGCATGGAACTGGGTGGTCTTCAAGGTTCCTTCCAACGCAAACCACTATATGAAATGATTCTATGAAATACATTTTTCTGTATGTATGAAACATTGTCTTTTGTGAAGCTGATGTAGCTTTAGAAGGAGAGTAACTTTAAATAATTAAAGCCTGAAAAAAATACATGGTTTCTTATTGCACACAGGAAATAAGGAACAACTTATTCTCACTGAAAATTCTGAAAATTTTCTCTTACTTAACAAGGCACAGTCAAGTATAGCGAGTTTAAAAATATATGTGAATAAAAAATACTTACAGGTATTATGTATGCTAGCTAATTTCTCCTTCACTTTTTTTTTTTAATTTTATTTTAGAGTGATGATTTCCAGCAAAAATAATATTCCTTTATTTATAAAAGAAAGCAGGGGGGTATGTCTGACAGATGTACACAAGAAACTGAAGCTGTCTTTAGATAAAAAGCTCTGAAATGTGCAGAGTAAACATACTGAAAGATATAAGATTATCCTCCAGTGTGCTTGCTTTATATAAATATAGTCTGCTTCTTGTAAATTGTAACAATATCAAGCACAATGTTTTAAAATAGAAGTAATTTTTGAGATGATAGGATTCCTTAAGATACTGGTCTGTCTGTTTATATTATCTAACCCAGAAGAGCAATCTGCCATTGCTTCACAATTGCAGATGAAAAATACTAGAAAACTAGTATTTTATATTATAGAAAACTAGAAAAAGTTATATTATAGAAACTTATATTATAGAAAACTAGAATTAGTTTAGAATTAGAATAGAAAACTATTATAGAAAACTAGAAAACTTTCAATAGTAGAAAATAAGAATTGACTCAGGAATAACGATAATATAAAACTAAAACTAAACATAACATTTCCGTAAGTAGGGAAAACAAATAAACAAAAAAGAGGCCAAAAAAACCTACTTTGCAGCACAGAAAACACTTTTATGCTTCACTTTTTCATGCCCCCAAGAGAAATCAACTACAACTGAAGAAGCAATCATCCTGTTCTTTCAGTAAGAGAACTAGCAGGATCTATTTCTTAAAATTGTTAGTGAAGATGAAAAAGTATAGTCAGACAAATGATTCATAAAATGCAAAAGACAATGCTTTCTTTCAAGCATTTGATTTCCAGAACCAAGATTGGTCTGTCTACGCACACACAATTACTTGTACAGAAAATCAGAATTATCAGTACTTTTAGTGGAAGTGATGTCAGCCTCATTTACTGTCATGACAAAAAATGATCAGAAAATAAGGTCACCCAGAATTGAAAGCAAGTTTGCTTTCTTCCCAACTTCACTGTTTACTCATAGGTGCTGAGCAACACTACAAAAAAATGAGTCATTTGGCATTTTACAAAGACACAAATTTTAAGAAGCTCGGGGAGCGGGAGGAACTTTGGAATCTCTTGCACAGCATAACAAGTGGAATGTTATGGAGAACCTTGTATGCTTCCAAAGCAGACATAAACAAAAGTGTTGAAATCTTTCTGGAAATAGGGGAAAATATTAACAGTGTAATGCAGTAAACATCCTGTGAGATGATTATGCTTAGTAACTTCTAAAACATGGAACTTGGAGAAGGTGGGGAGTGATACATGAAGTTACAGAATTTCCAATTTACAAGAAAATAAAATGGGTGCAAATAGAATAGATAGCCTACACTCTTACAATTTGAGCCTTAATGTCAAAAGCCTTATTCTATTACAAACACTTAATCTTTAGTTACATCTTATCCTTTGTTATGCATGCAGCCTCATACAATGGGTGAAAGAAAAAAAAAAGTGAAGAGAACATATCTTCTTTTTAGAATATTGCCTAACTCACAAAATATATATATTTATACTTTTCACTGCTATAAATACAGTGTCTATAACCGTATTATTGAAATCACAGAGTAAGAGATAAGTTCCTGCTTCTCAGCCCTTTGTCGCTTAGGGAAATTGTTCAGTTTTTCTAAATCCCTAAAAAGTGATTATATTATCCAGGAATATTCTCCAACTGGAAGATAGATTATAAGGAAGGGTACTAGACATCATTATAGGTTGATTCCTTCTTCAGGTCAACCTGAAGTATTTCACAGTAACAGTAACAGTTACCACAGTGTATTATACTATGCTTCTGTTTTGTGTCCATCTTTTTGAGTGCATTTAGACAGTCTTCAGTTCATTGGTCCCATGTACATGAGTGGGGCTTTTAGGCAGTCTGAAAACATTATTTATAAATGGTAGCAGCAGCTGGAGACCAAGCTAACTTGTTTTAAATGTTTACATCTACTGTTTTGGGTAGTGAGAATGAATGGATGAATGAATGAATGAATGAATGAGTAAATAAAACATTATGTTTTCTCAGGAGTACTAACCATGGTTAGTAAAGTTGTGAGTAAGTTACTATCAAATAAGGAAAAGACAATTGAAAGGAGAAAGACATATGAAATGTAACCAAACAAAATCTGTTCTGCAGATGTATTCTGCAAAACGTACTATGGCTGCTTTCTACAGCATACTTAATGTGGCTAATATGCTGTGGCTATTTTCTTGTCTCTTTCAGAGTCATTTTCCATGTGAAGGAATTGTAACCTCTGAACCATGCTCCTTTCACCTATATTAGGGGACTCAGCAAAGGTTTAGTGCACATTGGGGATCATTAAGGGTGTTTTTTTGTTGTTGTTTGTTTGTTTGTTTTTGTTGTTTTTCCACTTTGTAACAAGAAAAGTGCTTCCAGGATTTTCAGGACGTCTGTTGTCAAATTTGTGTTGTGAAATAAAGAAGCATGAATATAAGATGTAGTAGTCTTGTTAAAGCAATGAAATTCCAAAGCAGCATCAAAAATATTACTTGAAATTGATTGTGAATGGTTTGTTACTCCATTTGAGTTTCCCGTGAATAATATGATCTAAAACAAATAATCTTCCACCAGAAAAATTCCTCTAAGATGGGAACAAAGAAAAAAAGTGCCTGTAACGAAAACTTTAGGTAGGAATACAGAATGTATTTTGCAGTGGTCATATATTTATGTCTAGGAGAAATTTATAAAATGGGTAGAATATTATTTTGTGAAGAAGACATTAATATATGTAGTCTAGTGGATATAGGAAGGAGTTCAAATATGAAAAACCTTGTTAAACTTTTTACTGTGCAAAAAGCACTGCAGTAAAACTAGCTTTGAATTTTAAGCATAGGTGTAAACATATCTACAATGGTAAAATAGCAAATCCTATTAATCACTATCAAAATAGCAAGAAACCTTTAAAATTGTCTTTTTCATATACAGGTTTCAGATGGACAGATGCAAACACTGTGGAGGCCTAATTGTTTTAATTAATTTGCTACTTATTCATAGATAATTACAGGTCATTTCTAAACTTATTTAAAACTGAATTAAAAAAAAACAGATCTTTGTTAGGACTTGGCAAGATTTCTTTATAAAGAATTCCATTAATTTTAAAAATCATCAGAACATTCACTTGGTGACAGAGCTAGAAAAGAACAAGTCAGAATCAAAGGGCTGTGAGAAACTCCTCCTCTGATGAAGGAAACAGGAGACCTGGTTACGTGGGACATGGAGAAAGCTGAACTAATGAGTGCCATTTTTGCCTCAGTCTTCACCAGCAAATCCTCTAGCCATACCACCCAGTTCGCTGTAGGAGATCAAGTTCAAGACCATCTAAGGAACCTGAATGTGCACCAACCCATGGGACTAATGAGATGCATCTGAAAGTCCTGAGGAAACTGGTGGATGAAGTTGCTAAGCCATTGTCTTGTCATTTGAAAAGACAAGGCAGTCTGGTGAAGTTCCCACAGACTGGAAAAGGGGAAAACATAACTCCCATGTTTAAAAAGGGAAAAAAGCAAGGCCCAGGGAACTACAGGCCAGTCAGTCTCACCTCTGTGCCTGGCAAGATTGTGGAACAGATCCTCCTGGAAAATATGTTAATGCACACAGAGAACAGAGAGGTGGCTGGGGACAGCCAACATGGCTTCACTAAGGGCAAATTGGGCCTGATAAACTTGATGGTGTTCTACAGTGGGGTTACAGCATTGGTGGATAGGGGAAGCGCAACTGACATCATCTACCTGTATTTGTGCAAAGCATTTGACACTGTCCCCCATGATATCCTTGACTCTAAAATGGAGAGAAATTGATTTGATGGATAGACCACTTGGTGGATAAAGATTTAGCTGGATGGTTGCATTCAAAGAGTTACAGTCAACAGCCTGATGTCCAAGTGGAGACCAGTAATAAGTGGTGTTCCTCAGGGATCAGTACTATTTAACATCTTTGTTGTCGTTGACATAGACAGTAAAATTGAGTGCACCCTCAGCAAGTTGTACTGATGACAGCAAGCTGTGTGGTGCAGTTGACATGCTGGAGGGAAGAGATGCTATCCAGAGGGACCTTGACAGGCTTGAGAGATGGGACCATGCAAACCTCATAAAGTTCAACAAGGCCAAATGCAAGGTCCTAGACCTTGACTGGGGCAATCCCAAACATGAATACAGACTGGTCAGTGAGTGGATTGAGAACAGCCCTGCAGAGAATGACTTGAGAGTATTGGTGTATGAAAAACTGAATATGAGCTGGCAATCTGCATTTGCAGCCCAGAAAGCCAATGTTATCCTGGGCTGCCTCAAAAGAAGAGTGGCCAACAAGTCAAGGGAGGTGATTCTCCCCATCTGCTCTCTACCCTCATAAGAACCCACCCAACTGGCATACTGCTTTCAGCTCTGGGGCCCCCAACATAAGATGGACATGTACCTGTTAAAGTGAGTCCAGAGGAGGGCCATGAGGATGATTAGAGGGCTGGAGCAACTCTCCTATGAAGACAGGCTCTGGAGAGACCTTACAGTGGCCTTTCGATATTTAAAAAATAAATGAAAAAGAAAGATGGGGCAGGACTCTATCAGGGAATGTAGTGATAGGACAAGGGGTAATAGTTTTAAACTAAAAGAAAGTAGATTTATATTAGATATTAGGAAGAAATTATTTGCTACAAGGGTGGTGAGGCCCTGGAACAGGCCCAGAGAAGTTGTGGATGCCCCATCCCTGGAAGTGTTCAGGGCCAGGCTGGATGGGACTTTGAGCAACCTGATCCTTGCCCATGGCAGGGGGGTTGGAACTACATGAACTTTAAGGTCCTTTCCAACCCAAGTCATTCTGTGATTCTGTGAAACATAAGGCGGGAGTTCACAAGGATCCCCCATTGGCGTTAGTATACTGTGACAGCAGAACCTAAGTATCCTAGGATATCTGAAGGAGAAAGCAAGTAAAGGAGAACAAAAACCCATTAGCCATTAAATTCAGGGGAAAGACAAAAAGCTTAGATTCAAAGTACTCAGAATAAAATTGTAATTACTCTAAAGGAATCATTTCTATGTCCAAGGTAGCATTAGCTATGATGACAGAAGCTATTAGCTGTTGGCTGTTCCCTCGTCTTTCACCATATTTAAACGGTCTGTAAGGGTAGGTGTCACATAAAGTACGCTATTTAAAATGGAAAACGCTAACAGTACTTTATATACAGTACCATAAGGTAAATGTGATTAAAAAAAAAAAAAAAAAAAACCAACAAGGACTGATATGTCTATGAATAGCACAAGAAAATGAGTATTTCAGTGTTCACTGTACCTTTAAATACATCATGCTCTCTGCTGCAACAGATCCCATTTAGCTTTTCAGTTTGGAAGAAGTGTGTTGCAATTCCTGTTCTGTTGTTTTTTGTTTGTTTGTTTGTTTGTTTGTTTCCCTCAATCTAAAATAAAAACAAATCAGACTGAAAAAAAAATAGTTTTGCTCTATGTGTATAGCAACAAAACCATGACAGGGGGATTGATGTCTCTATTAAGGAAATAGGAGAGTGAAATCATACCTTAGTTTTGCTAAGGCTGATCTCAGTCTTCTTTCCTAAATTCTTAAAAATAATAATTTTGTGTTTGAGCAAAAAAAGCAACAAACAAAAAACAGCATCAACAAAAACCCTTTATCTGGCAGTGCAAATTTAAATCCACAAACAGCCAAAATAATTATTTAGCTTTAGAGATAATAAAGAAAACAGGAAAGTATTCATGTCAACACTGAGCCTTCAACCAGGCTATAGCTTCAATGTTCAGAACCTTTCCATATGATTACCTGACAGCTTCTTTGCCACACTGTAGAGGATAAAAATAGCTTGAGGTTTGTTTGTTTCTTTGTTTAAGCAAAGAAGCCCAACAAAACATTTTCTTTATATTGGTTGCCATACAGCCAGCTACAGCATCTGTCAATAATATCAAATGGAAAGCATCTGGGTAACAAAGTTTTTATTAAGTTGCTGTTAAATACACAAGGAAAATGTCAGTGGTGCATTTTAGGTCTTTTTTTACAGGAGATACCTGCTCTCTTTTTGCTAGTGCTTCTGTTTTGCTACAGCCACTGAAGTGAAATAATTGAAACCAATATTCACTTACAGAAACACAGGGAAGCTCTCCAATGAAAACCTTTAGCATTTGCCTTTTACCACTCAAACTTCTCCAAAGCAATGGACTTTAAACCAATTCAGAATCTGAAATGAGTCTGTCACTTCTGAAAAGAAAAAATAAAATAAAAAGAAAAAAAGATTTCTAACACAGTAAATCCTGTTGTAACTTTATAGATTAAAGGTGCTGGGGGCTAGGCATAAGAAGGGAAACAAATATAAATTAATGTGTACGTAAGTGTTTACTTGTTAGCATCAGTGTAGTCCCTCTGCCCCTTAGACTGCAGGCACTTCAGAAACTGAAGGTCAACCTGAGCAACCAACTCTGTACCACACTCAAGGTTTATAATTTGAGGAAAAGTAAAATCACAGGTCTGATTAGACTGACTAACTGAGCCCATGTTGTTTGGATGTCATAATGTGCTTTCAAACAGATTCAGGACTTAAGCACAAATGCTGTCAAACTGAGGCCAACAGGCAGCATTCAAATGTATTTTTTGTCCACAATTAGTCTAAGAAATGGGGATTACAGACAGAGGAATTGGTTGTCTTATATCTGCAGAAAGCTTGCATGGGTGCTCTCTGTTCATATAATAGTTTGTTAGACATTTTCATTTGCTTATGTGTCAACTGGGGTTTAACAATTAAAGCCACATGGTTCCACTGTAGGCTCAAGGAGACCAATCACAATTCCTTTCAGAGACAGTAACACCTTGTGGTTCAGAAATGTTATTTCCAAACCCAATTTTAAATATTGCTGCTTGGAATTTTTGACTTTTCTGTTATTCCTATGTATATTTATTCTAAACTTGGAAAAGAAAATGTATAACATAATTTATCTTGTTCATTTTTTCTGCAAACTTCTAAAAGCTAGGATATGCCTTTCTGTGTGCATCCTTCATTCTAATAGTAGTTACAGACAAGACATGTTGCTTTACTTGCAACATGTGTTTTAGATATATGTGTTTTAGATATATGAGTGAATAGTCACAAAAGAAAAAAAATCTTAATGGTGAGTGATGCATAATATAAATGTAAAGTGTGTATGCTTCACTTAAACAGACAAATTGAAGTTTAGAAGGTTAGAACCAAGAAAGGATGACAATTACCTCTATCTCTATTCAGGGAAAAAAAAAAAGAGCAAAAGAAAAAAAAAAACATAACCTCTAAAACATTCTTCCAGGAAAAATATCCAAGAGAATTCTCTCAGGGAGTGAATCCAGATTCCATATTCTTTATGAGCTGTAGCCAAAGGTAGCAATTTTAAAAAGCAAATTGAACTGTATATCTGAAGTAAGCTAGAGTTACCCATAAACCAATCTATTATTAAAGAACAAGAAGGAGTGTGGATAAACAAGTAGTTATCATGTCTCAAAAGACTTTTTCCTTGTTTTTATTAACACTAATGGCAAAAGATTGGAATTACATAGTAAGTGCTCATCATAATAAGTGCTGATCTGAACCATGCACATTTTTTTTATTATTTATTTTCCACATACAGGTAATACAAAATATATTCAGCAGATGTTTTCAAGGTATACACCCATTGTAGTGAACCTAAAAGCCCATAAACCCATGAAAGAACTTCTGGATTTAAATGATCATTCTTTGCTGAAGTGAAAAACAGAAGTTTCAACTTAATTAAAATGCCCTCCTCTTCTTCCCACAGATAAGTCTTATGGAATATCAATTGCATGTATAAACTAAAACCAAGTAAAGTGTCCTTTTCATTTGGAAATAATGCATTGTAAAAGAATTCTGGTCACTATATTTGTAGACATTGAAACACTGAAAAGCATTTTTGTAAGAGGGCACACACACACCAAAAAGCATGTTTCTGTCTGCCATAAATTATAGCAATGCCTGAGAATGTACAGGAAACTTTATTCTCTCCTATTCTCTCTATTAATATCAAGACCCATAAAGTCAGAGATGTTATTTTACTATGCAAAAATCAGTATATTATGGAACAGTATTAGGTCCATGTAGGATTAAAAGAGGTTAGTGAATTACAACAAAACTAGAAATAATATATATGGGGGAAAGTATATAACTATATTAAGAAATTGGATTTAAATTCTACTTGTTAATTGTGTAAAACGTCACCAAGTCTATTTCTGTTCTGTGGGTTTAGAATTATCTAGATGGGTATCATTCTTATTGCATATGATGACAGTATGATTGTAAGAATCTAATTTTAGTAATAGTTCCTCACACCTCCATGACATTGTCTGCCAAAAGATGTTTCCTATCCATGGATAGCTCCAGAAACTCCCAATGTCAAGTACAGAACAGAAATTAAGGAATTACTGTGCTTTCTTAGCTTTGAATGCAAGTGACTCCCAAACAGAGAACACAGAGATCCTGAGGCAGTCTCCTTTTTATAGATCTCACCCGTTTTTCTTGCTGTCACAGTAGCCACTGACAGCTTGTTTGGACAGCATGTTGAGAGATGAGTCAGACCTCTGCATGGATCAGGAAGTTTCCTCATGCCCAACACTTCATAAGATTGAATGATGCAGATAGAATAGTTTGTACCAAAGAAGTTATCATATTGGGACACAAAACTATGTAGATAGCTTTTGAAGGAAAAAAATATTTCTACCAAAGTACAGTGTGATAGAATTGATGTCAGTGTATCTACAATGTGAGAGCCTCCTGGGTCTGAGATCTCAAATCTGAATTCAAACTTGGCCACTTAGTGCAGCAATATCTTGAATCAGAAATACCTAACACTTTCTACTGGAGTTTAGAACAATAATATTGTTTACTTAGACACCATCTCTTAGTTAATAAAGTAGGCTTCTAATTTAGACACTCAAAGTAAAGAATATTAAGACTTCCCAATATTACCCACAGTTTAAAATACAAATTCATGTAAAGATTATATATAGAACTATACTTACTCTCTGCGTAATACTTATTCAAAACCCTTTCTCACTGCAGCTGGCAATGTTGTTTCTAAGCACAATCTGCAAGTGCAGAAGGCTGGGGATGTAGAACAATTGGCATTGTTAAAGGTAACAGGGAGAGTTTTCATCCAAAACATGCTACGTATCCCACAGATGCTGTTGTAGCTCTGTGCTGGCAATGATAAATGATGTACAAAATGAGTGAATGCTGAGATACAGACATACATAGAAAAGGAATTTAAGAAGAATTCCTTGACAGCAGGACACATCTGATTTTACAAGGAGAACAGGTATGACATTTATTTTTCACTTGCTCATCTGATTTCCTACTCTCTAAATTTTAGGAGTTATTTTTTGCTCCCCTAGAATGCTCTGTTTCAAGAGAGAGCAGCACAACCCTAACTTCCTCATGTGTAGGATGGGGTCATACAGGTATAAATGGTGATCAAGAACACATTACATGTAAAGGTGTCCTGCACTTTTGAGAAAGTACTGTGCAGATTCAGAAGGTAGGGTTGATAACTGGAAATGAACTGTTTTTCAATGTACCTTACTGTTTCTTCACCATAATAGCTAGCATACTCCAAGTTTTCCTCCTCTCACTTTTATTTGCTCTTGCATTTTCCTCAGTTTCAAATAGTCCAGGTTGTCCTAAAGACTGTCTTCATTGTTTGAAAGGGTGTGTGGGTTTTCCAAACTAACCTGTCTCATATATTGAATAGTTTAAAGAACATTTACAACTAATTGAAAACACACATACATGTCACAGATGAATGCCTCCATCATTATCTTTCAATTATAAATTTTGGCTCCCTCTGTTTTTCAATACCCGATTTTGAAACCTTCTCATCCTGACTGTGAAAAGTTCAAGAGCTTGTGTAAGAACTGCAAAATTTCTTTTTTAGCTCAGAGTTACGTCAGAACCTAATTATGGAGAAACATAAGTATTATAGTCCACACTGACAACAGTATGGTAAATATTAAATGAGAAAATTCATGATTATTTCAGAAGAATAGCAGGAATCAAAATAGAGGGAATAGAAGAAAGTAGGAATCAAAAAAGGTTGTGATATCTTCTACCAGGCTCTAATCTAGCTCCAGCAAAACTAGAAGAGCTTTTGAAGAAAATCATAAACCTTAGACCTTGATCAATCCTATTCTTTACTTCTGAACCAAAAAGTGCTGAGTAATAAAGTGTGACTCACTGAGATTGAGCCACGACTTACTGAGGACATTTTACACTAATTTCGGCACAGATTGCAACTGATCCTCTTTATCAGAAGTGGCAGCCTTCAACCGTAAGGATACACAGATTCCACAGCCTTATGAAATTTTTTGTTTAAACATTCTCACAGCTGGTACCATATATATATATATATTACTTAAAAAAAAAAAAAAAAGTTATTAAGGAAAAGTTCTTAGAAAAAGTTATTAAAAAGTTATTTAAAAGTTCTGAAAGTTTCTATTTATTCAATTGCTATTAATTGCTTTCAAATGCTGGTTTTGGGTCATTATATGGCAGAAAGCCTGGTCCAATTACCCTTCCTATCCCAAACTGCTGCAGAAAGGCTCGTGTTATTAAATATAAAAGATGGGAGTAAAAAATCCTCTTAGTTCTTTTCCCCAGGAAGAGATCATGAAGGCAGCTAGGAAGAATAATCAGTAACTATGTTTGTTCTTTCCCACTCCTACTGTGGAATCACATTTTTATCCACAGAGCTTAGAGTTCTGAAGATTTTTATGAATCTGGATTGCATTTAACTCGTTCCTCTCACAATGGCAGTGCAAAGTGCATCTCAACACAGTAATTGCTTATGATGTCCTAAAGAGCATTATGACCATGGGAATTCAGCATCAACAACATAGAAAACTTTACGGCCTCTGTGAAGTACTAAGTGTTCCTGTACAAACAGCTGTGGGGTGGGGAGGGCTTTTTTGCATGTTTTCCTTTTGGACTGTGTTATGGAATTGCAAGTCTCACAAGATGAGCAACACTGTTCAATTCACAGTCTAATAGCTGGTTTTCCATATGCTGAAGCCAGTGTTATCCCTATCATGGAAGCAAAGTGAGTTGCATTTTCCTTTACAAGTGGCTTTCTTCACACTACCTGCCTAGCTGTGCTTATTCTTCAGTTAGATCGCTCTGTTTACTTGCTTATGAGGTGTATGCTAGCCACAACTAGTCATTCTTTGCTCCCCTTCAGGGATTTAATGAAAGTCCCACATTCCCTTTTATCAATTTGTTAAAGTACAGGATGGGTTGTTTGCACCTCTGTAAAGCTTATCTGTCTAGAAGCTTTAGTGTAGTACTGTATACAAAAATTGTACAACCAATCCTACAAGGAAATTTATGAACAACACATTCAGTAACTACACACAGCAGATATGAGATAATCCCACTCTTCCTCCAGAAGAAAAACACATCTATCAATAGAGTTCAGTCTGATGACTGTATATACTAGTCTGAACCTTTCGTCTATTTTCCTAGCGATAAAGAGATGTGAGACACCAAAAGAGAAAGAAATCATTGCCTTTCCAATCTGTCAGGTCCATGATCCACAAATGAAGAGGCATTCATGCCAAGAATTGGAATAGATAGGAGGTCTATTTCTTTCCTATTCAGTGTACTTGCAAAATAGAGCCCATTATGGAAATTTGTGTACGGATCGGGTTTATTGTTTTGTTTTCTTTTGTTTCTTCCTGGTAATAAAAACATATTTTCAAAAATGCAAGCACACAGTTAATATTCTAATGCATCTATAAAGGAGATATTGAAATATGTCAAATGTATGCAGTATTTTAAAATATTAAATGTATTTTTCCAACTTTACAATTGAGTACTTACATTAAATTGTTTGAACGATTTACTGCAAATCAAATCTTGTACACTGTATTCTACTTTAAAGCCAAGTATAATCAAACTAGATTAAACACATGGAAAACTCTCAGTTAAGATCAGACTGAATTTAATTTCATTAAATTCAACTCTAACATAACATAACATAACATAACATAACATAACATAACATAACATAACATAACATAACATAAACAGAATAAACTTCAGGTTGGACCCTGACGGTTAGTTCCTAATAGGAGAAGTTAGTAAAGTGAAACCTGGTATTTTATCAATATGATTTACTACATTTACAGAAGTGCACCAGTATATCTACTTCTGAGGTAGATAACAAGGAATACAATATATGTTCTTGCTGGCAATTTGATTAAAGTTTTAATTATAACTCTCCCAGAAGTAGAATTATATCAAAATTTACTCAAACAGAAAACTCTTCAAACCTTTGCTACAAGTCCACCAAACATTAGAATATCCTGAGTTGGAAGGGACCCACAAGGATCATTGAATCTAACTCCTGGCTCCAAATATGACCACCCAAAAATCAGACCATGTGTCTGAGTGTTGCCCAAATACTTCTTGAACTCTGGCAGCTCAGTGCTGTGACCACTGCCCTAGGGAGCCTGTCTCAGTGCCCGCCACCCTTTGGGTGAAGAACCTTTCCCCAGCACCCAGCCTGACCCTCCCCTGTCCCAGCTCCATGCCGCTCCCTCGGGTCCTGTCGCTGTCCCCAGAGAGCAGAGCTCAGCGCCTGCCCGTGAGGGAGCTGCAGGCCGCCATGAGGCCTCCCCTCAGCCTGCTCTGCTCGGGGCTGAGCAAACCAAGGGACCTCAGCCACTCCTCATACATCATCCCCTCCAGATCTTTCACCATCTTCATAGTCCTCCTTAGGACACCATCTAATAGTTTTATGACTTTTTTTTTTATTGTGGTACCCCAAACTGCACATGGTACTAGAGGTGAGGCTGCACCAATGCAGAGTAGAGCTGTAAAAATCCAATATCTTCCTTATTCCATTCTTCCACAGCTATAACCCTGTTTGTATGCTGCAAAAGAGAAATGACAAAATTGTTTATACAAACAGTCTATAGACCTTGTGTGATATCTTCCCATATTTAAACAACATTGAAATAAAGTGACATGATCATTGGCCTTTCATATATTTAGAAAATAAAATAGTAATTAAAAAATCCTAACTGATGCCTGATATCTTTTAGAACTCAATTTAAGTTGACCATAAAATCACATTTCTGTATTAGAAATGATTTTTGTGGAAGTTTCCATATTCCTCTTTCCTCCTCTGTATCATAATCAAACCTTACCAATTCATTCTTTAACCACATAGTCTCTGTGGAAGTAATGTGACAGACTGCAAGAAGCACAGAAGACCTAAATGATTTAGATTTAATAGAGCTTAGTAACTTTTCCAAGGAAACTAGCAGGCCTAGCAACATACCAGATTGCTTTAAAAGTCTCCTTTATTGGCTTGGAATACGTTTTGCTTAGTCAATGAACAGCATTTTCATAATGTAATATAAAGTAACATTTAAGGAATACTGGTTTTGTTTGATTTCTTTAAACAGCGAGAGTAAATTTGTGTCTATATGCAAGTGTGTGTATGCTTAATTTTAGCAGTATTTAACTCACACAAAGCAGTACTGCTTGAATTTGATGTGATATCAGAAGGGAAAGAAAGATATAGTAATACCTCTCCTTGTTTCATTCTTGCAAGCTTTCATTTTTGAGTCAACAGTTTTGTCCAAGCATCTCTCTCTTCAGGCTAAAAGCTAAACAACTGTAATCAACATTTTATTTTATTTTATATTTTATTTTATTTTATTTTATTTTATTTTATTTTATTTATGTTATGTTATTTTATTTTATTTTTTATTTTGTTTTATTTTATTTTTTTCATAAAATTCATGAAGTTTCTGTCTGAAAATAGAAAAACAGTCACTACATTAGACTGACCAGTGAGATGTCAAGCTTTTGAATACCCAGGACAGGTATAGACAAGATGATAACGGATAAAGCGTTTTGCAATGGGGATTATTCAGGAAGTAATCTTTTAAGGAAGGCAAAGTTTAGTTTTATGAAAACTATTAGAAATATTTTCTTCACAACTTAGCGGCAAAAAATTATATAATTCCACAGTATTATCAGGCTGAAGAGTACTTCTATTTTCTGAAAAGAGTGTAAATTCTATTGTTAAAATATTAGTCTTATCACTTCACACACTGTTCCAATGCAATAATCCAAACAGATCTGTACTAAACTGTTCTATGTAAGAACAACAAGAGAAGGTTCTGGGGTGACCTCATTGCAATATTTCAGTACTTGAAGGGGGCTTATAAAAAAGACAGAGAGCAACTCTTTGCTCAACCGGATATTGACGGAAGGAGGGGAAATGGTTTTAAACTAAAAGAGGGGAGATTTACATTAGAGGATAGGAGGAAATTCTTCACTGCAAGGGTGGTGAGGCACTGGAACAGGTTATCCAGAGAGGCTGTGGGTTTAAAAACCATCCCTGGAGGTTTTCAAGACCAGGTAAGATGAGTAACCTGATCTAGTGGGTGGCATCCCTGCCTATGGCAGGGGAGTTGGAAATAGATGATCTTTGAGGTCCCTTCCAACCCAGGCCATTCTATGATTCTATGATTAACAAGAAGGAATAAAATTCTAAAGCCATAAATGCTTGCATGTTTGGTGTTTAAGCTTATCCAGATTTGCCAGACTGCTGACTGGAACTCTTCTAAGATTCTGGGTTTGTAATATATGTCGGGTGATCTCTGGTACATTGGATCGTTAAATGGTGTAATCATCATTTAATTTGGTATATACTACTTATTTACCAAAAAATATGAATAGTTTCAAAATAGAATAGTCTCAAATAGAATAGTCTCAAAAATGAAATGAGTAATCAAAAGATGTGACAAGTAGCGTCCTAATATTCATGAAATTATTATTAAAGCTGCTGAAAATCCAACTATAGTTTCTTTTCTGTGTTTAAGGATTTATTATTATTATTATTATTATTATTATTATTATTATTATTATTATGGATATACTCACGTAACCCATATCACAGTGATAAAAATGTGATGTGAAAAAAAATATTATGGTCATTTTTACCAATACTATATTAATAACAGAATCACAGAATAGTTGATGTTGGAAGGGACCTCTGAAGATCATCTAGTCCAAACCCCCTGTCAAGCAGGATCACCTGGAGCACATTGCACAGGATGGCCTCCAGGCAGGTTTTGAGTATCTCCAGAGGAGGAAACTCCACAGCCTCTTTTCATAGCCCTAATTCATAGCTTGTTTGACTCAGGTTTTTATTGAAGGTATAAATAGGGAAAAAAAGAAAAACTATGAGCAGCTGTTGAATAAAGAAAAAAAAAATTAGTTTCATTTAAGTTTGCCCAAACTTTGAATAAAGGCATAGAAATCAAAACAAAATCATTGTGCTTTGTTTTTAAGTAAGTGTATTTTTATTTACACTTTACACCTTTTTCTCTTCTTTCTGCTTAGAATACAAAATACTGAAATGTCAGTGTATAAAATGAGCATGGATTTGTACGCCTATGAAATTTAAGTGAAAGTTTCCATAGCCAATATTCTTAAACTTCCTGTACTATAATATCAGTTATGTAAAAGAAAGATTTTGTTTACTAAGTTTGCCTTGACATTTGAGTTCAGTTATTGCCATGGCAGAAGACAAGCCAATTATGTCATTTGCATCATCTAAATGGAATTCTGAGTAATGTCACCATTCAGTGGGTAATTGAGAACAGAAAAGTGATTGTATCCCATCAAACCAGGCTTTGTAATCAAGTAAATAATACTTGGAATGTATCATTAGTCTGTGCAGATAAAAAGTCTGATTGGCTGATATTTAGATAAAGAATATGGACTTTAAATTTGACAAGGATATTTAAGGGATATAAACAAAGAAGAAGGAGGAGAAAAACATCTCAAATGAATCCACATTTACAGCTGAAGTTACTCACAGTAGACTGATTTGAGATTACCTTTAAATACTCTGATAAAGCCAATTAAATATATATATATATGCAGTAATAATTTCATTTCATTTACAGACGTTAGAGTTGTTTCTATCTGATAGAGACAGTTCACTGGGTACTTTTGACGTACATTTGAAAAATAATAGAATAACACTTTGTGCAAGCTTGTAACAGTTTTCTCCTTATTAATTAAATTCATAAATCTTACAGATATGAATGTTCCACATGCTAAATATCTTACAAAGTCAATAACACATCTCAACAAACCTTAACCATTGTTTCTACAGTGGATTGTATTTTCTGATGTGAAAATATTCAAGACATATCCATATTTCAAGAGGAATAGTAGGACTCACTATCCAAACCAGTTTTAAACAAACTTGTTCAGGTACAGAAGTATTTAACTTTGGCTGCCTGAAGCACTTGACATTCAGTCAGATCCAAATGGCTCGAGGTAGTCCAAACTGTAAAATGCATTTTCATTTAAAATGTACACTGGCACTGCAGATGTGTTGAATGTGTTGCGTATTAAGGTAGACTTTGTCAGCAGAATATGGCAGGGATTTAAAAGTGTGTTAACAAATTACCTTCATTCAGAACACCAGCTTGACCTAAATCTCTTGAGTTATAAAATTCATCATGATCAAAAAAAGAAAGAAGAGTGACAGGCTTAGTGAGATTCTTTTGGAATTGTAATGTCCTCTCTTTCAGTACAACTGGCAAGAGTTTTAAGAAACAGGAGAATGTATTATTGAATGGAATATGAAGTAATCTTGAGAATAATACTGTATTTAACCTCCTGAATATAAAGAACATACATATATATCTTGCCTTAGGCCAGTGTCAAAGACAAGAGGGAGTTCAGTCCTATAAGGTATTGAGCACTGTGGTCACTGGCTGCGATCCAGCAAAGCACTCAACTGTGAGTTTAAATTTAAGCATGTGGAACATGCCACTTACTCCGATGGGATTATGCTTAAGGATAAAACTAACCTTAAATGCTTTGCTGGATCACAGCCACAGTGCTCAGTACTGGGTGAATGCAAGTCCAACCCGAGAGGATAATTTTCCTCTCTGTGTTTCCAGATGGAACTCACAAATCATATATAAATTTCTTTCAGAAAACAGAGTTCATAGGATAGCCAGAGTGAATCGGTTCAGAAGGCTGGGATGATTTACAAACCTTGACACACTTATGTTAAAACAAACAAACAATCAATAACAACAAAACAAAAATGCTCTTTGACTTTCCCAGGTTCAGATACTAATTTATGCAAATAATATGAAGAATGAGTCTGGGTCTGGATATAGATAAAGCAGAAGAAATCAAGTGAAAAAGCAGAGACACAGACAAACAATTTTTTTTCTTTGCCAGGTTTTGGTCTTGATTTTAGCTGTGACCTCTGTTACTTCTGTAATTGAAAAGTGTAAGAAGTCAACGAGTTTAGAAGTGTATGGATACTCTTACAGAATACACGCCAATTGAAACCAGATAATGTAGTTTATAGAATTACACATAAGTGGTAACAGCAGCATGGGACTGCTGCTGTTCTAGTTGAAAACTACGGGAAAATGACCTTAGGAAACAAATAATATTTCAAAAAGCAAAAGAAAAACTTTGCTTTTTAGCATTATATATTAAGATTACTAACTTCATAGCTTGATATAGAAATTCTGAACTCTCTTTGCTCCCACCAGAGTAGAAAACACTCACTTAGAGTGGACCCTACTGAAGGAAGATGGAGGATCTACCTGTGCTTGTTGCCTTTCGAAAAGGGAAGGAAGTGAGAAGAAAAAGAGCAAACTGTGTACACTTGTACCATTCACCTATTCTCGGTGGGCAGCAAGAAGTGTTTTGCATCATTTTTTCTTATTTCGTTTATTATTTTTAGGCCAAGTTGCGAACTCATTGAACTAATTGAAGAACAGATGTCACATCTGTACACAGATGGTGAAAACGAGCTGAGAAACACTGTTTTATCAGGGTGATGATATGACTTAACAAACAGGTTGCTACATCATAGACAATTTGACTGCCAAAATGAAAACCAACCCACATGAATCTTCCTGTAAAAAGTAAAAGAGAAAATATCCCCTGAAATAGCATACAGAAACCTAGGACTGCCTCAACTAAATTTGGTCGCATGTAGCTTTCTCTAAGGCTCAAGAGTGTTATATAAAAATAATATGCAATACACACAATAGGTATCATATTTCAAGGGAAATACTTAAAGACAGCATTGCACTTTCTATCCAACAACTCTCATTGAAGCAATGGGCAGCTCTGGCAAAAGTCTGCCACAGTGTACCCTGCAGTAAGATCAAATCAAACTGATATTCTATCAGAGGTTAGTGAACATGAGACACTTTTGAAATATAAAGTGCTCATGCAGCTCAGCATGTGTATTTTTTTTTTCTAGGTTTATCTTATTCCCACATTTCAACTTCTCCCCTTTTCATCATATCCATCAATCTTTCCCTTGTTGAGAAACAATTGTATCCTAGCAATCTCTTGAACTCATTTATACTTTCCTTTATTCTCATTTCCTTGTATCTCATTGTATGGTTTTATTATCTTTTATATGAGCCATGCTCCAATTTTCAATTTACTCCTAGACCCTTAATGGTAGAAAATGTTCAGATTCAAAATCTGGCACCTACATGTATCAGTTCCTTTCAAAAGCTAGAAAGCTAGATTTTGATTCACCTCTTGAAATTTGAAGAATGATCTGTAGACATGCAGGCACATTTTATGTTTTCATCAAATATTCATAACAATATTTCACAGCAGGAATGTGTTTTCTCAGCTATATTCCCATAGACCTACTTTTCTAACTGCATAACTAAATCAGTTAAAACCATAAACAATGAACTGCCTGACATCCACTTCCCATTGTACACAGATTTTATCCTTCAACTTATGCAACAAAAGGAAGTAATAGGAAAGAGCTTACTGCCTGTATTCGATGCTAGGAACATATTACCTAGTTTTTGAAAGGACTTTGCAGAATAAAATATGCTTTAAATATACTAGCAATTTTGTAAAAAAATTATTTTGTTTGACTGAAAATTCCACTTGGCTCCAACATTTTGAAACATTTTAATCTGCAGTTCATTGATCCTTGTCTAACTTAGATCACAAGATACTTATAAAGTCTAGTATCTCTTCCATAACACATGTAAAATTACTGCAGTGGTTGTAACAGCTCATTTCAGAGGAAGCATTAGGAAAACTATCATTAGAACTAGCATTGTTTGGAAGAAGGAGGATGCGGGAAACTACAGGCCAGTCAGTCTCACCTCTGTCCCTGGAAAGGTGTTGGATCAGCTTGTTCTGGATGTCATCTCCAAGCAATTGGAAGAGAAGAATCTTATGAAGAGTATCAGCATGGATTCACCAAGGGGAAGTCGTGCTCCACCGACCTCGTTGCCTTCTATGATGGTATCACCAGCTGGGTAGATGGGGGGAGAGCAGTGGATGTCATCTACCTTGACTTTAGCAAGGCTTTCAATACTGTCTCCCATGACATCCTGCTAGCAAAGCTGCTAAAGTGTGGGATAGAGGAGTGGACAGTAAGGTGGGCTGAGAACTGGCTGACTGGCTGAGCTCAGAGGGTGGTGATCGGCGGCACAGAGTCCAGCTGGAGACCTGTGACTAGCGGTGTTCCCCAGGGGTCGGTGCTGGGTCCGGTCTTGTTCAACATCTTCATCGATGACCTTGATGAGGGAATAGTGTCTGCCCTCAGCAAGTACACTGATGACACAAAGCTGGGAGGAGTGGCTGACACACCAGAAGGCTGTGCTGCCATTCAGCGAGACCTGGACCGGCTGGAGAGATGGGCAGGAAGAAACCAAATGAGGTTTAATAAGAGCAAGTGTAGAGTCCTCCACCTGGGAAGGAACAAGCGCACGTATCAGTACAGGCTGGGGGACGACCTGCTGGAGAGGAGCTCTGAGGAGAAGGACCTGGGGGTCCTGGTGGACAACAGGTTGACCATGAGCCAGCAGTGTGCCCTGGTGGCCAAGAGGGCCAAGGGGATCCTGGCGTGCATAAAAAGGAGCGTGGCCAGCAGGTCAAGGGAGGTGATCCTCCCCCTCTACTCTGCCCTGGTCAGGCCTCACCTGGAGTTCTGTGTCCAGTTCTGGGCTCCCCGGTACAAAAAAGACAGGGATCTCCTGGAAAGAGTCCAGCGGAGGACCACAAAGATAATACGGGGCCTGGAGCATCTTCCCTACGAAGATAGGCTGAGAGACCTGGGTCTGTTCAGCCTGGAGAAAAGAAGACTGAGAGGGGATCTCATCAATGTTTATAAATACCCAAAGTGTGGGAGACAGAGGGATTTGGCCAACCTCTTTTCAGTGATCTGTAGGGACAGGACAAGGGGTAATGGCCACAAAGTGGAGCACAGGAAGTTCCGCACCAACATGCAAAAGAACTTCTTCACCGTGAGGGTGATGGAGCACTGGAACAGGCTGCCCAGGGAGGTTGTGGAGTCTCCTCTGGAGATATTCAAGGCCCGTCTGGATGCCTACCTGGGCAGCCTGCTCTAAGTAACCTGTTTTGGCAGGGGGGTTGGACCCGATGATCTTTCGAGGTCCCTTCCAACCCCTACAATTCTGTGATTCTGTGATTCTGTGATTGTTTGGGAACTTCATCAAAGTGACTTTGCATTTGCAAAGACAAGTTTCTTCTGGAATTAGACTTTGTTCAGGATTAAGGACGATTGGTGAAGGTATCTAGTGATCATTGGCTATTGCAGTGTCCTGTTGATGCCCACAGCTGCTCTCAGAGTTGAGGACAGTTTCAGGATTAGTCCTCTACCTACCTTAACTTTTGATTTCTTTTCACTGTGATGTTAACTAAAGCTTTCCATGCTTAAGCCAACTCCTTTGCAAAGTCACAGAATGATTGCAATAGCAGCACACAACTGAGTTTTTGATTTTGAACCCAGAACATCACATGATACAGCTAGCTCCACCTGAAGGATCTAATTAATGCTAATGAGATGTCTCCAGCTGTGACTATGCTGAGATCAAAGATAAAGCTTGAGTTTACACTTCAAAAAAGGGAAGCGAAGCAAAGCCCTCAATTTCTTTCTGGTTAGCTTTTAGAGTCACAGGGGAAATGAGCAAAGCAAATCTCATACAGGGAAGGGAAGCGTGTTTAGGCAGAAAAAAAAACAGTTAATTTTTTTTTCCTTTTCTATTTCTATTTTATTGAAATATGTTTGCAATAGGCTGTCTGTGCTGGTCTCATTGGGTTAGGATTTAGTATTTTAACTACACTCTGTAGTCTCTAACCCTGGTAACGCAACTAAACTAATTTTTTTTATTTTTTTTTCCAAAGAAAATAAGTAAATGCAATTAATTTGTAGAGGCTTTGAAAATATTTAAGTGTTGCTCTTTGGAATTAGTAATTAAACATAAGCATCATTCAGACTTCCTTCTGCTGTTAAATAAGTGTTTTAAAAACTGGGAAATAAGAACTTAAATATAAAATCTGATGTATTAACTGTATATCTATTTAACCAAAATTACCTCATAATAAAAAAAACTAAAAATGAGAGAAAACAGTCATGGGCTTTGACATCTAAAAAAAGTTAATAGCTTCTAGAGATGCAGCTTTATGAGACAACAGATACATCCTAACTGCTCTCTGCTGCTGCAGGGGTGTGAGGTATATCCCTCTTCTTCTTCCCCTGTTCTTCCTGCTCTCCTCTTCAACTCCTGCATCCACAATTCATACTAGCTTTCCTCTCTCTGCAGTCCCACCCCTTCTCTCATGTCCCCTCTGACATGTCTGCTCTTGCAGTTAAATGCCTGTCAGTCTGTGAAAGGAAGGGGAAGATAAACACATTCATTTTGCTGTAACAACAGAAAATTATTTGCTTTTCATAGAATCATAGGTTCTAAGTCCATCTAGTCAAACCTTTCTTGTCTTTTTTTTTTTTTTTTTCCAGATTTAATTACTTGAATTGGTCTACTGCACAGACAGGAAGACTTGGGATGACTCAAGGTTGGGATGAGCTGTACAGGCAAAAGTGTGGAAGCAGCTGAAGCTGGGGAGTAAGATATTGCCTTCTTCCTTTTGGAGGCAGCAAGCTATTAACTCATCTCAATTTCTTGTATAGCTGCACAACAAGGAATTGGGCTGCTGTAGCTATGATAGTCTGGGAAAGGTAACAGGGAAATTCGATGAGGCACTACCACATACAGACCTAACTCAATGTCTAACTTTATATATCTTGCTTAAGCACCTAAAATAGGGCCTTGTCTCTAGGTATGTTCACCTGTCAGAAGATGATTCAACACTCAGCAAGGAACCTAAGAGCCTGCCAACTCCTAAATCAGATGTTCAAAGTTAAATGGAGTTAATACATGGATATTAATTCTAAAGCAGCCTTGAGGGCCCAGTACAGAATCAGGGATCTTGAAATTTCCCACAGTGTTCATATTTTGTAGTGTATGAAGAAGCAAAAGAGATTATTTTTGACCTTGCAGAATAGAAAATTGCAGAGGTAAGAGTCTAGGAATGCTATGCCAGCAACCAACATGCTTTTGCTGAGGGATGAACTCTTTTGCTGCAAACAAAATGTAATGCAGTAGGTTGGCTATCTGTACACTGTGATAGTACAGGATTTCAGTGGAGTGTTGCTGACATGAACTTGGGATAATGCCGTGCAAATCAGCTCTGCACCGAAAATAAGGGTCAACTTAAACTAAGACATTTCCTTATATCATTTTATACTTCCTTGTAATGTTGTAGAAAACACATTAGCTTTTTTTGACCACTCTGCTTTGAGAAGCCAAGTTCAACATGCTGCTTGTGCTGATACATGGATATTTTTTCCTGCTGGGTGAAAACTAATTCTAAATGTATTACTTTCTGTATATATATATATATATATATATATATATATATATTCCCCCTTGGTGGGTATATTACGTTGCTCTAGACTAATGAATATCATTTCCTGATGTTTTTCTTAATTTTTGTTTCTAGACAGTCCCATTGCCTTTCATTAACATCCACACGTGCTAAACTTGTGATTTACTTTTTGATTTTAACTCACCTTCCCCAAAGTTCCTAACTGCCTTTCTTCTCTAATTTAGTTTTGAAGTTCCTTAAAAACACTTATTTTTTCTTTCCCCTGCAGCCAAAACAGGTCCTATCCATTCCCTTCAGCCTTGTTGGTGCAATTGCTGGGTAGAACTACTTGAGTTGCCTCTCAGCAAGGCCCTTTGAATTTTGTTTTGTTCACACCTGGGTTGCCTTTGTTAGAGGTTTCCCACTGTGCATTATGTGTCAGAGTACAGTCTTCATATTCTCACCATTTCCTTGCACTTGCTGTCTAAGGCCCAGTAGCATGGCTGTAATAAATGTTACATCTTGTAATTATAAAGACAAGCACAGATTCTGGTGTATATTTTGACACTGTATAATCTGCAGGTATGGATGCATTAGCTCTAATTAGGAAATAGACTGGTATTCAGACTATGTCTTAAAAAGTAAATTGCTGTATTTCTTTGTAAGTAAAAGCTCAGATATTTATGGTTTAAGGGTACACAAGAGTTGAACTCTAGCGTGATCTAAAGCTTACTGAATCAATTAAAAGACTTCCACTGGCAGCAACTAACTTTGTATCAGTTCCCTTATGCAGTATCTGTCCTCCACTAATAATAGATTCATTGTCTTGTGACTTTCTCAGCAATGAAAAAGAAAGATCATCTTTCTTAACAGCTGGTATAGTATGCATTTCTGCTAATTCAAAGTTTAAAAAATAGCATTTTGGCAGTAGATGTAAACATATTTATAAAAGCAAAAGTAAACGTATTTATAAAAGCAAAAGTAAAATTACAAACCTTTATAATTAATTTATCAGTTTCCCATCCATAGCAAAAGAAATAACAATAAATATCGAGCAAAAGAAAATAAATCTGCATTTAGAGCATTTAATAAACGTTTGAAAGAAAAACAGATCTCTTGGCTCTGGTTAACACTTCTTTATCTTCTATCTGTCTGTCTTTGATGAATGCTGTTCATGCTCTTTAGTTTACAGTAACAAGCAGGTTTTTAATTTTTCTATCTTCCACCCCTTAGTGACAGTCTGTGATGGATGATGTGACAAAAATACTTATCCATAAATTCTAAATCATGAATGCAAAATAAATTAGTAATATAAGAAGCAGATTTGCATTCTCCTTTGACAACACTGTATCTACTGCTCTCTGATTTTTCCCTTTTACTTGTTTAATCTTGATAATAATACTAACTCATCATAGGTATATCCTGCAGTTTTAAAACTCATGAGTGTACAGTATTGTCCTAATATACTTTGTGTCATTATTTGAGCTTCAGTGTTTGGAATTTCTGTTGAAGAATGAGCATCTGAGCAACAAGCAACAATCTCAGAATCAAGAATTAGATTTCAAACCATCTACATTCCACTTTCTAAACAGAATTTCTCCTCTATCCCTTGTATAGAGAAAAGTCAAAGTTTACAAGTTCCCTCAACTTTGCCAAAGTGACCAGGAAAAGCAGTAATGGGGGAGCTGAGTACAGCTGAGTACAGTGATCTTTTCTTCCAATGTAGAGGTATTTTCTCTAGCATAATTTTTTTATTTTATAAAGAACAAGGAAAAAGCCCTTTGTAGTATTATCTGGAATTTCATTGCTAGTTCCTCTTGCATGAGACTTCTGTTAGGCACAAGCATACACACACATACACACATCGGAGACTATTATGTCTTCCTGAAGGAAGAAATAGCTATTCAGGAACTTAAAAAGTCAGTCATGACTCAAATAAATTTATACAACTAAAAAAAGGAACAAGCTTAAAATCAATAGTGGAAAGAAAGCTGGATGAATTTAAAATATTCCTTCTTACATATACCATATTTTCAGTAATGATATCTCAGCATTGCAGTTATTACTCTTGTTGCAATGCTATTTTAAGGTCAATCTCAGTAGCAGCTTGGATTCTATCCAAATAAAGGTTTCTTTTTTTTTTTTTCTTTTTTTTTTTTTTTATGGTGTGTATGGCCTCTTCTGCAGTCCCTTTTACAGTTTTCATCAAAGGTATAACTGATCAGGTTAAAAAGAGATGGCAAGGCTCTTATTCTGTCATCAATTTCCAGCCTTTGGAGAGATTTTTTTGGTCACTTAATCTAATCTTTTGAATTGCAGAGGTGACAGATTTTATCCCATAATTTTTATATTTATCTTAAAGCTTTACATTGTCACCTACTATTGTAATATGTGAGCACAGATAACATCTAGTGGAGTTAAAAGGTTTTTTGTAGAAAGTTTCTTAGACTTAATTTAAAGACTTGCAGAGACAGACTTCAACAGAACATCGACTATAGGATTTCTGTGTTTAATTATTGTCAGTGTAAAAAATGAGTCTGATTTCTAGCATGAAGTTTCCTTTTCCAGGTGCTGGATTTTATGATACATCATTGAATGTTTCAGCAAATGTGGAAGCCCCTGTTGGCACAGAGGAGCTGAAACAAATCTTTCTTGGACAAAGAACAAAGAGGTCAACATGCCTGTGTTTTCCACAGGCAATGGTAATGCCCTTAGGAGTCAGTTTGCTCTCAAGGAGATGATCCCAATATCTGTCTTAGAGGAAATATGCTTTTTATAGGGCTAGAACTTGAGAACTGAACATTTATAAGACACAGAACAGCAAAAATGCATATTACTGTAGAAACAAGATAAAAAGGGCAAAACTCACAAACCCACAAAGCACGCTTTATGAAGGAACGGAACGTGATTGATTTTGTGCATTTGGGAAATTTTGGTCTTGAGGCAGAGAGGAGATAGAATGTTACTCTTCTTTAACTATAGAACCAGTCATAACAAGAGAGAGGGTACAAGTAAAACAAATATTTGATTTTAAAGAACCCTTGAAATGCAGAGGATACATCAGAATATGCTACCAGAAGTATCCCAGAGTACATCAGAGCAATGAGATCACTAAGGCAGGGAAGTGTGTTTTGTTATTTATTGTTTTTGTCAGCTACTTCTCATGTAGTCTGACAGCAATTTGTTTTCAAGTATGAGCAAAGTGTCCGTATGTATAATATGTATAGTATCTGCCACATGCTCCTGAAGTCATGAAATGTAAATCTGAAAGAAATTCATCTTCAGCCAGAGCTGCTGGATATGCATGGGGAAGGCACCTTATTTTCAAGACATGGTGGACCTGGACACTTTGCTGTGATAGGACTATCAAAATTGCTGGTGGAAGCTCACATCTTATGCACCTGAGGCTGTGAAGAGAACATATTCATATGCTGCACCAGAAAACTCTCAGTTTATGAGATTGAAAGTCTATAAAACCTCTCACAGCAGTTCTGAGGTGTTGAAGAAAGGGTGCTTAATTAGATCTATGGCATATTTTTCATTCTTATGCCTAGTTTATCACATCTATAACTGAGAATTTAATCTATTTTTAAACAAGACTTTCAGATAAAGTATATTCAAATCAAGTTTATGTTATCTTTGTAAATAGAATTAAAACATATACATTCTCTATTTTTTTTCAGCATATTTATGATACAGGTGTAAAAAGGAACATCCACACATCTCTCTTCTTTTCCTTTTCTTTCTCACCCTCCTTGGAATTTAATATTTTTCTCTGAATTATACCACAGGTCTGATTACACATCTTTCAGTGATGTCTCTCAGTCCATAAAGCTAGTTATCACAGCTGGAACCTTCCACTCTATATGTTCATCACAGATCCTTTCTGATTGTGTTCAATATGAGTGAGGATACCAGGACAGCGTATCTTAAGCTGCATTTAGATGTTCCAAATTCAGTGGAAAATAGCCATCATACCAAGTAATTTCTGAAAAACACAACCTTTTTGTTTCACAGTCATTCCAAAGGCTTAACATGAACTGTTGCTATAAATAACATCTGCGGACTACCTTACAAATGCTTATAAATTAAGTGTAAAAGGAAACATGAATATGCAAAAACCATGATGGATAATTTGAAAAAGAAGAAAGCTTGTGGGATGAAAAACAAGTTATATTCACCAGATCACCTATCCATTTCTGCCCCTTAAAATTAAGATCTCACTGATGTGAAGCTAAAGAGATGCTATAAAAAAGAGAAAAAAGAGAGGAGAGGAGAGGAGAGGAGAGGAGAGGAGAGGAGA
The DNA here is from genome assembly GCF_964034855.1 of Anser brachyrhynchus. Taxonomy (NCBI): domain Eukaryota; kingdom Metazoa; phylum Chordata; class Aves; order Anseriformes; family Anatidae; genus Anser; species Anser brachyrhynchus. The sequence goes on from NC_137695.1 coordinate 103,806,297, forward strand.
GGAGAGGAGAGGAGAGGAGAGGAGAGGAGAGGAGAGGAGAGGAGAGGAGAGGAGAGGAGAGGAGAGGAGAGGAGAGGAGAGGAGAGGAGAGGAGAGGAGAGGAGAGGAGAAACAAGAACACAAAGATTTTAAGAAAATGTTTATCAGGTTCCTCTTGGATTTTATAGCTAATCTTGAAAAAATATTTCATTGCCTGTTTTTTGTTCGTTTGTTTGATGGGAAAGGGTTCTCCTTATACTTGAGAGATCTGAACACATCAGGCATAGTGAGTAGCTGGCTGTATCACAAAGAAATCAATGAGAATTTTCCCTTGAGGCCATGACTCCAGCTGGGCAGTGCACAGTACCCACAGTATTAGGGAGAGGTGAAAGAAGGGTTATGTGACACATGGAGACAGTTTCTACCAGGTATTGAATATATATTCCATATATATACATTTGAACATAAAGTGCCAGTTTCCTTGGCTAGTGCTTTAACAGCTGGGAAATTTTAATTTTCATATTACTTTTCTTGGAGGAAGGAAAGAAAGTCTCTTTCAGTAACACCCCACAGGTCAGGTCTGAGAAATAAATATTGTCTGACCACTGCTTTCATCTTTCCGTGTTGTCAGGTGAGAGCTAAAACTTTAGGGGGTTTCTTTATAGCACCAAACACTTCTGCTGTATTCACCTGAAATCCAAAGTCTAAATCTCATTAACATTTAGTATGCCTTTGAGAACATAAAATTAATTTGTCCGTTTTGAGGAAGTTACCATCTTTTTATCCCATTTGGCAAATGCACAATGTGTTGATTACATCGAGTCTCAGAATGCCAATTTTTGATTGTGAGATTTTAGTAAGTACTTAAAGACACTCTAAATCTGTAAGCTGCAGGCAAGTCATAGCTTCATATAAACATCAGATTTTGTCTAGAAGATTTGTATTCTGGATGTCAGTGAAGGGCACAAGGGGGAAAGGACCAAGTGGAAGAGAGAGCTTGCGTGAATGACTTCAAGCCTCTGGGTGAGCTCAGGGCAGACCCTGTGCCTGTGAAATCATTTTCTATTGTTAGCCTGCTCAAAATGTTTGGCTGTAAGCCTACTGCAAAACTAGGCTGTTTTTGTGCCAGGCTACTGTTGTGAGGACAGTGTATGACTGCTACTTTGCACATGCAGAACAAAGAACTACAGTTTAATATATTTTTTTTCTTCTCTGTGAAAGTCAGCTTAGTAACCATTATTGTAATTGTTTACACCAAATCAGTAGAAAAAAATATCCCATTCAGGCAGGTGTGTTTCTAGAGACAGGACTTGGCTCTCCTAGTCTTGAGGGTGAGAGCAGAGTTATTTCTAATCTATGGAACAGTGACCTGCCCCTGAACAGGCGACCTGAGACTTTTGCACCTTGCCTTTCTGCAAGCCTTTGCCTTTACCTTTACAGTAACCCTGGCTATCCACTCTAGTGAAAAGAAAAACATTTCCATATGTGAAGGCACATAGCTTTGGTTTTCCCTGAGAGAACAAATGCACTCTGACTATATAATGGCAACAAGAACTTGGAAAACGCTTTTAGAAATATATCTAGCAAAAAATAATGAGAACACTTATATGTCTAAAAATGTATTTTGATCCAATGTCTCAGTAAAATCTACATTACTGTAGTAAGAATGAGTAGAAGATTAATATAAAAGTTCATTCAAAATCATTTTATTTTATTAAATTAATTCATTCCTTTCAATTCTTGCATTTGAGTATGAGCATCTGAGTGTGTTTCAGTTACTGAACTGTATTTCTGGTTCACTGGTCATAATAACTACTCAGGTTGCCAATCTTGCATATTGATGGTCAGGACATTTTTTTTAGGTCCACATTACAGTTTCTGCTCACTGTCTTCATATCTGAAGGTGGAAAGCTATAAAAAGAGAGAGTAGAAAGTACTTTTCACAGGTAATTTGATTCAGCTCCGTAGAAAAGAGGGTGATGATATCAGTCATGTCACAATCCCTTTCTCTGCCCTAACCAGACCAGTTTCACATTAATTACAGAGCATTTAAAAGGCATCTGTTTAAAGGGGAATAGCTAGGAGGAAAGCTAAATAAAAATGCTATCTTGGTTGACATGCATCTTTAACAGAAAATGTGTTATCAACCTTGAATATGATTCACATTCTGTCAGCATGTTCAGGAAGTGGTAGGGTTCTTTGTAGCAGAAGTAAAATCAGTGTCTTTTATAATGTGAAATAAATATGCAAAACAAGTATCCTAAAACATCATTTCTCCAAAGAAGTTGTTACTGTCAAAAGTCATGTAATGATTTATCATGAAGAAGACCCTAGGTAGTTTTGCTCCTCTCTTCAGGACCCTCTGACATTAATTATTTCCAGGAATCAAGTAAATGCCCCTAGGTAAAAATATGCTCTGTGAAATGCAACTCTCTTAAAACCCTGCTTATATTTCTGTTGACATTTATCCTAAACTGATTTTACAAGTACTTTCAGTGAGGTAAGATATGTGTAAATAAATGAATATGCATTGTGTTAAGATGGCTTTTCTTAGACTGAGTTGACCATTAGAAGTCATAGCATTTACTTTTAAGTATTATGTGAAATTAAGACTTCTGGTTATTATAGATGTGTTATGGTAAATCTTGTACTAAATATAACGTAATCTCCTCAACATGGTAAGAGTTTTACCAAGCTGAAGCCATAGTGTCCTTTTAAAATGCATTAATCCATCAGTGCCTGCCAAATTCTGAAAAAAAAAAAAAAAAAAAAGATGATAATTGAGATGGGTCATCATACTAATCCCTTGTGTTGGCAATGGCTGAATGCAGTCATATTTGAGCATGTAAATTACTCCTGATGGTATGACTGTTTTCATTGGATGAATGGATAAAAAGATCATACCTGGGTAAATTCAGGTTTGATCTCTGTATTTGCAAGGGCATGTTTATTGTGACTTATTATGGCAAGATACTATCCTGACATGAATCCTGAAGCATTGTTTAAACTTGGCTTCCTTTTGTTTTTTTTGTTTGTTGTATTATTCTTTTTAAACAAACAACAAAAAAGAAGCAATCTCTGTTAATTAGGTCTCAAATATCAGCTCTTGAGGTCTTATGGATCAGAACCTAAAATTCTCCTATAAAGTGAGTGGATTTACAATTAAACTCCACTAGGAAAGGCTTGCATTCATCTTTCTAGAAATTATGCCAGGCTCCACAAAAATAAATAAACAAAACAGAACAACAACAATTAGTTACAAGTTACAGTGATTCAAATTATGGGTTATACAAGCAATAATCTCTCCATAGTGAGGCCTCCATCTTAAAGCAGTATTTTAAGTCTTATGAATAACCAATGCTGAAAGATTTTTCATTTATTTATTTATTTTTTCCCAAACAATCTAGATGATGGGGACACATTTACTAGTATCCCAAAAGCTTTTAAAAATGCTATTGAACTCTTTGAAGATGGATGTCCTTGAGTACCAAGGGTTGTGTTGGCAAAACAGTATCATGTCTGACTGTGGATGATGTAATTGAGTAAACACTAGCAGATAAGAGCTAGTACACAGAGGGTGGAAACTTTGCACCATGCCCCTATGAACTACATTAGTAACATGTTATTTTCATGAGATCACAATTCTGGAAAACTATAAATTGCAATGAGGATATAAAAAAATACAAAAATTACAGAAGTTGCTATTATTGGCAGAGTCAGGACAGTTACTCTTTTATTAGTGATGGATTAGTTTTACAGTGTCACTGGAATTCAATGCTTAAATACTTCAATCCTCATCTGTACTGAGTACGGTTCTTCCATATAAAACCATGAACAAATGCCTTATCTCTGTCTAAAGGGTACCCATGGTATTCTTAAAGATCTATTTTCAAAGACTTATTTTCCTATCATAAATCTATGCATATGTAAGTGTACAGCAGTGATACAGTCAGTTAAACAATCTGCAGTTTGAGTGAAAATGTACTATGGATTCAAAGTCTATATAACAATACTACAAGTGAAAGCGGCCATCAGTACAAAAGCAAGGGGTCAGAGCCATGTCTCAGCATAGGGTCTCATGCTGAAGATGAGTTTTATTCCTGATCAGGAGATTTGTACAAATGCTGAGTTAATAGTTAATATTGCATAATGTCTGAGATACTAAGACATTGATATTCCTTATTAATGGAGCAGAGATCCTGGTATTGCACATACAAATTTTCTCAACCTCATCAAGACGCATTTTCCTGCTTCAATGATAGATCACAGCAAGGTATGTTTTGTAAAGCAAGCCTATACAATCAAAACGAAAATTGAATTCTTACAGAGGAAAGATTTTAACAATAAAAGTTGCAGAATTCCCCTGAAAGTGTGATTCAGTCCAATTTGACAAAATAAATTGTTTTGCTGTTGAACAGAGTCCCACTAACAAGTAGAGATTACACATTTAAGACCCATTTTTGCCTGCAGCTAATGTACCTAGAAGATGTGTTAACTGTGGAGCTCTCCCGTCTGTAGGCAGTAGAAAGAATTTGGCTCTATTAAAGTATAGGAGGAGATGAAGAAGAATACGAACAATATAGATAAAAATGAACAGATGTTCAAAAATATTTAATATCAGTAACTGAATTAATGTAGCAAACAGACTAAAGAGGCTACACATCTGTAAGCAAAATATGCATTATTATTTCTTGGAATACAGAATAAAAGATAATTCCATTAGACACAGATTTAAAATGCTAGATGGGGGAAGGGGAGCCATGCTATGCATTCTGAAGGACAGTCCTCTGAGATGGTAATGCTTTGTGCTTTAACAGCCTGAAAATGAAGTGCAAACTCATCAGTGTAATTATTTCTTCTCTTCTTTTTGTGGAGGCTGTACTGAAGGATGGACATCTTTAATTTAATCACTGATTACATTTGTTGCAGTCAGAATCTGTAAAACAAGTGTAGCAAATCTCTTGCTATGCTGAGTTGGTGGGAGCCCCAGAGCCTGCCCTCAAATCTGTAGCTCTGCTGCATGAAAAACAAAAAGCCTTCTTTCCCCTGCTAGTGGTTTGAATTGCTCTAATTTGTTCTGGTAATGGCACCAGATGTCATGGTATAAAAGGAAGCCCGACCTGGCAAAAGAGATTGCCATTCTGACCTTCTATTGAATTCTGGAGCTCTTGCCCTTTTTTGTTTTCTGAACAAATCAAGCACTCACAAACATGCTGAATGGAGTGGAAAAAGCAGCTTGACTCTTGTGAAAGAAGTTACAAACAGAGCTGAGATGGCCACTTGCCACTTTCCCTGTCAGGGTGACATCTGCCGCTGTTTGCTGGGTGTTTCTTGGGGAGTGGGGGGAAACGACGATAGTTGGGGTTGTGTGTGGAATGAACCTTCACCCTAGTATGCTGGCCTTATCCCCCTTCCTTGCACCTTTGTTGCTGATTCATTTTTAGGCAAAAAGTTTTTTTTTTTTTTATTATTATTTTTCCTTTGGTCTTTCGAGTCTACCTTTTTGGGGAGGTGAAAGCTGTGTCTTATGGGGCTTTTACTTCTTCAGCAAAATACTAAAACCATTTGCTTTTTTCCTAAAATGAGTGCTTAGGTTTATTACATTTATCACTTCATTTGTCTTGGAAAAATAGGTTTACATCTTTAAAAAAGATCAGTGAATCAAAGTGGATACAGCCATGTACCTGCTTGCACAACAGTTCACATTCATGATAAAAGCAGTCAACTTCCACGTGATTCATGTGTCTTAGACTTTAAATCATGCTTTTGGCTAATGGATGTTTGGTCAAAAATCTGAAATCTGCATGAAATTCTGTTTTCCTGTTTGCAGGAAGGAGTATTAGGGCTGGAAGTATTCATTATAGATGTAAATAGGAGTGCATATGTGTATGTATATGAGAATCTACATGTGTATGTATCCACATACATTTCCAAGGTCTCGACAGCTACTTTATTTCCATAACTCTTATTTATATGTCTAAATATTGCTGTGCTACAACACTGAATACAGAGAAGGATACTGTTGTAAGTACTAGTACTCACAAGCAGAGTAAGGGTCATTAAAAGAAAAACAGGAAAAACATTCAAAATCAGTCTATTTGGTGTTAATTCGAGTACCCTTGACAACCCAGTGAGAACATAGATTGTGATCTTTCCCCCCAGCTGCCTCAGATGCACTATTCAGCATCCTACAGGAGAGACACGTGCAGTTCAGCAGAGGGCATCATCTCCCAGTGCTACGTGGGGCTTCCTATATCCACTGAGAACAGAAAAAGAAGGAATAACCACTAGAGAGAAGAGCCAGTGACAGACATAGATATAATGTACAAATCACCAGTAAGACCATTTTAGAACTGAATTATAGTCCTTGTTCACTCTGACTTGTATTTGCTTGTTTAAGAATCATAGAAACATAAGATCCTAGAATGGTTTGGGTTGGAAGAGACCTTAAAGACCATCTAATTCAAACTTCCCTACCATGGGCAGGGGCACCTCCCACAGGTACTGGAAAACCACTATAAGATCTCCCCAGATTCTTCTCTGCTCCAGGCTAAACAACCCCAACTCTCTCAGCCTGTCTGCATAGGAGAGGTGCTCCAGACCTCTGATCATCCTCATGGCCCTTCTCTGGACTCGTTCTAATACTTTCACGTCCTTCTTGTGCTGGGGGCACCACACCTGAAAGCATCACTCCAGATCTCTCAGGCGTGATCTACCCTTAGTGAAACCATGTTGGCTGTCCCAATCACCTCCTTATTTTCCATGTGCCTAAGCATAGTTTCCAGGAGGATCCACTCCATGATCTTGCCAGGCACAGAGGTGAGACTGACTGGTCTGTAGTTTCCTGGGTCTTCCTTTATTTCCCTTTTTAAAAATGGGGGTGATGTTTCCTCTCTTCCAGTCAGTGTGAACTTCACAAGACTGCCTCAGCTTCTCATATATGATGGATAGTGGCTTAGCAATTCCAAACAACAACAACAAAAAGAAACCCAACAAGGATATACAGTGTCTTATGATTATATTCAGTAAGCAGAATTACATGGATAAGCATTTTATACAAAACAAGGTGTTCAAGTGGGAATTTATTCTTTATGTTCAAATAATATATACCATGCATCATTTTCAAGAGACTGAAAAACAAGACAGACATTAGAGTTTGAAGTTTAAGAGGACTTCAAATAAAGAGGATTTTGGAATCTTAACATTAGAAGCCATCTCTGGCATTACAATCTGCTTTTTCAGCGACTATTAACTTCTGCAGATTTACACCATGAGACTTCATATAGGTAAACATGGGAGAAGTAAATTTTGTATTATAGAAGAAATGTGGGGTCTGTTTATCATCTTTATGGCTTATCTTTTTATTTATCTATTTATATATATATATATTATATTTATTTATCTTATATATTTAACACTCATTTTGTGTTTCCTTTCAATTTACACAGAAGATGCAATTAAATATTCATGTTTTGAGATGTTTTTGGTTGCCATTTTGGCTTTAAAATGGGAAGGAGATAATATGTATGTCAATTGCAAGGTTTCTGGTTTGGATCAAAACCTCAGCTGATGGATTGAACAATGAAGGAATTCAGGACAAAGTTAATTCACTCCTCTCCCTGAATTTTGGAGTTCAAAAGAAATATAATATCTCGACCACATAATACCATAGCTTGACTTTTTCATCTTGTATTTGATATATTTAGTCAATTAGCAAAGCAAGATTCCTTTTCTTTGCATATCATTGCTGTGCATTGCTCACCTTTTTTTTTTTTTTTGCTTGCTTGACTTACATGTTAGACACGTAAGTGCTGAATTCAGCCATTCTTTCATCATAATAATTCTTTTTATTACAATTCAGAAAACATGGGAAGACATACATAAAAGTAAAATACAGTTTTCAGCATGAGACCTTCATGAAATTACATATACATATACACAAAGTAAACTCAGCAGATATAGCGTGTGCTGGGCCATCAGTCCTTCTCTGAGGATTCGTACTGTTTGAAAATTTGTATCAAAACGTCTTCGTTTTTTTTTCCCTTCCATTCCCTTCTATTTATTACCAGTCCAGCTCTTCTTTACAGCATTAACTGATACCCACCAGAAATTGCAAGTTGGGGTCACTCAGGCAGTTGCATGTGTCCTGCTAGAACTGATCATTGATCTGGGACTATGCCATCCATATGACAGAGGAAGGTCACTCAACTTCTTTCCCCCAAGATTTCATTTCTTACCACTTCAAGGTTCCTCCTCCTTTCCCTGTCATGTTTCTTATTGTACTACCACATGAAAAACAGAGAGTACTCCAACATCTGTAAGACATTCTTTCTTAAGTATTGCTCTGCTAAGAATTCAGAAACCCATTCTCCACTACGAAATGTCACTGAGGTGCATTACTTCTTAAAATTTGATTTTGTGTAATAACAAGAGATAGTATGGGGAAAAAATTGAAAGAACGAAAGAAGCTAACTCACTAGGAATAACCTATTAAATCTTAATGAAAGTGTGTTGTAGAGGAGTCATATATCTGTTGGAATTACATAAATAATGATCCTCGGTAAAGCCAAAAATCACTCAAATATATGTGATAGTAACTTTGGTTGATATAAAGCACTTTAGAATATTCCATAAGCTGAATAAGCAATTTATTTTTAAGCAAAACAAGCATCTGGGAGTTGTGCAAGTTCTTTTATTTAAAATGGATAAACCTGCATATTGCAAATAAACCTCAGACTCTGGCATCAGTACTCAGCTTTCAAATATTTAATGCAAAAATACACGTATTTATGTGAATATGTGAAACAAATTTCCAAGCTTTTTCTTTTGTTTGGTTAATTTGACATTGCTATTTAATTCTGTGAATTAAGTGAAGTGGATGGTACATTCATTGTCATGTTCCTAAAACTGTAATTTCTATCTGACCAGGGACTGAAGTCTCAGGAATGTTTTTAAATTAATACTAATCCAGAAATGAAATAAATTCTCTAAAGGAAAAAAAACTATTGTTTTTTCTATATCACCGGTTTTCAAAACGGAGGTTAGATGTGGAAGTCAGCTCTTGTTAGACCATATTCATGATCTAGAAGGGCAGAAAGCATTATGTTTTATAAAGATGTTATAATCAACTCAGAATAGGAGTGGATTTTTAAATAAGATTCAGATACTATACTCACTAGTTCAAATCAAAATCACTGTCCTTCTTAGTTTTGATGCCAGGCTATCTGATGTTGATGAGAGCTTACAAAGGGACAAGAATAGGAATGGGGAAAAACAAACAAACGAATAAACAAAACAAAACAAAATAAACAAACCCACCACATTCTGAAACTAATGACATAAAAAGATTTAAAAGATATCAGAGAATGATAGAGAGATAAAGTTAAAAAAAAAAAAGTGTTTCTGTGCTTTATTCATTATTTCAGTAGTTTAAAATCTATTGAAAACAGAAAAAGTTTTCATCCAGTTAGTGTAAATCAATCTTTAAATGTTTAAGTGGTGGACAATAAGATAACAGGTAGAAATATTGTCTGGAGACAAATATGTTTTTGAAAACTGATTTTTGAAACAAATGGTTCGGCAACCTTCGGATATTAAAAGATACGATGTTAACATGACCTCATATCCCAGTGTCCTGTAATTATAGGAAATGAGACTGGGATGGACCTTAACATGTTATTAGATTACTCCTTTGCCCAAAGACAGAGTCAAATAAATTTAAAACATCACTGGAAGATGTTTGAATAACCTGTTCTAAAAGCTGTATGGTATAACATAGCTTCCACTTTACGTCTAGACCTCTATCACTCTCAGACTTTTTCTTGTTGCATCAAATTGCAACCTACCTAAAACACTTCTACTCCAATGCCTATTGTTTTAAACACAAGAAACAGCACTTAAGTATTCTCCATGATGGTAAAAAACAAATGTATATTTTTTTCTGATATCTAATCTCATACTTTCTTCCTTAGAGTGAAGCCCATTATTTTTTAGTACTATCCACAATGACCACTTCGAATACTGTTATTTCATGTATATCTTTCCTGTTATTTCATGTGTATCTTTTCTTTTCACCTTCATTATTAGCAGATTTTAAAACATTATTATTTCCTTTATTGTAATATTTTAATTTCATTAAAAACTGCTCACTTCTCTTCTGCATTCTAGACTCTCAATTCAGTGCTTGCTCTCAATCATATTTCTCCACACTGCTAACTCATATCTAAATCATTGCACTGTTTATCCTTGAGATTGTGTGAATGACCAAACCTAATTTTTTATAAGATTTAGCTGCATATAGCATCCAGAACAAACAGAGAAAGATATCTTTGCTTTATATATGCAATTATTAAACTGACCAAAGCAAGATAACATAATTAAACAGGTTATGATAGACTACAGCTGGAAAGTTTCAGGCCTGTGTATGTGTACAGATGTAAGAAAGCAAATATACCTAAATGTCCTTTAGTCTTTCCTCTGCGGAAAAAGGTACAGGGGAAAAAAATACAGGGATAAATATAGATAGATTATATACCTATTGCTATAGCTATAGCTATAGATACCACAGCACATAGAAAGACTATGGGCAAATAAGTCTGTTTCTGAAAGCTTATTGTGAGTAATTTAATTTCTGCTTGTTCTTTCTCAATATGACACTGTATCCAGGAATATCAGCAGAGACTTATCGTGCTTGTTTCTGAAGTTATAAATTCTCCACTGTTGCTGTGGAAGTATTGCACCATCATTTAAAAACAACAGCAATGCCCACAGTAGTTAAATGATAGTGCTTACAAAGTGAAGGAAGATATTAGTGGTTTTTTTCATTGGAAGCTTATTGAAGGCCAGAGCCCACAGTTCCTCTCCATGGAGACTTCCTCTGTCATATGCTAAATAGTTAACTAAGGACCCCTTGCATCATAATTTTCAGTCTGAATTTAGGGTGTTTTACCTCATCTGACATATTATTTTTTTCTCCTGTCTCTCTTTAAAATATCAGTGCATGACCATTTCAAAAGTTAAAAAATTTCAATAAATTAAAAATTCATGAGGAAAAAAGTTGGAAACATCTGAAGACACAGAGAAACTACTCTGTAGGGCATACTAGCAACCTTGAAAAGAGTATTATAGTAAATGACATATAAAATAACAATCAGAAAGTACCATGTTTATGACAGTGATCAAGAATGAAAGTAGAAAAAAAAATAGAACTGTAGTACAGCAGAAACCAGATAAAATAAATAATAATACTTAAAAGGATTTTTAAGTCTAAGGCGGTGCTAAAAGTCATAGGGCCTTGGATGAAGGTTTGGTTAGATTGCCTTGTAAGAAATTAAAAATGTTGCAGCAAGAAAAAGTCTTCGTACTATTAGGTCAAAACCAACAAAGAGTTAAGTAAATGATCTTAATATTTTGCATTTTACATATTTATCTACACCAGAAATCATCTACTTTTATGTGAGAAAATAAAAAAGGTGGTTTACTAATAAAGGATTAGGTAGCAACTATAAAGTGGAGTTTTCACACCATGTGTAGAAGAAATATACATTAGTTTGGGATGTTTCTGAGAAAGACAACATTCATGCTTAATATAAATAATCACAACACCTCATCAGTTTTTCCTCTGTAAGCATGAAATAAAATTGTTGAAGCCAGAAGTGAATTATCCCACAAGACAGTAATATGCAGTTGCATTAACAGTTATAGGAAAGGAAATAAAGCCTTATGTTGTCTTCTTCATTTTGCAGCTAAACACACAGTTTTGTATATTGCTGCCTTTTGCCCCTCCTTCCAGGCCGTAGGGAAGAAAACCAGTACTGGTGAATTGTGACAGAGACTTGCTCCTTTCCTTCCTCTCTGCATTTTTCCCTCTCCCATGGCTGGGCTGTCTGCTTTGACTTCACTCATCCACCTGCAGAATCCATCCCTTCACCTTGAGGGTTCAAGAGTTTTTAATAGATGCCTTGTTGTTGAAGAATAAACTTTTTTTTATTTATTTATTTACTTCTGTGTTGGCAATTTAAAAATACAATTATCCTCATCAGAGTGTTCACCCATGCAACTTAAATAAGTAAAATAAGTGGGTGTAAGCAAGTTTTTTTGTTTGTTTGTTTGTTTTTCTGATTGATGTTGTGGTTAAGAGGACATGACAGTGAGCTACAGGAGTCATTATCTATTAATTTTGCTGGTTTATTTTAGTAAGCAATTTGAAGCTTTTCCAGTATGTCTTTTACATTTTCTGCTCATTAATTGAGTCCCATTTATACTCTTTCTTTTGTATTAAAAGATGTATTGCACTATTTAAAGTCTTAATTTAGCCCATATGTCAAAACAATGTCTAAATGAGCCACTTGCAGCACTTTTGTATGAATTACATTATGTAAGTCTTTCCCCTCCTGTCTTTTTTTTATCCTTGAAAATTCAATTTTGTTATTAGAACGTAGGAAAGGAACACATAAAATATAATAAGCAGTAATATTAGAAAATGAAGCTGGGACCATCAAGACAAGTACAGGCTGCAGAAAATATTTTAAAACCCTGAGAAAAATGGACTAAAACCTTTCAAAATAGTGCTATTAGGTGAGGTTGTCCATGTAAACTGGGAAAAGTTCAACTTTAGGTTTTATTCTGGTTTTGTTCTAAAGAGAAGCTTGTATTTTTGCAACTTGTAATCCCAGGCCTTTTATCTATCTGTCTTCCTAATCTGTGTATTTAAATTATTGATATTAACATCAACAAAAAATATATACTACCTAAAGATATCATTTTTTAAAAAAATATTTTGTTATAAAAACAACAACAAACAAACAAAAACAAAATTAAAAAACAGCAGCAGAGGAAGAGAGAATCAAGACAGATCATACTCCATTCTCAGAAGTTCTTTGGAAGTTCTTTCTCTATGGTCATGGAGTATGCCAACTTCTGATAGCTCTTAACTGTAGGAAAACCAAAACACCAAAACCAAAACTAACCAACCAACCAATAATAAAAAAAAAAAAAAAGGACCTACCCCAGTGTATTTGAGGGTGCATTCTATCTTTTAACTTCTCCGCCTACCACAGCAGCCCCCACTCCTGTTTATTTATTTATTTATTTATTTGTTGAGGTTTCCTTTGTGTATTTGTTTTCTGGCACATAATTTCTTCCTGTTTCATTATTAGTTAACTGTACTGTGAGCTAGATAGTCAGTTGGTTCACATTTTCATATTGTTCCTTTGACATCTCTGTTGAATGGCCCATTGATTCTGAAACAATATGTTTACAGTAGGGTATAGGAAATGAGGAAATGTAATTCTTTTCCTTGGTTGGCTAGCAGCAGTCTGTGACATCCCCCTTTGGGGAGTAGTACTTTTGCACTGTTCAAATGTGCGTATAACTTACATAGTTATATTTATGTTCACAATAATGATGTTTGTCATATGCTCAGCTGCAGATGTGAGAAGCTCATTTCCACTTAGCACTCAATAAGGCTTCACTCTCATTTTTCTTTATGTTTCAGTCTTTATTCAGGGTTTGGTGAACTTTCTTACTGATTTAGGCACATAGGCTCCTTTTCTGATGAAAGGATGCTGATTTCTCTTTTCTCAGTTAATGAGAAAACATACCTTTGTAAGATGATTTAAGGTATATACTACATTTTAATATCTCAATTAACATTAATCAAGATAGCTTTTTTGCTCTGAAAACTGAGTACTATCACCATAGGTTTCTTTTTGCTCCCACACTATTTTGTGTTAGTGTATTGCTTATTATAAGATACAATATTGCCAGTGGTTACAATAATGATTTTTAACATCTGTTCTTTGCAAATACCAACTGTTCCTTAATTTGGTGCCATATTTAAAAATAATTACCTTCTTTCCGCTCTCCAGTTTAATACCCAGTTATATTTCATATCGTTCTGTTTTACTAGGTAGCTGATTTTGTTTTAGAGTATACTTGACTTTTAGCTTATAACAAATAACTCTTTCTCTCAACCTGGATAAATCTGATGAAGTGAATTGTTCTTAAAATTAATGGCTTGTACAGTCAACTTTCTGTCAAGGCTTGCAAAAAGACAGAAACAAACCTGAACAGGTCTCTGGATGTAATAGAATTGGGACATATCCATACTGTGTATGTAATATTGTTGCTCTTCCTAGTAACTACTCTTCTACTCAGAGCTGAATATCACTGAGTGCTTCTTACAAGATCACCTTAAAGTATCTGACAGAGCAACACGTCTTCTTCAGTTATTAGACTAAGCAAGTCTTACTTTTTTACTTGTATTTTGTGTGTGTAACAGGCCTATGTAAGTTTTATTTTTTCCTTACAGACAAGGAAAGACAATTGAATTAACAAGTACTGAACACAAAGTAAACACAGATGCATAATTCGTGTCTTCAAAATATACAGGGAACTCTAAACATCTGGTTTTCTTTTTACTTATAGCTACAATTCATGAATAGCAAGACTCCAAAGCTGAGATTTCAGCACTGTTTTTTTTTTTCTTTTTTTTTAATCTGTTTCTGACATAATTGAGTCACTGAGAAGAATATGCAAATCTTATACAAACATATTCCCTTTGAAAATCTCCAGCTTTTCAAACCCACAGATACAGGACAATTCACATGTAAAGCCATTGCACTGGAAGTGTTCTAGTATGGACACACAAAATTTCACAAGCTTTCTTATTACTGTTGAAAGAAGAATCCATTTTCTGGTATATTCCTTATTATACTTAAAATAATCAGATCAAATAGAATAATGATTTTTTTGTTATTTTGTTTATTTACTTATTTATGAATATCAGACACAATCATTTAAAGGACAAAAGAAAATCTAATTTTTCATTGAAATATTTAAGTTACATATTTTGGGGGATGAAGGAACTTACTATTTACTCTGTATGTTCAGTGCCTAATGCAATGAAACTGCTATTAGAGTTTCCTAGACATTACTGCACATAATATAAAAAAAACACATTAAAATTAATTTATTTCTTGAGCTGTGCCCCTAATTTTAAGAGAATTACATCAGGACTGCATATATTTTTCTATTAGTTTGAAGGATTTATGAAATAAAATCAAGTGGTAAAGAAGCAGCATTAAAGAGTGAGTTAGTTTGTGCCAATGCATTGGCCTTAGAAGCACAAAGGGTAGAAAGTCAAATATGACTGAAAATGAAATGTCATATCATTGACCTCTAGAGAATAAATATTACACTTTGTAATTGGAAATGTTAATTTTAATACTCATAAATTACATTTTAAACAATTTTACATTCCCTTATATATTGCTTATCTTAAGGGTGGTTGTAAAATTTTATGTTAAAAAATGTATTAAGCTATAATATGCAAATTTTGTGTTATATAACATTAAATACAGAAGATGGGGAAGACTTACTACCTTGTTTGATGTATATTAGGATATTATTTTGTACATTTTGTTTCCGGTTTTGTTGAAGATCACCTTTTTGAAATAGTCTGACACTTTACATACCCACTGTAGATGTTTAATAAGACAAACCGATAGAGAAATGTTTAATGTTTAAATGTTTTGTTTTGTTTTGTTTTGTTTTGTTTTGTTTTGTTTTTAAATAATAGAATCTTTGGGCAGTTAGGGACAAAATCATCTAACTTCCACTGGAAATATCATTAGCAGACTTAAAGCTGTATTTATTTATTGAATTTATTTATAAGAATGAATATTTGAATGTTGTTAATATTCCTACTGTGTAGGTTCAGGAAAGTTTTATGAACCAGGGGAAAATAACAATTTTTACTTCAATCAGTTGACATGATGCATTTTTTGAATTACATACTTTGGAAAACTTAGTTGTTTTTTTTTTTTTTGTAATCATCAGTTTAAACTTTACTAAATTAATAAAGTAAATATACTTTGTATACTTTATATACTAATATACTGTATTATACTGTATGGGGGGGGTGGAGGAGGGAAGGGGGCTGAACTGTATGAAGCTTGCAGTTGACAATGACATGGTTGAGAGCCTCTGGGTAAGTTTTAAAGGACAAGCAAATAAAGCAGATGTCATTGTGAGAGTCTACTATAGGCCACCAAGACAGGATGTTGACATTGATTAATTACTCTTTAAGAAATTAAGATATACCTCTAAATCATCCACCTTTGTCCTTATGGGTGACTTCAACTTGCCAGATGTTAACTGGGAATGTCACACATTTGACTTGCCAAGGCGATCGGCTCCGGGGCAGATGCGTTCTGCAGCGGATCAGGGGACCGGGACAGGCAGGGCTTTTTTTCCGACATCGAGGCCGCTCGAGGGAGCCGCCAGGACCCGGCAGCCCCCGTGAGGGAGGCTGATGAGGCGTAGGCGGAGCCAGCAGCGACCCCTCCCCGGCCATTCAAAAGCAGCCCCTGGGGAGCGCGGCGACCAGGAGCGCAGTGACGAGGGCGGGCAAACAGGGCGTGGCGCTTCAGAAGGGCGGGGCGCGGCAGTTTGCGTGGCAGTTCGTGCAGGCAGGGCGAGCAGGGAGGGCAGAGGGGGCAGAGTTTCCCCCCGCCCATAAGAACAACATCTTTAATGGCTGTCGACTGCTAGCTGGGCTGCGATGGTCTTCACCAGGCAGAGCACTCTCTCTAGAAAGTCTGTGGCCACCCAGACTGACCGCCTGCTCAACAATGCGGCAGTTCAGGTCTCTGGGTGCAGGGAGTGTCTGAGCCTGTTGCTGCCATCTGAGGGAGGCAGAGGCACCGTGTGTGTGAGGTGCGAGCAGGTGGATGACCTGGTCCGCCTGGTGGCAGAACTCAAAGAGGAGGTGGAGAGGTTGAGGGCTATTAGGGAGTGTGAGCGGGAGATAGACTGGTGGAGTGACTCCCTGCAAGGCCTGAAGGAGAGGTACTGGGGTGAGACACCCCAGATGGGTATGGACCCCCTGCCCTGTCGCTGTCGGGCAGAGGGAGGTGACCTAGAAGTTGAGGAGGGATGGAGACAGGTCCCTGCTCGACCTTTCAGGCAACGCCCCCCCCCTACTGGCCCCACCTTCCCGGGTGCCCTTACGTAACAGATTTGAGGCCCTGGAGCTTGAGAGACCGGTGGGTGAGGACGAGGTAGAAAGTCTACCCGGGAGGATGCCTAGGGCGGGGAAGCCGACTCCACGCCTCAAGACTGCCTCCACCAAGAAAGACAGAAGTGTGATCGTAGTAGGCGACTCCCTTCTCAGGGGAACAGAGGGCCCTATTTGTCGACCTGACCCTACCCGTAGGGAAGTCTGCTGCCTCCCTGGGGCCAGGGTCAGGGATGTTGCCAGAAAGCTTCCCAACCTGGTTCGCCCCTCTGACTACTACCCTCTTTTGATAGTCCAGGCTGGCAGTGATGATCTTGAAGAGAGAAGCCTGAAGGCTATCAAACGGGACTTTAGGGGACTGGGATGGTTAGTGGATGGAGCGGGAGTACAGGTGGTGTTTTCGTCCATCCCTGCAGTAGCAGGGAGGGGTACCGAGAGGACACGGAAAGCCCACCTGATTAACACATGGCTCAGAGGCTGGTGCCAACACAGAAATGTCGGGTTTTTTGACCATGGGCCGCTTTACTCGGCACCCGGCCTGGTGACCGCAGACGGGTCCCTATCTCTAAGGGGAAAACGGATCCTAGCCCAGGAGCTGGCAGGGCTCATTGAGAGGGCTTTAAACTAGGAAAGAAGGGGGATGGGGCTGAAATTAGGCTTGTTGGAGCTGTGCCGGGGGGAACAATGGCAAAGCCGGGGAAGAAGGCAATGGCCCGACTGAAGTGCATCTACACTAATGCACGCAGCATGGGTAACAAACAAGAGGAGCTGGAAGCCATCGTGCAGCGGGAAGGCTATGACTTGGTTGCCATCACGGAAACGTGGTGGGACCACTCGCATGGCTGGAGTGCTGCAATGTCTGGCTATAGGCTCTTCAGAAGGGACAGGCAGCACAGAAGGGGTGGCGGTGTGGCTCTTTATATTAGAGAGTGTTTAGATGTTGAGGAACTTGAGGCTGGGAATGATAAGATTGAGTCTCTTTGGGTTAGGATCAGAGGGGAGGCCAACAAGGCAAGCATCCTGGTGGGGGTCTGTTATAGACCACCGAACCAGGATGAGGAGACTGATGAGGAGTTCTACAGGCAGCTGGCAGAAGCCGTGAAATCATCAGCGCTCATTCTCGTGGGGGACTTCAACTTCCCAGACATATCCTGGAAGCACAACACAGCCCAGAGAAAGCAGTCTAGGTTTCTGGAGAGCGTGGAAGATAGCTTCCTGACGCAGCTGGTTAGAGAGCCTACCAGGGAAGTGCCCCACTAGACCTTCTGTTCACAAACAGTGACGGACTGGTGGGAGATGTGGTGGTCGAGAGCTGTCTTGGGCAGAGTGACCACGAAATGGTTCAGTTCTCTATTCTTGGCGAAGTCAGGAAGGGGACCAGTAAAACCGCTGTCTTGGACTTCCGGAGGGCTGACTTTGAGCTGTTCAGCACACTGGTTGGCAGAGTCCCTTGGGAGGAGGTTCTGAAGGGCAAAGGAGTCCAGGAAGGCTGGGCACTCTTCAAGAAGGAAATCTTAATGGCTCAGGAGCGGTCTGTCCCCACGTGCCCAAAGACGAGCTGACGCGGAACTAGACCGGCCTGGCTGAGCAGAGAGTTGTGGCTCGAGCTTAGGAGAAAAAGGAGGGTTTATAATCTTTGGAAAAGAGGGCGGGCTACTCAAGAGGACTATAAGGATGTTGCGAGGCTGTGCAGGGACAAAATTAGAAAGGCCAAAGCTCATCTGGAGCTCAATCTGGCTACTGCCGTTAAAGATAACAAAAAACGTTTTTACAAATACATCAACGCAAAAAGGAGGACTAAGGAGAATCTCCATCCTTTACTGGATGTGGGGGGAAACTTAGTTACAAAAGATAAGGAAAAGGCTGAGGTGCTCAATGCTTTCTTTGCCTCAGTCTTTAGCGGCAAGACCGGTTGTTCTCTGGATACCTGGTACCCTGAGCTGGTGGAAGGGGATGGGGAGCAGGATGGGATCCACCCGAGGGTACTGAGCGAACTGGCAGAGGAGCTGGCCAAGCCGCTTTCCATCATTTATCGGCAGTCCTGGATATCAGGGGAGGTCCCAGTCGACTGGCGGCTAGCAAACGTGACGCCCATCTACAAGAAGGGTCGGAGGGTAGACCTGGGGAACTATAGGCCTGATAGTTTGACCTCAGTGCCAGGGAAGCTCATGGAGCAGATTATCTTGAGTGTCATCACGCGGCACTTGCAGGGCAACCGGCGATCAGGCCCAGTCAGCGTGGGTTTATGAAAGGTAGGTCCTGCTTGACAAACCTGATCTCCTTCTGTGACCAAGTGACGCGCTTGGTGGATGAGGGGAAGGCTGTGGATGTGATCTACCTTGACTTCAGTAAGGCTTTTGACACCGTTTCCCACAACATTCTCCTCAAGAAACTGGCTGCTCGTGGCTTGGACTGGTGTACACTTTGTTGGGTTAAAAACTGGCTTGATAGCCGGGCCCAGAGAGTTGTGGTGAATGGAGCCAAATCCAGTTGGAGGCCGGTTACTAGTGGAGTCCCCCAGGGATCAGTGCTGGGGCCAGTCCTCTTTAATATCTATATCGATGACCTGGATGAGGGGATCGAGTGCACCCTCAGTAAGTTTGAAGATGACACCAAGTTAGGTGCGTGTGTCAATCTGCTCGAGGGAAGGAAGGCTCTGCAGGAGGATCTGGATAGGCTGGACCGATGAGCTGAGGCCAACTGCATGAAGTTCAACAAGGCCAAGTGCCGGGTCCTGCATCTGGGGCACAACAACCCCAAGCAGCGCTACAGGCTGGGAGAAGAGTGGTTGGAAAGCTTCCTGGCAGAGAAGGACCTGGGAATACTGGTTGATAGTCGGCTGAACACGAGCCAGCAGTGTGCTCAGGTGGCCAAGAAGGCCAACAGCATCCTCGCCTGTATAAGAAGCAGTGTGGCCAGCAGGTCTAAGGAGATGATTGTCCCCCTGTACTCGACTCTGGTGAGTCCGCACCTCGAGTACTGTGTTCAGTTTTGGGCCCCTCGCTACAAGAAGGACATGGAGGTGCTTGAGAGAGTCCAGAGAAGGGCAACGAAGCTGGTGAGGGGTCTGGAGAACAAGTCTTATGAGGAGCGGCTGAGGGAGCTGGGATTGTTCAGCCTGGAGAAGAGGAGGCTCAGGGGAGACCTCATCGCTCTCTATAGGTACCTGAAAGGAGGCTGTAGAGAGGTGGGGGTTGGTCTATTCTCCCACGTGCCTGGTGACAGGACGAGGGGGAATGGGCTAAAGTTGCGCCAGGGGAGGTTTAGGTTGGATGTTAGGAAGAACTTCTTTACTGAAAGGGTTGTTAGGCATTGGAATGGACTGCCCAGGGAGGTGGTTGAGTCGCCATCCCTGGAGGTCTTTAAAAGACGTTTAGATGTAGCCCTTAGTGATATGGTTTAGTGGAGGACTTGTTAGTGTTAGGACAGAGGTTGGACTAGATGATCTTGGAGGTCTCTTCCAACCTAGATGATTATGTGATTCTGTGATTCTGTGACATTTGATACAAACAGCTCCAGGAGATTCCTAAACCACTGTGACAATAACTTCTTGGAACAGGTACTAAGGGAGCTGACTACAAAAGATACCCTGCTAGATTTGCTGCTTGAAAACACAGAGGGTCTCATGGGTGAAGTGGTGATTGGTGGCAGTCTTCATCATAGTGACCATGAAGTAGTCAAATTCAAAATCTTTAGTGACAGGAGGAAAACTGCCAGCAAAACTTTGACCCTGGATATGGAGAGAGCTAACTTGAAGCTTCACAGGGAACTAGTTAGACAGGTCATCTCGGAAACTGCTTTTGAATGTGTAGGGGTCAATCATTGCTGGTCCCTTTTAAGTGACACCTTTTAAAAGCACCTGAACAGACAATTCCAAAATGTCAGAAGTCAAACAGGTGGGACAGAAGGTTGGCTTGGATGAGCAAGGATCTCCTTCTAGAGATTAGATGGAAAAAGAAAGTGTATGGCCACAGTAAGTGAGGTCAAGTGACTGGGGAGGACATAGGTGGACAGAGTAGCTGTTCAGCATTGTAAGGAGAAGATTTGTGCATCTAAAGGTCAATTAGAGTTGAAGCTGGACTGTACTGTGGGAGACAATAAAAAGGGCTTTTAAAAATATACAAACAGCAAAAGGAGGAGCACAGTAATTGGTCCACTATTTGAGAAGAATGATCACCTCACAAATAGGGATGGATATAAGCAGAGACATTTAAAGTCTTCTTCACCTCTGTGAAGCATTTAAAATAAGCATTTAAAATTTATCACTTGAAAATATCAAAAACTTCATGCCAGAAGACAAACATTAACTCATCTGATGAACAAAGAATTTTGAATTCTGAAACACTGTGGTACACATATACTTGTGCTACCAATTTGGTGCCTCCAATTTGCAGAGTAGGTTGCTTAGATTCCCCTGAATTTGCCACTTCCAAATCTTATTATGAACACGGGGAAACAAAAACACCTTATATACAAAATCAGTAACGTGTTACTCTGGTTGAAGTCTCAACAGTCTAATGAAATAATAACTACAGTTACAATCATTAGAGGTTGTAGTTTAAAATATATACTATTTGAATTAATAAGCTAAAATTTCCTAGTATGTTTCCATTTTCTTTGGTGAAGTGTACCCTCATAATAAAAAATTTCTTCCTTATGTCTAATCTATGTCTACCTTCTTTCACTTTGAAACCATTACCCCCTGTCCTATCAGGACCCTGCAAATTTTCTCTCTCCATCTGTCTTATTAGTTATTAAAGACTGCATTAAGGTCTACACGGATCCTTCTGTTCTCTAGGTTAAACAAACCCAGCTCTCTCAGTCTGCCTCCAGCTCTCTGTTCATTTTTGAGACCCTCCTCTGGACCCATTCTAACTGGTCTACGTTCTTCTTGTGCTGGGGGGCAAGAGCTGGGAGGCAGCACTGCAGTACTCCAAGTGAAATTCATAGAAATTCTTTACTATGAAATTCATAGACATTATTTACTCTGGAGAGTGGTGAGGCACTGGAATACATTGCCCAGAGAAGCTGTAGATGCCACTCCCCTGGAAGTGTTCAAGGCCAGGTTGGATGGGTCTTTGGGCAACCTGGTCTAGTGGAAGGTGTTCCTGTGCATGGCAGGGGGTCTGGAATTTGATGATCTTTAAGATCCCTTCCAATCCAAACCATTTTATGATTCAATGATTATATGAACTGGGGTCTCACAAAGGTGGACTAGAGGGGGAGAACAACCTCCCTTGACCTGTTGACCACACTTCTTTTTATGCAGCACAGAATATGATAGCTTTCTGGTCTGAAAGCATGTACTACTGGCTCATGTCCAATTTTTCATTCACCAGTATCTCCAAGTCCTCCTCCACATGGCTGCTCTCAAACCATTCATATCCTAGTCTGTACTGATGTCTGGGATTGCCCTGACCCAGGTACAGCACGTTGAACTTGAGGGGCCAAAGATAGACCCCTGAGAGACACCACTTGTCACTGATCTCCACGTGAATGTTGAACCATATCCTGGTTTCAGCTAGGGTAGAGTTAATTTTCCTCCTAGTAGCTGGTAGCGTGCTATGCTTTGGATTTAGGATGAGAAGAATGTTGATAACACACTGATGTTTTAATTGTTGCAGATCGGTGCTTACACTAAGCCAAGGACTTTTCAGCTTCTCACACTGTCCTGCAAGAGGGCAGGCTGGGGGTGCATCAGGAGCTGGGAGGGGATGGACCTGGGACAGTTGACCCAAACTGGCCAAAGGGGTATTCCATACCATCTGACGTCATGCTGAACAATTAATATGGGGGGGCTGGCTTGGGTAGAGGGACCAGCTGCTCGGGGATAGGCTCGGCATTGGACGGTGGGTGGTGAGCAATTACATTGTGCATCACATGTTTTCTACATGCTGTTATTAGTAGTACTATTATCATTATTATTATTGTTTTCCTTTCTTTTCTGTCCTAATAAACTGTCTTTATCTCAACCCACAGCCTTCATTTTTTTTTTTCTGATTCTTTCCCCCATCCCAGAGAGGGAGAGGGGAGGGTGAGCAAATGGCTGTGTGGTGCTTAGCTACTGGCCAGGTTAAACCACAAGCCATTGACCACAACACTCAGTATGTGGCCAGATTGCCAATCCACTGAAAATCAATCCTTCAGTTCCATCCTTCAAATCAATCTATCTCTAGTTTAGAGACAAGGATGTTGTGTGGGACATTATTTTCCTTCGGTGAAGCCATGTTGGCTATCTTGAATCACCTCCTCATCTTCCATATAACTTAACATAGCTTCAAGGAGGATCTGTTCCATGATCTTCCCAGGGACAGAGGTGATGCTCACAGGTCTGTAGTTCCCTGGTCCCCCTTTCTATACTTTTTAAAAAATGGGAGCGATGTTTTCCTTTCTCCAATCCCTGGGGACCATGTCTGACTGTCAGGACTCCTCAAATATGATGGAGAGAGGCTTGAAAACCACATCAGCCACATCCTTTAGGACCCCGGGAAGCCTGTCATCAGGCCACATAGACTTGTACCCCTTCAGTTTCATCATGTATTCTCAAAACTGCTCTTGCTTGTAGTGAGAGGGACTATGTTTCCCCAACCCCTTCCTTGAAGTTCAGAGATTTGACAGACTTGAGAGTTGTGGAAGAGCGACTGAAAGTGAAGACTGAGACAAAAAATGGTTTAGTACCTCAGCCTACTCCACATCTGTTGTCCTCAGTTCTTCCATCTTGCTTATCAGAGTGGGTGCACTCTCCTTAGTCTTCCTTTTCTTGCTAATGCACATGTAGAAACCTTTCTTGTTATTCTTTGCATCCCTTTCCAAGTTCACCTCTGACTGTTCTTGGCTTTCTTGATCTCATCCCTGCACATCCAGGTGGCACCCTTATACTCTTCCCAGGCCACTGGCAAAATCATCTAATATCATCTGATAAGTCCCAAGGCATGTCTGGTTATCTCAACAAAAAACTTACAGCTTATTACAAGCAATGACGTCACTCTACTGTGCTTATTTGCTTTCAAAAGATGGTCCTGAAAGATGCTTTAAGTTAATTTATACGATCACAGACTGAGTCTTTAATTTTTCCAAAGTCAAGCCAACAGGTCATTGACAATAAACCACTGATTAATTGATTGTCTTGATAGACTCCAGCACAGTGTTTTCTTTTTTTTTTTTAATGAATATAGAGCCATGCAGGGGACTATACTGAGATTACTGTCTTCAGATCCTGCCTGAAGCATATTTTTAAGGCAGAATTTAGCGTATCATATGCCATTACATTTTGTTTTCTGTAACATAGTTTAAACTAATGAGCTGTAAATCTTGAAATTGCTACTTTCTCCACAACAAATACAGTCAATACTGATGGTATCAAAGATCTAAATCAATATTCTTCTTCATACTAGTTTCAGTGATCTTTCATACTCCAGCCATGTAAACTTTATCACTATAAAGTGCTATAAGGTTTTCCCTGAGCCTCCTCTTTTCCAGGCTGAACAACCCCAGCTCCCTCAGCCGCTCCTCGTAAGACTTGTTCTCCAGACCCCTCACCATCTTCATTGCCCTTCTCTGGACTCATAAAGAAATATAATTACCAGTATTCCAAAGCCTATTATTTTATTGCAAAGTGGATCAATCCTACCAGAGTGCATATAATCACACAAAGTTAGATGTGTACCTAAGCTTATAAGCCCTGCCTTTTTGTTATTTTTGATGCATTGATACCAGTGAATGAAGCTACATATATTACATTTCTACATCTCACTTTATAGACTTACTATCTCAGGTTTCCACTAGTTCACTAAATAGTGCACTGATTTATGGTGTAAACATTCACATTGGTTTCAAACCTACATTTGGACAAGCATGGCATTCCTATTGAAGAGAAAGGTTTAACTTTCACAGCTTGTAAAATATTCATATATAAGCAAACAAAACAGAGTGAGAAGTTTTGTCTAATATTATTTCCCTTTATATATATATATATTTAATATTTATATCTATATTTATATATATAAATTATATATTTGGGAGCCACAATTTAAACATTATTTCTATGTTATACTGGTATTAAAAGAACGGTAACACCAGTAAATTATAGCACTGTGCTAATGAAGGCTATGCTTGACTCTTTATCTTAAGTGAAAAATATTTCTTTTTGTGAAATAAAAAATTAAACATTTAATTAGTCTAATAACAATAATAATATGAATACTACTTTGAAGTTCTCTAAGCAACAGTCGGATTTGAGACTGGGCCTGTGATAAATGCTACTGGTGATCTTGAAAACATTGGGCAACTGGAGTAAATAACATTATATTTCTTTTTCATTTTGGGAAGCAAGGTATTTAGTTCAGGTCAAAAAGAGAAAAAGCTTCAGCATTTTGTACTGAACAGAATTCAAGTATTGTTTTGCATCCTTGCTGGATTTAGCTTCCTGAAATCCTAAACTCTTTCCAAAGAGCATAGTCATCAAATGGCAATGATCATTCTTTCTCTTATCTGTCTCCTTCCCTGTGCAAAACCTCACAGCCCTGTAGTTTGTATGGGAGGTGCAATTGCTCCTGAAGACAGTGGCCTGACTGCTGTGTGTGCTGTTCATCTGGCTGCGGGTAAGCTGGCCAGCACCCATGTCAGGACTGACCTTGCTCCTGGGCTTCCCATGTCTTTCTCTGACTGGGACTCTGCCATGCTGCTCCAGCATTGCTCTCCTCTTCTCCTGATTGCCAGAAAAGCTGGTCTTCTGCCTGGCTAGTGTCCAAGATGAGCCAGTCACAGTTTCTCCATCTGGTTTATTCTTGGAAAGACAAATTAGCTGTTCTTAATTTATAACAGCAAGTTTTTCCCTATCCTCTATCTCCAGCCTACTTATTGCATCTACAGCATATTTAATTTTGGCTAGATTTCTGCATAATGTAGAGTCTGGCTGTTTCCTTCTATTTGTTGTTGTTGTTCCTTTCTTTTCTCTCCTCCTGTAGCTGGCAGAAAGTTTCCAAAAAACAGTAATTTTTGCTCAGAAGATAACTTCTCCATCTTTATGTAGCTTTTCTGTGTACTTTCCATTCCCTTCTAAAAACAACCTTCCCCACCAAAAGAAAGGAACAGCCTAACCTTTATTTTTTACTGTATTTTCATTATTCTTTTGATAAACCATTACCGACTGCACAAACGTATTCTCTCTCCACTGCAAAAAGCCCTCTAAAAAAACATATTCATAAAAATTAATTTCACATGAACATCTGATATCCTCAGTGCCAAACGGTAAAACACATAAGTAGCTGATGATTTCAAGAGACTCTGTGGATACTTTTATTTTATTATAATATACTTCAGTGTAAGTAGGTTGATTTTTCTCCTTAGATTTTATCATGCAGGGACTTGTTTGTTGGTGAACTGTGCCTCTGCCTCTTAGAGGTCAACACATTTCTATGCTGTCACTCATGTAACATTCATGTCAGGGTCTTCAGCTGGTCTAATTGGTGTAGATTACACAGCAGTCCCTGAAGCTTACATCTGCCCATACTGCTCACAGATAAAACAGGAGCATTTTACAAACAGCAGTTACTCAGTACTATCTGATCTGTCTTTGCCTTTTAAAGGTATGTTGAACTTATGTTATACTAGCTATAAAACTGGAGATGTTAACTTTTTAACACTTATGATAGAATTTTTTTTTTAAAATAAACAAACCAAACAACAACAACCACCACCACATAGAATTTGAAATTGTTTATGAACACAGTCCACAACTCAGGATTCTGATGTTTAGCCCATATAAACTGATCTGCCATTTGCTTTAGGGTTTTCATTGATTTTAGTGCAATGTCAAGCTGGCTTTTAGACAGAACATGCTGTTAATATTTACATTTGTACACAGATATTAAATAGGAGGCTGTCAGTGTGTATATTAGTGAGAAATACAGCAAAACACATCACACTGTAAACCTGAGTTCAGATACACTACAGAAAGCATAGTGAATTGTTTCAGCTAAGAAATTCATTTGACCCCTTTTCTTTTGACTTTTGGAGATGAGAGTGTGAAATGCTCTAAACTTTTTTTTTTTTTCCTTTTCTATTATTCAGCAAAACCAGAAATCCTTTCAATTTGTGATTGGTATGAATAAGTTGTAAATAACCATATTCCCTCTAGGTGAAAAACAAAAGAAACAATCTAGGATTATGTTATTATTAAAACAGATGAGGTTAGATTATTGTGATTATTATCCCCAGAATACAACTGTAAAGCTTGATTTAACTCCTCTTATGTGAAAGGTTTACCTCTGAATCTCAATGCAAAACACAAGTTGCAAAAAATAAAGCTTTTTTTTTTTTTTTTTCTTTTCCAACTCCCCACCTTCTGCACCCCAAATTAGAATAACAAATAAAAAGAGAGGGGAATTTCTAACCCACCCTACCCTGCCCCCTAAAAGACATATCAAACAAAGCAAAGTTATTTTAATTTTCATTTTTGCTGAGTGAAAGACCTTTTCTCAGGACCATCTTTTCATTCTATTCATTCTAGAAAAACAGAGAGCTTCAAAAAAAAAAAAAAAAGCCTTATGTTTTTCCCCTGTCCCATACCTAGACACTCAAAAAAATGTAGAGTTGAAGGGTGGTCCACAGAGCTTAGAGTGAAGGCACCTCATCCTGTACAATCTTAGTGCACATGGACAGAAAGAAAGTATTTTGTCCTTTTGCTTTCTTCATCAGCAGCTCTGCTAGGCAGCAATGACAAAAGCTGGATTTTTTCCTCACCAAGCAGATCATCTCAAAGGCTTTACTCTTTTCACAATTGTCTTTCAATCTATTGGCTTCGAACCTATGATTTATGCTTAGCTGGTCGGACATAGGATGAAGCATTGACATTTTCAAATTCTTCAGACAGGAGTTCTTCATTTTATTTTATGTCATTTTGTTTAATTTCATTCATTTTTTGAATGAAAATGTCACAGGGATTAATTAAAAAAACACTGACATTTCTGAAAATGGAATATTTAATTTAGTTTTGTTGAACTAATCCAACAGGGTTATTTTTTGGCCATGGAAATGTGTGTATAAATGTCTTTTCCAAATTAGGTTGACCTGGACAGTTCTTATACTAATCTCTATACCCATTCTTATCCTGAGAGATTATAATGGAGCAGAACACTAGGCCAATCAGTCATAGCTATAGATTTGGTCTTCATATTAATTTTCTTAATGGATTTGTGGTTAACATTTCTAATATATCTTCTCCCTTCATGCTTTATATTTTTATACAAGTGAATGGGTACAAAAACATTTACCTACCTACCTGCCACAGAGATAGAATAACCTTTTAACCTTTATAGCAGATTGCTCTTATATGTGAAAAGATCTATGAGGTTTACACAGCTAACCATGTGGGAAGAAATATATATCTTGTTATTCTTCAACATATTTTATTATTCACAACTGAATTCTGACCTGCAGTCTATAAGACCCGTATCTAATAGTGGGTGTTATCATCTCTGTAGGAGATGCGTGGGAGTACCTGAACCACCTACTTAAAGAAATTAGCTGAATTCAGGATCTTAGGATCTGACAATCAGTCAGAGGCCTTCAGGTAACACAGAGCTGAGACCATATCTCTATTTTTGTTTAAGATGAAACAATATATATAAAAACTGTGTAGAATAATAAGGGAGTTCCATTCCTACAGGGGATCACCTTGGAGATTTTCCTGCTCTGAGTTTGCTCTTATTGGTTCTATCATGGGATGGGAATATAAACAGGAAAGAATAATTAATTGTTTGCATGTTATTTTCCATACAACCTGCATTTTATCACAACAATAGAAGGGAAGGGAAGGGAAGGGAAGGGAAGGGAAGGGAAGGGAAGGGAAGGGAAGGGAAGGGAAGGGAAGGGAAGGGAAGGGAAGGGAAGGGAAGGGAAGGGAAGGGAAGGGAAGGGAAGGGAAGGGAAGGGAAGGGAAGGGAAGGGAAGGGAAGGGAAGGGAAGGGAAGGGAAGGGAAGGGAAGGGAAGGGAAGGGAAGGGAAGGGAAGGGAAGGGGAGTAAAGCTTCATAAGCTTTATGCTAACTAATTTCATTGAAATTTTTCCAGAATTTGAAGCTTTTTAAACTCCTTTCTTTTAAAAAGAAAAAAAAAAAAAGCTTTCTTTTATTTGTAGATAAAATCATGGCTTCTTATTCATTTACAAACTAATATACATACAATTTATTCATTAGTTTTTCACTTTTTAAAGACAAATATCTTCAAAGAAAAAATATATTTTTTTTCTTTAGGTGTAAAGACTATCTATTTTCTTCTCTGTGTTTTATAAGAGAAATTCCCTCTCAGCTGGATAGAACTGAAATCCCATTACAGAATTGCCTTTAAAGTCCTGCCTTGGGTAAATTTCTCATATGGATACAGTAGAAGATTAATTAAACAACAAAAAATAAATAATAAAAATAAATAATAATAAAAATATGTTCCTTTGTTATTTTCGTTCCTCTTTTTTTTTTTAAAAAAAAATTCTCCCCAGGTTTTATTTGTCCTCCCTTTTGGCTTTCCAAGATTTTTCAGGAAAACATTTTGCCCTTTCCAGAGTATTTGTCTGTATTTTGAATTCTCCTCATAATGGAAAATAAGGAAGGAAAGAACTGTTTACCTATGGTATTGAATGAACTCAAGATGGTGAAATCTTCGAGATGAGTCCAATTACGCAGGTTTCAAAAGGCAGGTTTCTACAATCTCATTCATCTTCTTGAATGAAAATTGACCCCTTTTTAATCCTTTCATTTTTATTACTTTATTTTTCTTTTCTTTCTTTCTTTTTTTTTTTTTTTTTAAACAATTTTACTTATTATTTTAAAAATAAGCTATGTTCCCAGGATTCCCCTTCTCTAATTTTAATTTTGTTTCAGTGAAAACAGAATAAATTTTCCTTAAACTTTCCTTAAACATTTCATTTTAATGGCAATTTTATTATAATATCTTTGCTCTCAATCACCTAATTTAAACTACAGTTTTTGGATAGATAAAAATCCTCTTTTTAATGACATTAGAGATAATGAA
Source organism: Anser brachyrhynchus (assembly GCF_964034855.1). Lineage (NCBI taxonomy): Eukaryota > Metazoa > Chordata > Aves > Anseriformes > Anatidae > Anser > Anser brachyrhynchus. Next base: position 103,836,324 of record NC_137695.1, read on the forward strand.
AAAAAAAAAAGTAATCCAAATAATTTAACTGGAATTCGGAATTTTCTCTCCAATATTCATATGATGATGATTTATTTATTTATTTATTTTCATAAATTAAAGTACACTCAACTTTTCCAAACCTCCATCAGTTTTGCTCAGGTGATATGTAAAGCTCATCACATATTCCACCACAACTGGGTTGCCCATTCATGTTGATTGCACTGCTAATTCTGCTGTCAGCAAGCAATGGATGTCCCCTGTGGAGTGAGATGTTGTTAAGCTTTTAACACACCTTGGAGGGAAGCTGTGACAACAGCTAAGGTGACAGTGGCTGCTGAAAGCTACCATATTGCTGAGATCCCTCTCTGCAGGAAGTGCCATGGTCTGTGAGACAAGGAAAGAGCTAATATGGTAATTGTTTTTGTCAATATGTGACAGTCAAAATTATTTCCTTTCCATGCTAATATCAAAAAAGCTGGCCTGTAGTTAACAGATGCCTAGACAAAGAGAAGTGGAGACTGTTTATCACGTGAGATTGCTACATTGTGTGTGTGTATGTGTTTTCTTCTCAGATGAGAAGTTTTTCCTCATAGTTTGGGGAATTTGACTTCTTATGTGACTTCCTTTTTAAGGTGCAGGCTACACAACCTATTTCTTTTTCCCTTACTGCTGTGCTCTATGGATACCCCATCAAAGTCCCCCATATGCTGGACAATTTGCCTCATCATCTCTTCAGCAAATGCTTCCAAGAAGCTTCTGTTTTGCTTTCCTTCCTACTGCTCATTTCTATTCCTTTCAGATGGCACATCTTGCTTACATTACATCCTGTGACAGGAGTCAGCATTCTCAGTAAATGAGCACATCTCGTTTACCATTAACAATGTTTTTACTCATTCTTTCATCTATTTCTAGTTAATTTTGTCCTGGAGAATGAAACCTCTTCTGCATTCCTAGAAAGTCAGTGACAAGTAACTCAGTAAAAAAAAAAAAAAAAAAAGTCATAAATGGCAATATATTAATGAATTCCAATTATGCTTCTTCAGTTCCCACAAATCTAAATATAGAGTTCTCCTTCACATTTTCCATCCTCTGCCCCAGAAGCTATACCTTACCCTGTACAGAGTTGGTGACAGACTGTGAAATGAAAATAAAATTCAACAATTCAACTATTTTTACTATACTGCATCTGTCCCCAAACATTCCTATTAAAAAAAAAAAATGCAGACATGAAAAAATGATTTTAGATTCTGTCAATTTTCTTTTCACTCTAATCCAACATTAAATTTTAGAAACAGAAATCAAGGTGTTGCCTAGAATAGGTAAAAAAAAAAAAAAATCCCGAGTTAAGAGCACAAGAAAGAAATATGAATCTTTGTCAGATTGTTTTGATAATTATTTTTTGATATTTAATTTCATAAATAATGAAATAACTATTACTAAGAACAGGGTTTTCAAGGAACCTAATGCTGTGTAACATTATTTATCATGTTTGATCTAATTTGAGAAAAATAAAAGTAGCTATCTACATATTTGTTAAAGCCAGAAATGTTTGCAGATTAGTCTGCAAGTTCATAAATTGCAGACTAATTTCTGGTCTGATACAGGAGCTATATTAATTTGATGGAAGTATTTAGCAGGAGGTCATCCTCAAAAGACTGAGAAATAACTGGCAAATTTCACAAAAAGTCCAGCTACTCAATTGTGTATACACAATTGTACACAGTACTTTTCTATAGTTTGTAACTCTTGCCAATTGTGTCAGGATGGACATAACGGAAGGATGGTTTTCCTGTGTTACTTCAAACCCATTCATTTCAAGTTTTAAGGCCTGTGATATAACAGTGGAGTTTTGTTTGTTTTTGTTGTTGTTTATTTCTAACCCAAATGTTTTCTCCTGACAATTTAGACATAAATACAGCAAGCAGTGATTCTGTGCTAGCTGAGGTGCCCCAGCTTACATATCCATCATCTGGTACCATTCCCTTTGAAGACTATGTTCTGCTTTGCTTCTCTTCTATCTCCTGGCAATGTTGCCTAGTGGTGTTTTCTCATAATATTATATATGCTGAAGAATCACATTTCCTCATCGACTGTATTTTGTGTTCTGGCCAGGAGATTCCTGAATGTCTGAGCAAGACCTGCAGAGCTGGTCTGAATTTATTTTCCTTGCTTTTCAGAAAAATTATGTTTAAAATGTGATAAAAATATGTATGAGAGTTTCTCAATTTCCCCGTAGGAATAGATTCTAAAACTTTGCAGTCTGGGTGAAGTAGCAGAAAAAAGGAGAGGCCAATTTTCTGAGGAAGTCAACATTTTCTGATTCAAGCAGGAAACTTCAAGACAAATAAAATTGTCAACTGAAGGAGCATTTATTCCTGAAGCTACTAATTTCGTAATGGAAAAATCTAAAAATGTTTTAAAAGGTTTTCTTGTGTATTTTGTCTTTTTTGTTGTTGTTGTTTGTTTATTTGTTTTTATTATTACTATTATTTTTTTTCTTTAACATTAGTAGGATATATTGTCTGGCAAAATGTATTTTTTTTTTCCTTTTCAGACTTCTCAGAAAGCTTCTTAGTGTATAGCTAATACTTGTGTAGCATTAATACCTAAATTATCTTACCAGAATTTTGTCTTCCATAGTCACTACAGAAGTGCTACTGTAATCCACAGTTCTGGTTTATTCCGAAAATATCCTCAGTTTCTTTTTGAGAACACAAGAAATTTATAAACTGTATATGAATTATTGTTCAAAATTTCATAAAATGACTTAAAATAAAACTTAATTATTATGAAATAATTATAATCCAGTTACATGAATTTGAACTTTGTGGGTTTTTTTCTTTTTTTTTATGATGATTATATTATTTTAATTATAATTTTCAGCTGGTTAAAAAAATACTGTAGCTATTAGAATAAAAATTGTACACAACTGTGAGAAAAATAAAAGGATTTATTTCATAACTCTCTCAAAATAAATAACAAAGGACATAAAACTATATTGTTGGCATTTTTTCCCCCCTCAATATTAAGATTTTGTGATTCTTGAAATTAAATTATTTAAGGGGAAAAAAAGTCTGAAGGGCAAAAAATGGACTTCAGAAACTCTCTTTTACTAACTTTTTTGACTACTCTAAATTGATCACTTGTTTTCTTGACTAATCTCTAAACAGAGGGCATATCCCATTCACTTGCAAAATACTCTCACACAAAATGAATTACCTTCCCACCACCTTGGTTACTTGCCAGGGAGTACTTTATTTTTCCACTAGGAAAAAGAAAATCAGCTTGTATTTTGCTTGCTAAAGCCTTCTGCATTTTAATTCTGAACTCTGAATGAACATCAGAGAGGCCTTATGATGTTTTGCACAAAAGTGCCTGTGTTCATAGTTTTACTCAAGGCACCCAAAATAGCACGCAGTAAGCACTGTCATACTGTGAGTTTTCAAAACTAAAAGCAGGAGTGACTTATACTGGCAGGAAGCTCTAACTCTTAAAGCTTTCCAAGGATCTGTGAAGTAAAAAAGAACTGCTAACTTCTCCTCATTGGATGTTTAATTTGACTTTAACAATACTCATTTCTTCAAACCTAGAAGGCCCTGAAGTTACACGGGTAAGGTCTTTATCTCTTTTTCTTTGCTGTCTTCAAAAATCAAATTGAAAACATTTATCTGGGTGTCTTGAGTGCAAAATCCATGAAAGACAAAGACAAAACCAGAAGCCACCCAAAACCTCTGGAAGGGGAAATGAACTTTTGTTGTTTCCTCGGAGTCTGTTGACTAGCTGCTGAAATTTAACTTTATGAATTGGATTTACCAGATGAAAACATTGTTACGCTTGTCTTGTAACTTGCACATTAAAATTTTCATGCTGATTATCAAGCTGTTTCTTCAAGATTCCCACCTCTGACAGACTGTTTGTGAATGCTTCATCTACACTGTTTCCAGTGATTGTCATTAAAATGTGCTTAACATTTCTGAAACTAAATCAAGAGGAGTGAAAACTTCTTGTCTTACAGTAATACATAGAAGTGCTTTCTGTCTTGCTTTCCTCTACTCTAATGTAACAATAATATTCTTTTAAAAAAATATTATTTGGCCTTAGCTTTACATTGAATCTGCTGTTCCTGCTACTCTTTATAATCTCAGATCTAAGACATATAAAGTCTTTCAGACCACACACACACACACACACACACACAAAAAAGGATGCCTCTACTTTTATTGGGTCTCAAATGAAAAATGACAATTTGTCAATAAAAATCATTTCATTTTCAAAGAGTAATTCAGTATATGTACTATCAAAATATTTGTATTTAGTGTTTCTTCTGTAAGCCTGCTGTTAGGAAGTAAAGCTATAATTTATTTTTCATGTTTAAACTCTTTGATTAGTCTGTATTCAAGACACGTGCATTAAAATATAGCTCAGATATATTTAATAGCTGTTGATTGGTTATTAAAATGCTAAATATCTGTAAATTCATTCATTTTACAGATTATTTTGGTATGAAACTGGTAGGAATTAAATGGCTTTTGGATTATATCATTATTTTTTAATAGACTGTAATTTAAAATCATTTGTGGTTGTAAAAGCATTCTAGATAAACTATTTCTAATTTATAGTAGAATAGATTTGCACTAGGTGTAAAAATTAATCTGTGGATTCCGTTTTAAGAGTTATAATGAACATTTCAACCTTCAGCATTTTTCTGTTAGAAGTGCTGAACCAAACACTTACATAAAATGGATTCAGAGCTGTATCTGGAGTTCAGTGTTTATGCTTTTCTAGAGACTAAAAAACACATCAGCCTAAGAGCTAGCAAATAATGAAAACCTATTCTCAGACTCATTTTTAAGTAAATGGGAGGAAGGAAGAAAGAAGGACTTGCCCACAAAGTACTATGAGCAAAGTAGATTAAAATTGAAGAACAAAATTACAGCTTCACTATGGAAATCCACACATTAATGTAACCTTAATTTAAGATGTCGTAATGCACATTTTTATATGCAGTACTGCTATAATGTGGAATATTTAGAAATTGACTCAATACAAGACCTCCAGGTTTCAGAATACTTTACTATTGGTATTGAAATGATATGGCAGTATGTAGTTTGCTATACAGGCAAATTTTTCATGATGCCCACGATTTAGGTTACCTGTTGCTTTTTACCATTGCGTTTCATTTTAGTTGCTTTGATACTTTATAACTTTTTGGGATGAAGCTTTCCTTGTGTAGCTGTTGCATCACATTGACTTTAAATACTCTAGAAAATTTCTTGTTCAGCTTTAATCAGAAAGATTTGGCTAAGTCTTAGAATCAGTTTAATTACAAACTAGTAGTTTTCCCAACAGATCTAACAATACAAGAAGTAATATTGAATTTAAGTATTAGTTCTGTTGTAGGTATAAAATGTTATTCTTGTTATATTTATATTGCAAGTCATAGAAGGTCTTGATTTCTATCACAGGCAGAAAAAAGGAGTTCCACCGTCTCTTAATTTTCAATCTATTTCAACTATATTCTTAAGTCCTTCTGAATGTACGTGATGCTAACTAAGCAGAAGGTATAATAAAATGTTTTCCTTATCTATCCCTTCAAGCTACTTACCCCAGCAAAATACTTGTTTCTGAAGATAAATGAATGGAGAGGCCAAAGAGCACGTACTGTGGCCAGCTATCCAGGCCAGAAGGACCCTGGCTATTATGGGAGTTTTCATTTGGGGCCCTGCTAAGCAGAAAAGGTAGATATCCATTACAGAGGAAGTTAATGAGGATGGAGCAGTGTCAACAAGACCACATGGGACAGAGCTGGGAACATAATTATGCTTTGGATACACAGATCCAGGCCTCTTCTCTGCAGTGGCTTTGCCTGCAGCATAAAAGGAATTGCAATTGCTGGTGCTAGCAAGCTATCAAGCAACAACTGCTAACAATATTTAGCACATTACTCCCAGGCTTACCAACAGGGACACAGACATGGTGAAGACCTTGTAAATGGAAGGTGATATTAAATTAGAATCCCTCACTCTCAGGCCACTGATCTAGCTGTTATGTCAAATTCCTTTTGACATGATGAAATTAGAGACATTCAAATACACAACAATACAAAAGTGTTTTTTTTTTTTGGGGGGGTGGGGAGGAGAAGAAAAAAATATTAAGTTCTCCATACAAGGCTGTCTTTGTGTCTGCGAACATAATACTGCAACTAAAAAAATACAATAATGCCTGAATTAAGATTTCGAAGACTATCTCAATCAAAGACTCTGAAGTTTATATATTCTGATGTAATTTTAAATTTATCTTTTTTTTTTTTCATTATTGACATTTTGTCAGCTTCTGAGTGGCAAAATTGATAACTAAACATCAGGGAAAGTGTGAGCTGTCACTTAACATTTTCCTGTTTTACTTTTACATGGAATTGTGAGAGATTGGAAACCCAAATGCATCCTATTATAGTAAATTATAAAATGTAATTAGCAAAAGAGTAACTGAATTCAATATGATTGATCACTGACTTGATGTATTTATTCTGATTTAAATCTAGCCAAGATAAAATCTCTGCAAAACAGACAGTTTTTCAGTGTTTTACAGATCTTTAAGACACTTATAAATTATATAGGTAAATAAGATAGCAATTTAAAGTTCTTGAAGGTTTATTTTGCTTGGCAATGTTATGCTTAAAAGAATTTTACAACTATATTAAACAATATCATATTAAATTCTTGTATGAATAAGTATTAAAATGTCCTGCTCTCATTCTCATGCGGTATAAAGAGTACACATGGCTGTTCATTGTTAGTGTTCTCATAGTATATCCAAGTTGATGACTTCCTCTAAAATACAAAGACTGAAAAATATAAAAGGGATTTAAAGAGACAATGCTTGGCAAATGGAAAAGAAACTGTGGTTACTTACTCTTTTCCTCACAGGGAACATTTTCAGAATGATGAATAGGAGTTGTAGAACATGATAGAACAGCTTACACAGCAATATGAATTATGATGCCTTTCAAAAGTAGTCACAAAAACAAACAAACAAAAAATATATATAAAAAAAACACAGGATGTATTAATTCTTTGTTGTCTTTTAAGAATTTTAAATTGCTATATGAGTTCTAGATCTCAGAAACAAAGTATATCAGGGACAAAGAGCAGATAGGTTTCACTGGATGTGGTCACCACAAGTGAACAGAGCTCACTACTTAGGAGTTTTAACTATGATGATTAAACATGGGAGTCAAAAAAAGAAAAAGACGTGAATCTCTGTTAAATCATTAATTTGTGTGTTCTAAATGACTGGGAGCACTCTAAAAATGTCAAGAAAACTGCCAAAAAACTTCATAAACAGAGCAGAGAAAGTCATAGTGCAGAAACATGTAAGGTTTTATATAATCCACAATACTCTAAATATTCTCTGCATATTTTATGGAATTGAAAACAGACATACAAGCACACATACAAGTGCTATGTGTTATGTGTTGCCATGAGGAGTATGAATATGCAATCTGCTACAGAAGCTCCCTAGCATCCTTACTCATTAACATTGCAGCCAAGGAGCAGTCCTGTTATCTTCGGACTGTTATCCATGATATTTGGGAGGATATGAAATGGTATTTTTTCTCCAAATGGTGTATGTACATTGCTTCTCTCTTTCATCTGTACAAGAAGAATATAAAAAGAGACCATCATTGCAAAAATTATTTTTATTCAAGGCTTGGTGGTAAAATTGCGTTTTTCTAACACATAGAATTACAACAGAGTAACTCCAAAATTAAATCAGAATTAAATTAGTTGAAGAAGGGTAGCAAAAAGGAAATGGAAATGATCACAATTACATTTAATGGAGTTTGGGCTCTTCTTCTTCTTCTTCTCTTTATTGTTTTTTAAACAGTCACATAACTGTTTATTTAAAATTAATTTGGGTTTCCTTCTCACTTAAATTGTTAGCACAACAATCTCAGTGGCAACAGTTACTTTAAAAAAGCATCACAAGAAATTAACGTTTTAATCCTTGTAACTAGAAAATGAGAGATTTCCCTGTTGAATGTTGAAAGACAAATTTTTTTTCTACAGCTGTCTTGACAATCTTAGGTAGCTTTAGCCAATAGGATGTCTTTTAGGCTTGTGAAAATTGGTATCTTTTCTGTGCAGTATTATAAGCAACAGAAGTGCAGAAGTGCCTGCAGTTCTCCTTTGGTCAATGGAGATAGCAACTTGTGTCAATAAAACCCAGCTTTTACCATTATTGTTATTATTATTATTTTTAATCACATATAGCTGTTTTAGCACTTTTTTTTTTTTTTTTTTTTTTTTTTAAGCAGAGAGGATCTTCCCAAGCTATTAGCTGCCCTACTCACTGCTCAATGTCCATGGCATTTGGGGCAGAGCTACAGCCCTGGTATAAGGCAGCTGGTAGCAGTGTTGCTGAAAGAGGCATACTGCAGTTACAGATTGTGCTCACAACACCCTACCCAGCTTCCTGCAGAAAATTGGAGGGAGGGGGTGAAGGTAGAGAGGGATGTGTGCCAGCATGGTGCTGAATAAAACTCCTGTCTTTGCCAGCAAATTGGAAGGCAGTGCTAGGTTCAGTTACTGTCCCGTTCATCTTCCAGTGACTGATCTCTCACTCTGTCCTTCTCCACGAGATGCAGATAGCTGCCAGGGAAGATTAAGGGCATTGCTAGTGCTCTTTTTTATGTATCTCTGTGATATATACTGGCTGGGCCAAAATTTACCCTTAGCAGTAATTCCCAGTGGTAGATGAGCCAGAATGATTTATGTTACTTTATATCCCTTGATGTACCCCTGGAAAATAAAAAGATGTTTCCAGACAAATTAATATGACAACCAGACTTACATAACGAAAAAGTGGTAAGTGTATTGGTTTTCCCCTAACATCAAATTTAACATATAAATTGAATTGGTTTCAAATGCCAGATCATTAGATAGCTAGCGTACAAAGCTATTTTCGTAAAAGACTGACCCATGAGAAATATAAATAGCGTTTGAAAATGTCACATGGAGATAAACTGTGCTGATTGCTCAGCTTTTCATGTGTGTGTTTTCAGGATTGTGCAGATGTTATAAAATTAGACTCATTTTCTGGTGCCTTACATGTAATATTATTCTACTCAGCTCTTTAACTCAGCTATTTTTTTTAAGTCTTATGAAAAGATATCTTCCCATTTAATGATTACAGGAAAATAGAACCTAGACTCAATGACTGCCATGGTTTAAGATCAATTTGAACTTCAGTGTGGAGATTGAATGATCTCAGATACCCAAACACTTTAATCACAGCTATATGTAATTTTTATGAGCCACACAACTCCTTTGTCCCATGCTCTGAGAGATAGCACCATCATTGTAGATCAGCACAGATATCTCCACTGTGTTGTGCACAGCCCAGGATGGGGCCATGGGGGTCTCTGGTGTCTTTTTGGTTCCCTCCCGGGGTCTTCCCACATGTATCCAGGTAGTTCTCCCTACACATACCCCTGTGGTCCCCCCGTATATCTCTGGGGACCCTCCTACATGTACCCCTGAGTTTTCTCCCTGAGTGACCCAAACCCAAACATCAGTTACTGGTTTCACAGACATTATCCAACTGTGCTTGCCCATTTGAATCCCCTCAGCACACCACACGACACCAGCCTGTAGCCGTACCTCTCTGGATGATTGCAGCCAACATATATCACTGTTGTAGTAACTGGGTTTCACTTCAGTGTGGTGGGTCCAACTGGGGCTCACATTCTAGCACAGCTGTCACATATGGATAGGTTGCAAATGTCTTAACATATATGTCATTATTAGGAGAGGCTAACACAGGGTGGTACTGCGAGTTATCTGAAATGGGAGCAAGAGCCCCCTCAGGTTTGAGGTCAGATCTTGAGCTATTCTCTCTTCATGAGCAGAGCTAGATAGTCTTTCTACATCCAAACAACCCAGATGAATAACTGCCTGATTTTGGCAATGCATCATTAATGAAACAAAACAGCAACAAAATAATTCTTATTATACCAAGTCTTTAAAACCACACCCAATAGATAACAGATAATAGATACCATTTCCTGAAAATGAAACAAATGTCTCAGAAAAAAAAGAGAAATTCAAAAGCAAGAATTTACCCTGAAATATAAGCTATAAGAAGGGGTTTGTTGCATACATGAAGCATTTGGAAAACTCTGAAATTCATAATCACATTTTCAGATATATCATAAAAATTGGAAACAGAAATAATTCAAAGATGTGAATAACTGGTAAGTTGTCATAAACATACAATTTTACTTTTCTGTACATTTTTTTCCTGTGGTCTTAATTAATTATTATTTTTATTAATAATTTTTAAATATAGCTTTTCCAAAACGATAGCAGATTTTGAAGTGGAGGAATGCTGCTTAAGTCTGAGCAAAAAAATGAGAAAAATGTGAGAGTTTTAATGTATATGTGGCAAAATCACAAAGAATTACAAAGTGAGGAAATACAGAAAACTAAACTTTGCTTTGATTTTTTTTTAATATCCAAAAGTAACATATTTATTTCATTTCTACACTATGACATTTATTGGAATTTATGATGTACTTCTTATATGGTATGATATCTTAGTAGTCTGACATGTTAATAATAATCTTATTCATCATAACTCATACTACTAAATCAGAAAAAACATTCTACATTCTGATATTTTGATAATTAGCTGTGATAAGGTAAGGATTCAAAATACATAGGTTTCCTGAAGAAACCTATATAATATATATATATTTAATATAATGGAAAACATAAAGAAATGTTCACTCCTCCTTTGGGTAATATCATTCCTCTTGTCCAGTCTATAGACAATTTTTTTCTAAACAGTGCTTATTTTATATTACAAGGTAATTTGTTTCAAGAAAATAAATAGTGTTTTATAAGAATTTCATACATTCTTTTAAACAATATAATCTATAAAACATCTTTGTTGTAGTCTAATTTCCTTTACTAGAATCATCCATCTCTACCTAAAATGCAAAGTATATCTGATAGAGGAATTGAGTTCTATACTCCTAAATGTAAATTAGTACTAACAGATTTAACAAGATGCACATTGATCTTCACTAATATTAATATAAATTCAGAAATGAAAGAACTTGCCCAAAAGTAAATTTCTGTCAAGATGGCAGTAAGGTTAAGAATGTAGTTCATGTGACCTAATTGTAGATATTTAATAGATAATTTATTATCTTAGGTTAATTATCATGATCTATTCTAGACAAAAATAAGTTGATTTAGACTTTGTACTTAGTTGTCTTTCTTACAATGCAATAAAACACCACTGCCTTTCTCTTTCCATTGACTCCTGGGGGAGCATATTAAGCTAGATCTTTCAGGTGCTTAAATTAATAAATCACATCCTAAGAAAACATGGGAGCCCCAGGCCTTGTATTGTTAAAAATAAAAACACTATCTGTGTTGTAAAAAATAATTATTCACAGGCATAGAAATAAAATAAGTAAATACTTAGGTTATTAAACAGCCTGTAATACCCATGTCCACAATAAACACTGCCATCTTTCATCCTCTAGTCACAATTTTTCAATAAAAATGGACTTTATTCCATATTATGTTTTGTTCTTTTGGTAATAGCATTAATTTTTCCACCTTATTTAGCAGTCATATTTAGTAAGCACTGATTTTAAGAGTAGAATTAATTCACACAAATATTATTAATGAAAACAATGTCATGCAGTAATAAAACAGTTACAAGTAAAGCTAAAAAATATAAAAGTAAAATGAAACAGTTTGGACATCATAGCTTTGGTCAAGGCTCTGATATGCTTTGTCAAAGTGACAGCAGATACCTGTGGGGAAGCACCGGATGTTTTTTTACTCAGCAGAAACTGTGAATAAGTTTGATTTAACTGAGGCAGAGAGGCTGCAAATTGATTTCTTGATTCATTTAGGACACAGTCAGAGGTAGCATATAGAAAACCCTAGAGAGAAGAGGACAGCATTACTGTTTCCTTCCTTAATAGGTGTAAAAGGTTGGAACTCTGTCAAGTGGTGGCAAGTTCATCTCTATAAAAGACAATGTAAGGTGTTTGCCTGTCAGACACATTGATTTCTTGATGCAAGGGAGAACTACTGGTGACAATCTCAACAGCTTCTGATGGCTTGCTGCCTCCTGCAGCTGGACAAAGGAGATAAGTGGGGGATGCTGAGCCAACCCAGCCCTGCTGCCATTCACACCACCAAGCTCAGGCATGCAGGCTGCTGCTACATTGATAGCAAATTGCAACAGGTTTATTCATCACAGTCTGCTCTGTCTTCCCCCTTCATGAAGTTAACAGTTAAATATTGATTAAAAATTAGTTCATAATTATTTAAAAATCAATTCAAAAAATCAAATGTAAAGTTGTATGTCCTCCCATCCCTATCTCAAGAGAGGAAAATTAATTTAAAGAAAACAAAAAAGCTTCTTCAAGTTTTGAAAAACTAAGAAGCTACACTGTTTAGTTCTATATGCAGAAAATCCCCAACATTTTTATTTTCAAATTAATTAATAAAAATAATAATTATAAAAATAATATAATAAAATTATTAATATACTAATTATTAGTAATAAAACAACGTATTAATAATTAATAATAATTACATATAATAAAAACAATAATTATTAAAAAACAAAAGTCAGTAAAGGATTCAGCACCGAAGTCATGATGTCTTAAGAGGGCTTTAGAGAGCATACCACAACAGTAGCTGCTTTGGATTTTCAGGACTTTACTATTAGGCAGCTAGCTATTTATATATATCTGTATATATCTTTAGTGAGGTGGGGATTGGTCTATTCTCCCACATGCCCAGTGATAGGATGAGGGGGAATAGGCTAAAGTTGCGCCAAGCGAGGTTTAGGTTGGATAATAGGAAGAACTTCTTTACCAAACGGTTTGCTAGGCATTGGAATGGGCTGCCCAGGGAAGTGGTTGAGTCACCATCCCTGGAGGTCTTTAAGAGACATTTAGATGTGATATGGTTTAGTGGAGGACTTGTTAGTGTTAGGTCAGAGGTTGGACTGGGTGATCTTGGAGGTCTCTTCCAACCTAGATAATTCTGTGATTCTGTATTTTTTTCATAAAGATCTGTGCATATACTGCTATTTATCATTTATTTAAATAAACTGTATTTAATACAGTTTATAAACTATATATATATAAAGGTTACATAATTTGAGGCCATTGTTCATTAACACCACATGTAAACTCCTTAATTTGCAAACGTAACTTGGGGTGGTTTTTATCAGAAGGCATTATCTTGAAATGCAATTTTTCCTTCTGTTCTTTTCCTCCCTCAGCTTTATAGTCAGAAACCAAACCTTGTTCCATTGGCTATTCTCTGAGTGATCTAAAGAAGGACGAGCATGTGGGTTTAGGTGTAGTGAGGTTAGAAGTAGTTCATAAGAACTACTTATATTGTATTAAGGTGCTCAATAAACTGAACACTATACATGAAAAAGTCCTGTGACCTGAAAAGATTAAGCTTAGCCTTGAAAAGAAACAATAACATCTTTACTAAAGAGCTAAAGCTATAAACATGTCAAAAGCATCCCAGTCACTCTCCTACCTTATCAGGCACTTCCTCCCTTCAGACTTTCTCCTGTATTGTATTGGATTGTTCCTTTTCATTCCCCTCGACTTTTTGATTGACTAACTATCTAACATAAAACTATTTTTGAGAGAGCATGGGGCAGTCAAAGCCCATTTTTCACTATTAAGGAACTGACACCTATTTATTAAATATATATATAATCCATTAACAGTGGACTTTATAGACATACATAATTTATAACCATTACTGTCTGCAGGATATGAGTTCTGGCTTATATAAACTAATGAATTAAGTCTTTGTCCACTCAGTTACTATGGCAATGTTATGGACTTCCCAGCTTCAGCTGGCTTGTAATGAATTAAACAGTTAGCAACTCTGACAGAATCCTGAAATACAGGAAATTATGTGGATGAAACCAGTTTTAAAGGAGGGAGGTATCCATACAAACATATTTTAGTAAGAACTTAATTTGGGGCAATTTTAAATTATCTGATATAGTGAATTATGGCATCTTTCAGGGCTCATGCATATGCATGTGTTTGTATGCATTGAAGTTATTTACTCAGCTGCGTAGAAATGAGAGAATGCTCTCAAGCCTGAGAAAAGCTAAATGAGGACAGGAAATATCTAGAAAGAAGGCGTGCTGGTCTCCAGGTCTAAGGCCAAGAGATGTCTTGAAAAATATTTGTTCAGTTCAATGGACTTTCAGTGCTTCTTTGCTACCAATTGCCATGAGCCACCATGAGGGGATGAACCTTGAAAGAAGTCTTATGTGTCGTTTTCACAAAACAAACAAACAAAAAATGCCAAAAAAACCCCACATACACAAAAAAAACCTCCTCCAGACTGTCTCCATGAAGCAGAAATCATTCTAATCAGCACAGGGAACACTGATGGATATTTAACTGCTTCTTACAACTCGGCCTCAGCATGTTAACCTCATGTAGGGCATCACAAAAAGTCCACACAGATCATTATGTGCTAAATAGAAATGCACAGAAAGTAAAAAGGAATTTGTAATTAATAAGAAAGACTCAAGGTACTTTAATTTGATTCCAAGTAAGGACTGAACTATGTTGAATGATCATGGAAGTATAAATGGTAATTTCGCCCCCCCCATTTGACAGGAAAAGCTATATTACATGTACTAAGTAGCTAGCAAGAGGATTGGACAAACTGGGGCTTTATTTTCTGGAAAAGTATACACTCCTTTCACAAAAGTAATCAACAAAATTAAATCTTTGAGATATCACATGAAGAAGAGACATCTTGGCTATTCATGTCAAGGACTAGGTCGAGGATACTACGCAACTGAAAAGACTGGAACTAAAAATTATTTATTTATTTATTTATTTATTTATTTATTTATTCTAGACTGAAATTATTCTCTGATGTTCTGTTAGGATACAGGAATATCATAGGAATTTAAAGTAACTCATATCCACACAGTATCCTTTAAAGACTTTTTAGAGTGTGAAATATCAATAGCTAGAAAAGGCATTGTATTATTAGGAATTGTGTATTTGTGATTTTGAATTTCATAAAATGTGATTCCATTAAAAAACTGTTTAATCTCTGCACGATTTACAAATCTGATGGGGTATATTGGGTTATACCTGGAATATTTTATTCCAAAACTTGAAACTGAACAGCAAAGAAAATAAAACCTGGTTGAAGATCTTTGATATGAAACTTACCATGCAACAACATTTTTGCTGGCCTAGAAGACCTAATGGTTGGTTCCTGTCCCCCTCTCAATATCTCATTGCCTGAAAAGTGCTTACAAAGTTGAATGAAATCAAATAAGAACCACATTGAATTAATATAACTATGGCATAAGAAACAGATAAGAAAAGGATACTAGCCTTTAACATAACTGATAATTTGTGTGAAGAAAGAGGATGAAATGTGTTCCTGGTTGATGAGCAGAACAGTGAATCTATATATTTAAAGAAAAAAAATGAATAAAGCAGGGAGACCTAAATATGGAGACAAGCCTCTGCTCACTAGGAGCTAAATAGAACCGAAATTGTCATTACTACTGTCATTGCAGGAGGTAATGGAAGATTCATCAACTGAAATTTAGACTAAGAGAATAAAATCTAAGAAACAATATTATCCTTTTAGAAGTTTGTCAATTAAGTCTTTTCCATCCATCTCAACTTATCATGATTCTGAAAACTATACATATTCTTCAGTTTGTTTCCTCTATCTGAAAGCAGGCAAATTCTGTTTTTCTTGTCTCATATTACTGCAAGTTTTCTGAGGGATGGTGCATTCTTTCAGAATTCTTTCATCATTTTTCCAAATGACATCCATTGTGGTGGTGCATAGGGTGGGAACACTGTGTGCTGACCGGGGTTTTTTGTTTTGTTTTGTTTGTTTTGTTTTAGTTCTATTTTTATGTTAAGTATTAGAGGAAATATTCTAGCTTATAATGGAAAGTCTTGTTAAAAGTAATCCTTCACTTCTTTATTTACCTCATTGTCAGTGTTTTATTAATAATCAGAACACAAAGTTAGATATTGAAAATAAAATATATTATTTTTTTTCCTTTTTTTTTATGTGAAAGCATGCATTATTTAACTCTTTGTAGGGATTTAGGATTTTTTAAGTTTTTAGGATTATTTATTTCATTTAAAATGTATCCAGGAATGTCTCCTTAAATATAAGAGTTTGAATCTGATTTAATTCTACTTTCCTATTGGCATAACCTGGACGATTTCATTTAAGGGTGCTTCTGATTTAGCTCATTTTATGTGGAGAATTGACTCAGAAGCCAAAACCACAAGTTTAGCAATACATCAGGACACGTCAAAAAGCATCAGCTTAACTGAAATGTTTAAAATTATTTTTATCCTTGGGTGTTTCATGTTTAGGGGAGTTAAATCTCCTCAGAAACCATGGGAAAGGTGAATTCATTTAATTATTAATGTCTGTAAGAAATTATGAATGAAAGCAAAAAGGAACATGAATCCTGAAAAGAGTTTTGGAGCATTTCATGAAGTGTTTTCCTGAAGATCATCTGGCAAACAGATTCAAGTGTGAATCACAGAATGTGGTCCTTTACATCATTATGCTGACAAGTGGTTCTTCAGTACTGAGTGGTATCCTGTGGAGCTGAAAATGTTCCAGTAGGATTTGCCCAGTGAATCAAACATGTTGTAATTGGATTTGCTACTTCTTTACAATAAAAAGCAAATTCCAGAAGGCAAGTAATTTTTGTTTTTACTGTGTATGTGTGTTGGTCTTTTTAATTAGCAAAATATTTATGAAAAAAGACATGGTTTTAGTCATAAGTTTCAATATTTCAAATTGTATCACAGTATCACAGTATCACAGATTTCTAGGTTGGAAGAGACCTCAAGATCATCGAGTCCAACCTCCGACCTAACACTAAGTACTCCACTAAACCATATCGCTAAGCTCTACATCTAAACGTCTTTTAAAGACCTCCAGGGATGGTGACTCCACCACCTCCCTGGGCAGCCCATTCCAATGCTTAATAACCCTTTCGGTAAAGAAGTACTTCCTAACATCCAACCTAAAACTCCCCTGTCGCAACTTTCGCCCATTCCCCCTCGTCCTGTCACCAGGCACGTGGGAGAATAGACCAACCCCCACCTCGCTACAGCCTCCTTTCAGGTAACTGTAGAGAGCGATGAGGTCGCCCCTGAGCCTCCTCTTCTCCAGGCTGAACAAGCCCAGCTCCCTCAGCCGCTCCTCGTAAGACTTGTTCTCCAGACCCCTCACAAGCTTGGTCGCCCTTCTCTGGACTCGCTCGAGCACGTCCATGTCCTTCCTGTAGCGAGGGGCCCAAAACTGAACACAGTACTCGAGGTGCGGCCTCACCAGAGCCGAGTACAGGGGCACAATCACTTCCCTAGACCTGCTGGCCACACTGCTTCTTATGCAGGCCAGGATGCTGTTGGCCTTCTTGGCCACCTGGGCACACTGCTGGCTCATATTCAGCCGACTATCAACCAATACTCCCAGGTCCCTCTCGGCCAGGCAGCTTTCCAGCCACTCATCTCCCAGCCTGTAGCTCTGCTTGGGGTTGTTGCACCCCAGGTCTTTTGTCTTGCGCCCCAGGTTTTTTTGTCTTAAAAATAAATAATTGTCATAGTTAAAGAAAGCTAAAATTAAATATATATATCTTTATTTTAATGTGTATAGAGCAGTATACCACCACAGATCTAACAATCTCTTAGCATCTCAGCATCTGTTTACTAAATTGAATTTTTTATTTATTTTATTATTACTATTATTTTTTGTCTAAATATAATTGCTAAAGCTGTTGAAGGACTGCAGAAAATGAACATATTTACTTCTAATGTCAAGTTCTCAGATAGAACATTTCAACTTTTCTTTAGCTCAGAAACGTCTGGACTGAAGTATGGCAGAATAGTTTGTGAAAAAGAACATAATATAATCCTTAATTTACCAGTGTTTGGATAAAAACATGTAGATATGCCTACTTCATTTTCTCACGGAGAAGAAAAGAAAAATAAAGTAGGAGTATCTGTATCTCTTGTCTATGAAACTGTACAACAACTTCTATTCTTCAGTTAATAACATGTGGAGTCTTCCACTAGAAGAGGAGATGCCACACCGACTTGGGAAAAATTTTTAAGGATAAACCAGTTTTGGAGAATCTGCTGGAGCTCCTGTGTGTGTGTGTGTGTGTCAGTGCAATATTATCCATTACACCTTTGGGGAATTTGAGTAGATTCCAAAAGTCTCCTTTAAGTTTTGTTTATTTCTTTTTGATGTCCCTGATTTAATTTTAATATTCTTCTAGTTCCAGCTGAAAGCCAGTAACGTAAGAATTTATATGGGCTCCACCCATATCTTAACCAGCACTTCCAAAGGTCACTGCCACAGAATGAAAGCTATCTGTCCAAGTCCTGCCTACAAGAAGTTTATCTGTCCCCACAGAGCTATGCTCTGTTGATAGAAATAGTGTAGGTGATGCTTTCTTTGCCCCAGAGACTTTTTGGATGGGATGTGTTGCCTTTAGCAGGCTGTTTCTAAAGGGGCTCCAAGGAATTGCAGTTGGAAGACTTAGGCTTCCTTCTCCTACGGGCATGACTGAAGTGTCTGAAGCTTCACTTTCAGCTCTGCATCATATGATTGACAGAAGAGAGTGAAATAATGATTTCATGTTTTTCAAATTATGAGAATCTTTGTCCACAGCAGAGGTAGCAGTCACCTAAGGGAAGACAAATATAGACCCAGAAATAATGAGCTGGTTTCAGCTGCATGTATGTCTGGGAAACTGCAGATCAATAACCAATTGCTCAGCTCTAAAAACACTGGTGGACCAGGCCTGAAAAGACTGGCTATCTCCTCTTCTATATTCATAGCCACTAGCAAATAAGTATTTTGCAGCTAGCTATATAAGACAAAATTCATAAAGAATATGAACACCAATAGTCACTGGCTTTAATTCTGGCTCCCTGTTGGTCTACTCATGTCTTTTGGTGATTAAAATAGTTCCACTGAAGGAATGAGAACAAACAAGATATACCGTGGTTTAAGGTTGTAAAGCAGGTAATATGTCTCTCCGTACTGTCTATATTAACTTTAGCTGAACAGGGAATGAATCTCCCATTTGTTTTCTTCAGCCATAGTAGGAAATCTCATCATTCAGCTTTGACCTTTCCCCTCATTTAAAACAAATGTCCTACCTTTCCCTACATTCCTACATACTTTTGATACTAGTGATAGGATTTGAAAAATAAATATCACAATTTGAAATTTTAAAAGATGTTTCATTTCTCTAGTACGTACAGACTTCTGCCAACTGCTTGTTGGGCATTGAAAGCTCAGTTTTTTGTCATCTGAAATGTCAATAGGGTTTTTTCTGTATTGCCACAGATACTCTAGTAAAGTGATGGGGTGTTAATATACTGCCTAAAAAGATAATCAGCACACCATTATAAAGCAATAGCAATGACTGTATTTCTAGTCAGTCAGCTCTACATTGATTAAAATCCACAGACTTAAAGGCACTAATAAACTAACAAATTAATTTCTCTAAAGCTATTTTGTTCATGTATAACTGACAGATAATTACTCTGGCAATTCTATGTAATAGTTTGAAGTCCTTCCCTAATGGTATCATTTCATATTTACAAAATGAAGAAAATAATGTCCCAATTAGAATAAAATGAAATTTATGTCACATTCATAACATATAAGTAATTGCTCTCCAAGTAAGTGAAGTGCTGGGTGACTAGTGAAGACACACGTAGCTGTTAATGTGTTAATATGCAATACCAGTCAATATGATTTGGTCAAATGTCACATCAAGATGTGCGTTAAAGGAGACACTTCTCAAGGTTAAGTAATAGCTTTTAAAATAACTAGTCATGCACAGACTAGCAAGGCTGTTGTTGATATAGCTCTAATTAATTGACTGAAGATATTACATTTTAGATGTTAGCTCTTCTCGCCAGAGTATAATTAAATTTGGCATACTTGTTAGATGTAGCAGTCCAAATTATCAAAAACACAATGTGTGAAAGACATAAAGTCAAAAAAGACTCAACTAAAATATTTAGATTCAGTACAAATAAAGCTAAAACAATATTAAGCGCTAAACTAATTTAAAAAAAAAAAAAGAAAAAAGAAAGAAAAAATCATGCAAAAACAAAACAACAACAACAACAAAAAAACATAAGCTCAGAGGTATTATTGAAAAGGTGACCTGAGCAGGACTGGTATCCACTCACATAAATAAATAAAAAATGCACGATGTATAGGTGGCATATGAAAACAGCGATATTCAGTAAAATACAAAGTTTAAATAACAACATTTTTTTTTATTTGTTTACGTCCCACTATTGTTTTTTACCAACTCAGCAAAATGTTACTGTTATAGTAGTGACTTACCCTGTGCTAATCTGCAATCAAGAATCCTACATAGCTGGAGCTAAATATACCATATTTATTCTTAAAAGTTTAATATGCCTTTTTCTGGTCTCATCACATAAAATTCTTAAAACATGTGAAGAATGGAAAACTTACATACAATATATCTTGACAGCGATTGGAAATAATTAAATCATGGATAAAAAAACAGTGAAAATGGTAAAGAGTTTCTACCATAACAAATCTGTATAAAATATTGTTTTCTACGTGAAATTCACAAAGTGTAAGAAGCAGCAAGTATAAGATTGTCTACCATTTTGCACACAATGAAAGATTGTATCAATTGCTCTACTGATATTACAAAAATAAGCAAATAAATAAATAAATTATGTTTAAGTTTCAAAACAAAACATTTGCTAAGTTTAAGTATCAAGACAAAAAAAAAGAAAACATATACATTAAATAAAGTAGTGTGTGTATGTATGTGTGTTGGGGGGGGGGGGCTGCTAATTGCTTGAGGGTTATACGAGTATTATAGCTTAAGTGTCTACCACATTGGGTGGAGCCTAAAGAGTCCAATGAAAAAGAGTTACTGTCAAAACAACACTGATGCACGAAAGAAAACTCACATCATGTGAGGCCTTTGCTTGAGACAAGAATCGTGTTTCAGAAACTGGCTAATAATTAATTTGATTATCTCACGTGAATTGTTCTATTTTTCTGTTGTTGTTTATTTGATATTATAAAAACAAGCAAAGACAACACAAAAATTCAGAAAAGGAGTTACCTTTGAAATGACCATTCATTTTCAAGATTTTATTTAGTTTCATTCTTTCGTTATTGTTTCTGCACAAAACTTTAAGGACAGAAAGAACTGTTTTCCTCAGGAGTCACTGTTTCAAATTCCCGCAGTAAAACAGGATCAAGTACACATACATGTATTAGATGATTCTAATAATATCTAGTTAACATCTACCTTGTTACTATGTTTTGGTATGTTTTTATTCCCTAATTGTAAGACTTTTCTTATAGAAAGTTGTTGTTATTATTGTTGTTATTATTATTGATAATGGTTTGTTAAAAAATTAAGCTGTTTTGTCCTTATTCTTCAGCTAACAGTAATTATCCTCATTATCTCTCATTCTATATATATTAATATTTTAGAAGGCTGTTATTTCACTCTTATTTTTTCCATCAGCACACAAATTACTTCATGATATCCCAGAGGGTGGATATTTAGAACCTTTTCCTCTTCCTATTATTGTTCTTGAAATGTTAGGCAGTAAAAGGTATTATTTTGTAATGCAATGACCTGGTCATAATTCATAATAAATTACTGTTATTATGACTTTGGGAATACAAAACCAAGTCAGACTACCGGGACATCTAAAGCTAATATCGAGTTTCAAATGGTGTCAGGATTTCATCTGGGGACAATACTAGAACAAACCAAAGTACTCCACCACTTTGTACCAAGAGGTAAATCTGTCCCTAGTGTAGAGGAAAATCATGGGTTTCACTGGATATAGAACTGTAGCCTACTTATCACAACCACAATTGATATTGTCATTGCTCTGTTCTCAATATCAGTCTTTATTAAACCAGTCTAATCCAACACAAGTGAGAGAGAGTGAAGATGTACTACTTCCTGAAGAATAGGACAGGAGCAGAAATATGGTCCCGATTTCTCGTACTCCCTTGGGAAATTATTAGTGAGAGCTCATTTGTTCATCTATGAAAATACATTTGTCTTCTTTTTAATGAGGGATTATTCTATTAAGAATTTGTCTATTTTTTTCATATTATTATATTACCTAAAAGCTCTGTTCTTTTACTAATCCTCCATTCTGCTACATATTATAGCTATAACACAGACTACAAGGTCATTTCATTTACAATAACCTTACAATTAGGGGAATACAAGAAACAACTGAGAGGGGAAGACAGATGAGTACCAGACAACACTAGTCACTGTGATAGGCAGCAGTCTCAGCACAGAACTGCCTTAAAAACTGTGAACTCTTTTTTTCCTTTAAGTAGGTAATACTGTTTGTTGTTGTTATTGCTGTTGTTTTAAAGAAAGATAAGAAATCAGAAATTAGTTTCTGGTTATTTTGTAAGAGTTACTTCTGAGAGTGAGTTGAACTTTGGAGAATAGAAAGAAGGCAATTGTTTGCAGCTATTGGGTTTATAAAGAATGGCAACTTATGCTGGCCAAAAGCTGGAGACAGTGTCTAAATGCCAGATGAGTAGGAAGATGCTCAAGTAAATGTGCTCTGAAATGTCTTGAAAGTAATGGCAAATTGAATATGTTTGATGTAGCAGAGAAGGGAAAAACAGAAAGACATACAACTCTGAATTTCCTTACATAGCTTTATGGTTTTTTGTTTGTTTTTTAATAATTTGCTCAGCATCTGTATTTTCAATTAAAAGTCACACTATACACATAACAAATAGTGTGCAACATCTCAAAATTTGAAAATATTTATTTTTCTACAATATGTCAGAGATGCTGAGTAGAGGGGAAAGATCGCCTCTCTTGACCTGCTGAGATACTTTGCCTAATGTAGCCTAGAAAATCATTAGCCTTCTTAGTGGCCAGGGCACATTGATGACTCGTTTTCAACTCGGTGTCCATCAGGACATCTTACAGACTTAGGATAATTAGTAATTTTCCACAGCAAACTGAAACAAGAGAGTACACAAGTCACACCCCCTCCATTCAAATCTCATCTTGCACTGTTATAGCATTTGAAGTTGAATAACAAAATGTATACAGAACTGGAACCAACATTCTAACTTCTACAATTCTATATGTCTTACTGTTAAAACTCCTTTATCTTTTTCTCAGTAATCATATAGACACAGATTACATTTTAACAGAATTAAGTTTAACATCATATCAAATCTGGAAGGAAAGGAATAAATGTCTACATGATATCTCTGTTATTTTAAGCAATTACAATATTTTCCTTTGCAAAAGACAGGTGTTGATAGCTCTATTATTAAACCGTGATTTTAAAGGACATATAAATTTGTATTTTATCCTGAATAGATAAACGGTTTATGGATTTTTCAGGCCTAAATTAAAAGCAGCCATATATATATATATAAATGTATGTGTATATTTCCAGTGTGTTGTACAAACTGACTGCCATGAGATAAATTCATAAACCAAACTTTGTTCTTGCATAGAAAATGCTATTCTTCCTGGCTAAAGACTTGAAGAAAATTTCTAGATCCACTGCCAAGTAAGGTTTTCAGAAGTAAATGTGTGGCAAGGGTTTTCAGAATTCTCCTCTTTGCCTCTTAGAAGATGGTGATTATCAACTGACAATTGCACTTTATTTAAAATTCAGTTTTATTTATTGTGCCAAAAATCACAGGAAAGAACATAATAGCATATAGTTTGTGCAAAGACATGCTTTTCTACATGGTACCCTAGTTCCTTTGGCATTTTTGTCGGTGTTTTGCTGACTTCGGAAAGAGGAAAGAAGAGGTTAAAAAAAAAAAAAAAAAACAGCTCTGGCACCGCTCTGTTTCAGTTGTCAGTCATCATGGCCACTGAGGGTAGTCGTGCACCCTTCAGGCAGTTCTGTAACTGCTGCTCAAAATGAGCCCTGTCTAAGTAGAAACATACAATTATCCCAATCAAATTATTCCTAGGCTACACAATGCAATTACCCAGCTTAATTTGAAGATGAATTAATTGGAGGATGATTTTCCTTTTTTTGCATAAAAAGTCCCCGTGTAGGATATTCATAAAGGCAAGTTAAACATTTGACTTTCATGCCAGAGTCTCTAAAAGTATCTCAATTTTAATCAGAAACAGACTTTGTTTCAACTCTTTCCTTTTAGGAAGAGGTTTTAACATTGCAAATCAGCTCTTACATTTGCACAGAATATATAAGTAAAAGTAAGAAGACAAAAGAAGACAAAAGTGATGCCTTTGTGAAACTTTGTCTAAGGTATTTATTTTTTTTTCTTCTCCTCTTTGACAGATGAAAATTGATTGAAGAGAGGCTTCAGCATGAATTGTTCCACTTTGCTATGTCTCATGCTGACAGTGGTTCAGCTTTGGCTTTGCTCTCCAACCACACAGAACCACAGTGCCCAAAACACAGATCAGTTTTTCACAACAGTTCGAAGAGTAAAGCGTGCCTGGATATGGGAGCCGCTTTTTGTAACTGAGGAACAGACCTCAAGGATGCCTGTGTATGTTGGACAGGTATGGTAAGTCATGATGCAAGGATAGTGCAAGGTTAGATTTAAAGTGCTGATTATCATCTTACTGCCTTGACTTGGAAGATCAACCATCCTCATTGACCTGGAAATATCAAGAAAGATACAAAGAGTGCTGAGGTAGCTGTAATCAGGCAGCACAACATCTCAACTTTACTGCAACCTGATTTAGGGTCAGAGAACTCCCTGGGCTAAAGGTCATGGCTCCACTGTCAAGGAAACACCACTCGCATCCTGTTACTAAAACTAAATCTGTGCAGAGTAGCTGAAGGTACCAAGCTGAAATTTTTCTGTCTTCTAAATGAAAGTTAAGGACTCATTTATCAACATTTGGCAACTTGCTTGTGCTATTTTTGGCACTTCATCACAGAAGCCATAGTGAGTGCAGTTTACAAACAGTATTTAGCATGATTTTCTATTACACTAAGTAGCAGCTGATTTACCCCTCATTAATTTTTAATGAAGCAGATTAATACTAAATCCTTTTACCACTGAGAAACTACAGGAATCTGCATGGTTCATTAGATTAACGTAGCTTTAGCACAACGAGCAATTATTTTTCACCCTCCTTTAAAAATGTGCTTTAAGATAATTGTAGTAATGAGACTTTATCTACTCCTTATTTTCTCTTTCTACTTACTATTATTATTATTATTTATTATTTTTAGTTATTTTTGTAAGCTAGAAGTAATTGTTATCTTGAGATCTAGTTTTCTTTTCTTTAAGGCACTTTCTAGATGAATGAACCAAAATAAGTTTAACTGCTAATTAACTAGCACTAAAATTTAATTGGGCCCAAAGGGTGAGGTGCTTAAAATTCATTAATTACTTTTTTGCAACCCCTTCAAAGTAACTGCTATGGAAGTGTGATGTCTTACTTCTAAAAGAACAAGTACAGACATAGTCATTTAAAAAAAAAATAATCATTATTACTTTTCCCATATCTGGAAAGCATTGTTTCCCATAAAAAAAATGTCATAAATGCCATACATATTCATGCTGCTGTAGATAACTTTCTTAATCTTGTGTTTCTATTTCTCACAGGTAAACTATGGGTAATTTTAATTGAGGATTATTGTTCATTTAGTGCAGTCTAACCACTGTCTAAATCAGACACATTTACTTGTGGCTTTCTGTGAAGTACAATATGCTCTGTTTTCAATAAGTAAATTGACATTCTATGATCAACTTTATAGTAAATAAGGTCCAGGAGGAAACTCCATCAACAATGACACAGGTAGACAGTCTCTGTTAGTCACTAAGCCTTATCACAAGGCTTCTGCTTATCTGCAGTTAGATTCAGAGCTTAATCTTCAAATTTCATTTAACATAGACTCATGAATTCTTTTCCATTACCATGTTTGAGAAAAAGATGTGTCCATCAGTACTGCAGTGTAAGATAGATGAAGACAATGCATAACTTCTTGTCCCAGTTCCCATTTACAAAGAAAAGGCCACTTACTATATTATCTATTATAAAACAAACAAACAAACAAAATACACAAGCTGAGAACCTTCTGTATACTTTCCCAGCATATGTCATTTATTAGAGACCTCTCATTTATAATCGTTAATGTCATGAAAATATGTTGGACATAATTATACTAAGCAAAATGGTTCATCCTAGGTTATGTCTAAACACCCAGTCCCAGTCAGGCTTCCAGGCTTTCAGTCTCTAGGGGTTTGATACAATCTGTGATCGTATCTCAACCATATCTTAAGGTAAAGATCTAGATATTCATTATCTTTCCCATGTCCTGGTGTTCATGACAAGGAAACTATGATTTATGGTTTCTAAAAAAGAATCTGTGGTGCCCCCTAGCCAGCTGTCATTCTTGGATGATATTTAAACGAATGGGACCAAACCACTCATAAAGGGGTCCTGCCCTCTAGGTTCACCCTATAAAGGTGAACTTGCCCCATGTTTCAAACAAAATTACATATGTTGAAAACTTTTGGCTTTAAGTTGTTTATATTTTAGAGAGTTTAAACACCATAACACTGAAAATTATTTATCTTGTGTTTGAAAGGGAAATTATCACTGCATAATTTAGGACTTGAGTACTTTGGCAGGATTCAATGCAAGAACTCAAAACTGTGTTCCTCATATCTCAGAGCAATGTCCCAACCTCATTTTGAATAAACTATCCAGTTGATGCATACAAAAAATTAAACAATTCAAAATAACCAGTCATTGTTCCAAGGAAAAGCTAAAATGATTTGTTTTTCAACTTCAGCATCTGTCACAAAATATTTTGAGTGAATATAATAGAGAAATGTGACATAGTTAATTCTTTCTCAGTATGTGACCTCATATTCTACACTGATCTGTAGGGTCAATAAGAATGAAACAAAACAGGAGAGTTATTTAAGTAAACACATAAACATATCGCTTACGTTTAAAGCACTCCACTTAGTAGAATAAGCAAGGTGGATACATATTTATTTATTTTTTTAATTGAGTATTTAAATTTTTATCCAGGTCCTTAAATATTTTGTCTAAGCACGAAATAAATAAATAAATAAACGTCAGAGAAATAATATGATGGAAGTTGATGTTCGCAAAAAAACTCAAATGTAGATTACTGGCACATTAAAAGGTTCAGTTACTGCTATCGCAAAAGTGATGTTGCATATCATTAGCATTAACAGAACAATTATGTTGACATGAACAAATGCAGCTGAACCACAGTGGTCTCCAGGGCTCAGCTTCATCAGAAGAATCATCATCGTAAAGCTCATCTTAGCAAAATAACAGAGGATGTAGATCTTCCAGGAAGGAATTACAAAATATGTCAATTTATTTCAGAATAAATAATATAGATTTATACCACAGAACGGCTTTTCATCTCTTTAATATTTCAACAGAATTGGAACACCACTCTCACATTCACACCTGGTATTGCTGAATATAAAAACAATATATGTATATATAAAACTTATAAAGTACACTTATCATTTATAATAATAAAGAATTTAGATAATGTTTTAAGGTCCTTTGCCCTGTTTTCAGCAGAAGCTTGTGGCAGCTGATAAACCAATGATCTAAAGTATGTATTTAACATTAATTCCTTTCACTTCTGTTTTTTTCACTTACAGCTGAAATCAGATTTAGACAAACAGGATGGCAACTTACAATACATTTTGACTGGGGAAGGAGCTGGAAGCATTTTTATCATTGATGAATATAATGGCAAAATTTATGCGATACAAAAGGTGGATCGAGAAGAGAAACCCTTCTATATTCTAAGAGCACAGGCACTTAACAGGAACACTCGTCTTCCTGTTGAACCTGAATCAGAATTTATTATCAAGGTTCGAGATATCAATGATCACGAACCACAGTTCTTGGATGGACCTTATGTGGCTACTGTTCCAGAGATGTCACCTGAAGGTATGACGTGCCATAAACCAAAGTCTTACATGTATCAGAGTCCTTTTACAGATTCTGGATTCATGCTTGTATTGAATATAGAAACCTGTCTTTTCCTTCAGTGGCATAGCTTTGAAATAGGTACTTGTTTAAAAATACAGTATCACACTTCAGAATAGATAGACTACTGTAACCAGCTGGTACTGCAAATGAGATTTTAGGCAGACAGAATTCACTGCTTTTTCAATCAGTATAGCACCCTAGTCTCTAGAAAATTGTTCAATGTATTATTATTATTATAACCTGTCAGCTCTTCAGACTTCTACTACGGTGAAAGAAAAGTAGCATGCACTTAAATTTTAAAGGCCTCTAACCTAAGTTGACTCTTTAAGCGCACAAATAAGCTTGGCTGAACAGCACTCAACAGCCTCCTTCAGTCTCCTCTGATTCCACTTAATAATTAAACAATAGGCTTTTATTATGCCCTATCTAGTATAAATTATACTGTACTGTAACTGGAGAAGAGTCAAATTCACATGACAAGCACTCATGATTTCCCCACAAATATAGGGATAGTTTCCTTCCTGTAAGTAATGGGTTCAGAACAGGAATGAAGCAGGCTGATGTGATGACCATCCTCATATCTTGTATGATGCCTACCTATTTACACAGCCAAGCCCCTTTCCCCATTGGAAAGCTTCTCTTTGTTTGGATTAGATGGTGGGCAATAAAAGTCTTTCAGTTTCATAAGCACAAAAATTGCACAAGAATTTTCCTATCAAAAGTGATGACTTAACCTCTGCACCACTTCTTCCACATATCTATACATAAAAAGAAGACCTGGACTATGTACCTGGAAACTTAGTACGACAAATATGAAGCAAAGTTTGCTTTGTTACTTCAACAATATGGATATAATAATATAGGTACAATAATATAGATATAATAATATAATATAATTAATATAATATAATATTTATAGATTTATATTATTATATATATAATATATAAATATAATAATATATATTGTGTCCACAATAATATAGAACAGTTTATTGTTTAGAATTATCTGGATATTTTTATCTGGGATTACACAGATCTGGGTCTTTGATAATGCCTTTTCTTTTTCCCCATGTGATTCACTATTATTGATAAGACACTAGAGCTCTTATAAAAAATCAATTTTAAATAGCTGATAATATAATATGGCTCAATTTACACTCACCCAAATCTATAACCTTTCACAGAACTATATCAAGAATTCTGAAATCCTTCTATTTTATCTTCCTGTCTTAATGACAAGTTCCTGTCTTAATGATGAGAGGATGATTGTATAGGAAAAAAAAAAAAAGGAAAAAAAAATAATAAAAAGAAGTCAGTTAGGGTAGTACTTACGGATCAAAGCAACAGTAACATTCTCTTTCCATATACCTGTTTCTCACCTCAGTTCACCAATAAGCAGTTGACAGACGAGAGGCTTCAATCTGTACTGACTTGAGCTGCCTATAACTGACAATCTAAAAATAGAAGGTTCAGCAGTCTTTATCAAATCTCCTATCATCTACGGTATCTTTAAATTCCTAAAGTGCTACATCACTTCAACATGATTGATTAAACTTTTATTATTATTATTATTTTAATAAAAAGATCCCACTAAAATATGAAAATCAGAAGTAACACTGTTCTCCCAATTTGTCAGAATGTGTAAAAAAATAAAACAACATCTTTGTGTGCTTCCCCTCTTAGACACAGACTTCTTGAGATAGTGAACTCATAGACTTGCAATTAACCATTATATAACATGAATTTAGGATGGTCCTATGGATCTTCAAATATTTTCTACACTCCTATGTTTGGCTTCTCTAGCACTAATGCTTTTGTTATTTTAGAGATTACTTTTCATCTACTTCTGTGTAGATACTAGTACACAACAGGCTGTACTGGGTGTATGAGGCAAGGTTTTAGTAGCAGGGAGGCTACAGAGGTGGCCTCTGTGGGAAGGTTCCAGAAACTTAGATAGATAGGTTAGATAAGAACCAGTTACATCCAGCTCCAAGAGGGACCTGTTGCTGGCAAAGCTGAGCCAGTCAGCAATTCTAGTTGTGCCTCTGTGAGATCAGATTTAAGAAAGGAAAAATCTGCTGTCCAGCAGCATATGGCAGAGAGTGAAAAAATGTAGAAAGGAACAACCCTACAGACCCCAAGGTCAGTGCAGCAGGAGGGCAGGAGGTGCTCCAGGCACGCAGCAGCAGTTCCCCTGCAGCCTGTGGAGAGGCCCCTGGTGGAGCAGGCTGTCCCCCTGCACCCACGGGTCCCACACGGAGCAGATCTCCACGCTGCAGCCCGTGGAGGAGCCCCCGGTGGAGCAGGTGGACGTGGCCTGGAGGAGGCTGCGGCCCATGGAGAGCTTCCAGTGGAGAGCAGGCAAAAGGACTGTATCCTGTGGGACAGATCCCATACTGGAGCAGAGGAAGGGGAAGCAGCAGCGACAAGGCATTATGAACTGACCACAATCCCCATTCCCCATTCCCCTTTGCATCCCGAGAAGAGGACATAGAAGACAGTGGATATCGTGGAAGGTGTTTTTAGTTTGCTTTTAGTTCTCATTGCTCTAGACTGCTATATGTACTTTGTATATAGGTAATAAATTACATTAATTTCCCTTGTGCCAAGTTTGTTTTGTCTGTGGTGGTAGGTGAGTGATCTCCCTGTCCTTATGTCAGCCTTTTCTTTCATCATATTTTCTCCTCCTGTTCTGTTGGGGATGGGGCATGAGAGAGCATCTGTATGGTGCTCAGCTACCTACCCATGTTAAACCAAGACACTGGCATACTAAAGTGTATTTCAGACATATAGAGTATAAATGGAATTGTATATACTGGTATACACCCTAATAGCTTCAGTACGTGAAACAGCTGAGCCACACCATGCAGTTCTCTCACAGCTTGCTTACCCTGCCTCTCCAAGTACTGCACTTCTGAGGTGAAAGCTCATTTGATGTATATCTTAAAGCATTAATCCTTAGAAGGAAATTTCTAACTTCCCAATGGACAGGAACAGTAACCAATCAAAACTGCAGTGCTTTTCTCCCAGTAAAACAGAATCTCTTTCTGCATAGTAAGGACATAGTCTGGAATTACTTTAAATGGTGTAGTGCAATAGAGAGTCTTGGTCTTTGCTCCATTTCAGAGCTTTCTAATGGCATTTCAGCTCAATTATATTGGACCTGGGATCTTGTAGAAATTTTCTTATGAAAAAACTTGCTCAGGAAGCATGGTCCATGCTTGGAAAAGCAGTTCACAGTTACTGAGCTTTTTGTCTGGAACTAATAAAGCAAAGAGAGAATAATTCACAGCTGGTCATGTATTACTTGCCTCAGAGAACCACAGAAAAACAGAAAACAGGCATAGATAATTTGGCTAAAATTAGGTACAAATATCTATATGTATACTAATGTGACAACAAATTAGAATATATTTTATTTCTTTCTTAGCTCTCTTTTATTTTCAGTACTAAATTTTATTAGGATTTTAAATGCAAGTGTCACAGTGAATGAAAAGTGTGTCAGCAAATGGACTCTTCTAAGAGTACAGAACTGCAGTTTTCCCTCAGGCATTCTGTACAGTTTTACATTAAGTGCCTCCCATATAGCTGTTTAAAGTGTACAAATGCAGTATATCTGATGGAATGGTTGAGTCAGATGCTGTAATATATCAGTACTTGCTGTTTTAGTAGATTTCAAGCTCTAGTTAGAAAAATGAGTAACTATTTTTTATACAATGGCCTTCTAGTTTACCTAATGGGTTGCAATATATAAGTGACACAATTAATATTTTGACCAAAAAAGGTAAAACCAACACTAAAGGAGTGTAAAGTAAATCCTATATAGCAATCAGAAAAAAAAAAAAAAAAAGTAATTTGCTTTAAATAGAACCTAATGAAAAGCACAGAATGTGTA
Organism: Anser brachyrhynchus; assembly: GCF_964034855.1. Lineage (NCBI taxonomy): Eukaryota > Metazoa > Chordata > Aves > Anseriformes > Anatidae > Anser > Anser brachyrhynchus. The sequence continues at coordinate 103,868,332 of NC_137695.1, forward strand.
AATATGTTTACTACGCAGCTTAAGACATTTATGTAGACGTACAACACATATTTGGGGCTAAACTTTATATCAGTGTCACACAGACTCATATTCAGAAAATGCATGTTCAAAAGCTCACAGGTAGATTTAGTTAATTTGTCTCTGACATTATAGCAGTTTTCACATAAATTATGTGAAACTATATTGTAGTTAGGCTGTCAATTATATAATTGCTGTCATTATATAATGGCTGGAATTTCGAGAGGTGGTCTTGCTTATTTGTTTGTTCAAAAAAATATATATATATATTTTTTATGTGGTCAATTTTTCTCTTCCCAGCCATGGAATTAAAAAAATGGCTGAACTTTCTATTCAGAGTTATTGGGTACATTAATATTACTGCTTTAATTTTTATCATTCAAACACAAATGTCTAGGTAAAAACATAGTTCCATTTGGCAAATGGTTTGCTTTTTTTTTTGATATGGGTTAAATGTACAAAGAAATAGAGGTTTCATGGCAGTGAAAGTGAAAGACTAAAAAATGGAGAAAAAAAAAAAAAAGTTTTCCAAATCTGGGCAATATTT